>NC_088979.1:130821284-131142403 GCF_963932015.1 Anas acuta
GAAAAACATAAAGAAGGTACAAAACAATTGGTCCTCCCAGGCTGTATACAACTACATGTAATTGCTATGTGAAAACAGTACAAATCAAAAAATCAGAAACTGGGAATTAATAAAGTTAAACAATCTTAGCATTGTCCCTTTCTACACCTACATGAAGACATGCCCACATAAATCCTGTAAGAAAAACAGGGAGAAACTTCTGTTGTCTTGGATCTTGGTGCAGTGCTTTAATTGCAAGGGAATACCGTTAATGTTTCTTTCAACCTTCTGCTTCAATTCTTCTTTGATAGAAAGAGGAATAAGTCCTGGAGAGCAAATGTGACTAATCACTTAAATAAAGACACCAGTTATTAAAGTTCACCAAGTCTCCCTGCTAGTGGTTTGCAGAAACTTAGTACATGGGCTCACGTTTAAGATGAATAGCATTGTTATAAATGTAGTTTGATTTCAGTAGGGTTTCTGTCCTGCCAATTTTATGGCATTTGATTTGTATTTTTGATTGTCAAAAACATTTTGGCTTTATGATATCAGAAACCATTTTCTTTAGCTTAACTCTGTCCTCCAGAGTATTAGTGATCATAATTCTCCTTTCTTATTTAGTGTTGCAGAATAAAGAAAAAGTATTTACAAATTCCTACAAATTTAGAGCAAAAGATGGGACATTTGTTACTTTAAAGAGTCAGTGGTTTAGTTTCATGAATCCGTGGACCAAAGAACTGGAGTACATTGTATCAAACAACACTGTAGTATTGTAAGTAATTTGTTATATGAATTCCCTATGTTAATTTTTGTCTTATTTACATCTAGCACTGATAGTAGCAACTTGTTTAAGAAGCAGAACAAGACTAGAAAATATCAGCAGTGCACAAAGAGGTTGAGTAACCTGGGAAAACATTCTGCATTTACCAGTTGATTTTGATTTCAGGCTTAGGTCGTGGATTTAACTATGAAAAATGTGTTGTTTACTAGTAGAAAAATGGGAAAGAGTTTATTAAAGGAAGAGAGGAAAGATCTTTAAAGATAATAGATACGAAAAAATGGAAATGTGAAGTTACTTCTGCTTTTCTTCCTGAGTTTTGTAAGACTGCATGGTGGGCCTAATTTTAAGTGCTACCCTACCTGCCATGTGTCAGAATATGGAGAAGCATAATTGATAGATAGTAGAAATGCAAGGCAGTACAAGAAGATACTCTCCAAACTGATTGCAAAGGAAGAGCCTATGAGACAGTAAATGAGTTGTTGGAGTGTGTGATTAGTTTTTCTTTTGTTACTTTTTTGTTCACTGAATCATGCAATGGTGTTGTATTCGGATTGTTCAATAGATACTGAGGTTCTTTACCAATGATGGGGTTTTTGGGAGGGGGAGGACAGGGATTCTATTTCTGTTAGACCAAATTGTCAAGGGAGCCTTTTACCCATTTTGTAGTTAGTTAATATCTTAAGTCAACATTGTCCACCTATTTTGCCCATGTCTTTTTTCCTCTAAAAGACAGTGAAGAGAAGTTAAAGCAGCATGTGCTGCCCAACAGACAAAGGCCACTTCTACCTGCCCTGGAGATCCAGGCATCCACAGCTGTCTGGAGGAGGAGAAAGTAGGCAGCAGCTGCAGCAGACAGTAGCCACTGGCCTGTCCTTGTACCAGTTGTTTCTTCTTAACTGCTCTCCGACCTAGGAATAAAAAGGGCAGCCTTGTTCTCTTGGCATGGAACACAGACAAATAAATTGACTGTTCTTTTTTATTTGGGGAATAAGTGGAAATGAATATTTCTCTTAGTGCCTCATAACTATCAAACAGTACAAAGGTTGAACAATGAAACATGTAAGGAATATTGCATTTTATCACTAGCTTGAGGATATTCGTTTTCCTGTGTAAAGTATTGATTGAAATCAAACACAAATACACTGTATCTTGCCATTGAAAATGTTGCTGATTTTTTTGTTTTCTTTTTTATTTAAATTTCAGAGGTCACAGTGAGTCTGCTGAAGAACAGGTACCCTATGCTTCCCAGCCTACAGAAGGCAAGTGTCTCTTCTTACAGTTATCATAGGTGTATCTTCTGATGGATCATTAATGTTTTAGGTTTATTGAATGCAGGATTTAAGGCTAAGCTGTTTTGCAAGGGAGAAGTTTTTTAAATATTTCTAGTGACAATTTCTAGCTACTTGCAGCATCCTAATTCATGTAATTTAGATTAATGTGATGAGAAGGGCTTGCAGCATCTCTTTTCCCTCTAGAAATTTCTACTATAGCTAGGTTTTTGCTGATAGAATATCATGTTTCTGTCACAACCTTTTCTTGTTTTGTTTTGTTTTTTTCTTTTCTCCAGTTTTCTGCAGAAATACAATTGCAATGACTTTACTTTCATAATAAAGGGGTAACAAATACTTTGTTAACAGTTCTGTGCTATGCACATACTCTGGTCTCTGAGGTTTTCTTTTACCTTGCTAGATAGTTTTCTTTAACAGCATGTTTGTGAAAGTCCAACTTTTTCTCCTTATGCTTTTTGCTTTGACTGAGATGAGAAATGGTAATAATTAAAGCTAGTAACTTCATTACTGAAGTTCAGCAGTGTTGACATTTATATTATTCAGCTATCTTTATATTTCAAGTAAGACTTATCCACCAGGAGGTTAGTATTTTAAGGAATTTCATTTCTGAAAAAAGGGAACAAAAACTGCTTTAAAGTGAATTCTCGAGGTGATTGTTCCATGCTATGTAATAAAATGTCTATGAACTTAAGATTTTATTCTAATTTATTTTATTTTTTAACTGTAGATGCTGTTAAACAATCTTTAGTGAGTGTACCTGGAATGTCCTCTGGAACGGTTCTTGGTGCTGGCAGTATAGGAACCGAAATTGCAAATGAAATATTAGAATTGCAAAGGTAATAAGCACTTAACATCGTATGTTAGGATTTTAGTTAAAGATGGAGAAGAGGCATATGTGGTTATGTGGGGACTGTTCAAGTTTCATTTTTAATATATGTATTAAATTATTTTTTTTGTTCAGCAATGGTGTTATGAGGTACCAATTATAACCTAATATAGGTCTCATGCATGGCAGTACACATCACAAGCCTTGATAAATAGTTTGTTCTGGGCATGCAATTTCCTTTGTTAATGGAAGAATTATATAACTATGATTTCAAAAGTATTACTGTGATGCTTCTTCACTTGAGATTGAAATGGGTAGGTACTTCATTAGGGAATGGAAAATCAGTTGCCTGTGAGTAGCGTTTATATTTTTCTAATAGTGTAACTCTGCCAGCAGAGACTTCTTTGAAACAGTAACCAGTGGAGTGCTTTCATATCCTGTCTTGTCCCTTTTCTAATTGTCCTGCAGGTAGGCTAAAATGATAGTTCAGTAGCTCCCCAGTACCCAGCTGTAGATTTAAAAAAAACATAACTGCATCATTCCAAATGGGAATCCATCCTAGATTTATGCTGTTAAAGACTGACCCTTTTAAAATTAACTAGTTTTAGTAGATTTGTAGCATAGCCAGTGAATTACAAAGGAAGAAACGTAATTTTAATGTGAAAATGTACTTCTGTGTTTTTTGTATTGGGCATCCACAGTGGTGCCTGACTTGCTTATAGAGAGGTTATTACTCTATTTCAGTTTGCAACATATCAGATTTGTTGTTTAAGAACATTTTTAAAAAGCCTCTGAGGCTAATTCCAGGATTTGGGGATTCACAAGCACAGAAAAAGTCCGGTTTTGGTTACAACTCTTTTGGGAGTCAAGGTTTCCCCAGAAGCTCCAATCACTTTTGTTAAGATTAAACATAGCATAGGGTACTATCATCTCATTAGGACAGAACAAGTCATCTGACTGTTAGTTTTGGCTAATGAAGCGCTCTCTTAGACTTTAAATCTTTAACTTCCAGTTTCAAGTAAAGAAATGCAAACAAATTGTTTATGTCTACGGAGCAGTGTATTCCAAGGATCCTTGTAATTCTTTGTAGTGACACTTTTGCAACAGTACCTAAAGGACCATAGTGTAACACTAAATCGTCCAGTAAGAGATACACCAATTTTGGAAACAATAGTAGATGTGAAAGGAATAGTTTAATATGCCATAACATAGTCAGCTTCTGCTATTTCATTAGCAAATGTCTGACTCCTCAGCTCATCTGTGAGGATATTATGAGAGGCAATGTCAAAAAATTTACCAATATCAATGTAGCATCCACTACTAAATTCCTTGGTTCACCAAGCTAGTCACCTTATTGTGAAAGGTTATCAGATTGGTTAAGCATGATTTCCTCTTCATAAATCCATGCTGAATTAGAGAATTACAGGTTATCTCCTCATAACATGGCTGTTTTCTCAGCTGTCTCTTCATCAGAACACAGTAAAAACCATGGCCAGAGCCTAAGAATGATGAGTCATGGTGGTAGATGTTTTTTACTCTGTTTCCCGTATTTTAGAGTCACTTTCCAACAATGAAGTCATATCCCTTTATTAGAATAGTCAAATTGAACAGGGACTCATTCCTTTTGAATGAAAGGAAGAAAAGAAGAAATAATTCCGTAGTGATAGGAGGAAAGGACTGCTATTTTAAAAATAAAAATAAAAAATCCACCTCCAGCATGTTGACAGGTTGCTGGGATTATCTGAAAAGAAGAGGAAAAGCACTGTCAACAAAAGCAACAAAATTGGGATGTTACACTTTGGTAATACCATTTTTAATGTTCTCTCATTAATACCACCTATAAATGGAAAGTGTTATTTTTATCAACTCTTCTGAAAGACCATAGCTGGTAGAAGTTCTCATCTCTGATGATCAACACCCAGGCATGAGACAAGAGCTTAACTTGATACCTCTTCTTGGAGCTTCAGCCAGGTCAATGTTATGTTCTTGATTGAGATCACTTGACCTTTGCTGAAAGATATGTAGATCGTACATGTCATCAGCTTAAGAAAACCAGTTTATTAGGTGGATGAAAAATAAATTGCTGGATGAGGAACGAATGAATGCATTCCTGTGAGTTTTCTTTGAAGCTACCCCTTGAAAGCTTTGATATCTGTGTTTTTTAAGAACCACAAGCAATACTCTTCATAATACTACAGAAACACAATTTCAGGTGCAGTATCTTCCTAAGCAGCAGAGGAAAATTTTGTGAGCTTTTTATGAAGATCAAGCCAACTCACTACTCTTCTGTGACAGTTCTTAGAGTTCAGCAGGTCGTAAGAGAGCAAAATTTTCATCTTAGAAAATGGAGGAATCCATCATAACAGAAAGAATTGTGGAATTTGAAGAGTGTGATATTAAATTAATCTCCCCAGTTTGGAGGAGGTTACTTTAATAAGAGTTGATTGTGGGTTTTTTTTGTTTTTTTTTTATGGATATTTAAATGGAATTCTGCTGTGGAGTTGAGGCACATATGAACAAGGCCTCTTTAGAGATGTTTCAGGGGAGTATTTATTACTGCACTTCCTTCCTAAGAAGAACAAATGTTCCTAGTCTCCTACAGACCTTACAGAAACTGAGTATATTTATCAAAAAGTTAAATATTAACACTGCCATAATTTTCTGTCATTCTGTTTGCCTATCATAAGCTTGAAGCTCTTGATGATGCACATCTCCCTATCTATCAAAGATTCATTTTGTAGATGTCTTGTTTCATCATGTAAGAAAAGTATGGCTTGACTCCTTAATGGAACAGCAGTTTAATGCAACAGGACATTTACCCCTCTTTGTCTGATTTATCAAAACATCTTTTAATCAAGATCTAGTCACAGTGATAGTCCAGACTTGCTTCTTGTTTGAAAAGTGCGACTGCTACAAGAAATTAAAACAAACTGTGTGAGTTCTAGGTTCAAATATCAACTTTTCAGGAAAATATTTTTGAAGGTACTGGCAGCAATGACCACATGCCTTACGAAGCTGTATCAGGTATTCTTATTTTTCAAGTCATTGATTGACCTTTGTTTTTCCCATTTACATGCACATCTTGAACACTGGTTAGAACAGGAAATAGTGTTATATTGCTTTCCTTGGGAACAATCATACTACTTCTCAACTAATAATCTCATTATCAATAATCTAATTAACCTCTAATTAATCTAATTAACCTCTGATTAATAATCCAATTAATCTCATTTATAATCTAATAAACTAATAACCAAACTATTAAATCTCATTGGGATCAGTGTTGACAAGCAGACTTGTCTTATTAACACATGACTTTAAGACTGGTGCAATCAGCAGAACTTTGGGTTTGTTGATCATGGGAAGGTCTACGTGACACCGGGGCTGCTGGCACCATGTAGGATGTGCCTCTCTCAGAGGTGGGAAAAGGATTTTTGCCCAGGAGTTAGCGGAGCTGATAGATAGGTCTTTAAACTGGAGTTGAAGGGGGAAAGGGATAAAACTAGGCCTGCCATTGATAAGCTAAAGCATGGCACACTAGAATCAGAGGGACTGAGTGCTAGTGAGGTCCTTCGGTCTGCTACACAAGGTGCTGCGTGCAGTGAGGAGTATTTGAAGTGCTACTACACAAACGCACACAGTATGAGGAATAAAATGGAGGAGATAGAAGTCTTGGCCTGTTCTCACAGCTACAACATCATCGACATAAGCGAAACCTGGTGGGATGAGTCCTGTGACAGGTGTGCTGCAATAGATGGTTACAGGCTCCTCAGGAGGGATAGGCAGGGCAGACAAGGTTGGGGGGGTGGCAATGTATGTGAAGGAGGGGCTGGACTATGTGGAACTTGAAGTTGGCGATGGCAAAGTTGAGAGCCTCTGCGTAAGGATTAAGGGATGAACAAATAAAGGGGATGTCGTTGTGGGAGTCTATTACAGACTACCTGGCCAGGATGACGCTGCTGATTAATTATTCTTTGAGGAACTAAGAGATACCTCAAGATCAGCTGCCATCATCCTTATGGGGATCTTCAACTTGCCAGGCGTCAACTGGGATTACCACACGGCCAACACAAGTAGGTTCAGGAGGTTCCTAAAGCACCTTGATGATAACTTCTTGGTGCAGGTGCTAAGGGAGCCCACTAGGAAAGGTGCGTTCCTAGATCTGTTGCTGGAGAACAGAGAGGGTCTTGTGGGGGACGTGGTAATTGACGGCCATCTTGGTCATAGTGACCATGAAGTGGTTGAGTTTGAAATTTTTGGTGACAGAAGGAAAACTGCCACCAAAACTCCAGCCCTAGATATGGGGAGAGCAGACTTCAGGCTGCTCAGGGAACTAGTCAGCAAGGTCCCCTAGGAAACTGCTTTTGAAGGTGTTGACGTCCATCAGTGCTGCTCAGTCTTTAAGTACTGCCTCCTAAAAGCACAAGATCAGGCAATTCCAAACTATGGAAGTCAAGCAGGTGGGACAGAAGGCTGTCCTGGCTGATCAGAAATCTTCTGCTGGAGCTTAGGCAGAAAAAGAAAGTGTATGACTGCTGGAAGCAGTGTCAGGCAACATAGAAGGAATACAGGGACACGGTTTGTGTTTGTAGGGAGAAAATTCATATGGACAAAGACCAATTAGAGTTGAAGCTGGCCAGGTCTGTGAGAGATGATAAAAAGAATTTTTTTAGATATGTGAACAGAAAAAGGAGAACCAAAGAAAACATAGGTCAGCTACTTGATGGGAAAGGTCACCTCACAGACAAGGACATAGGCAAAGCAGAGACGTTTAATGCCTTCTTTGCCTCCGTCTTCAATGCTGGTGATGGACTTCGCGACCCCAGGTGCCCTGAGCTGGAGGACCGTGATGGTGGGAATGATAAACTCCCAACCAACCCTGAAGGTGTGCGGGATTTGCTGCTCCACCTGGATCTGTGCATATCCATGGGTCAGTGGGATTCATCCCAGGGTGCTTAGAGAGCTGGTTGACATCATTGTGGGACCTCTCTCAATTGTTTTTCAACAATCTTGGGAATCTGGAGAGGTCCCAATAGACTGGAAGCTGGCAAATGTTGTGCCAATTTTCAGGAAGGGCAAGAAATAGAACCCTGGCAATTAGTTATTGAACTATTGAAGTTATTGAAGTTATGAACTATATTGAAGTTATTGAAGTGCATCTAGGGGACAATGCAGTTGTTGGTCCCAGACAACATGGGTTCACAAGCTATAGGTCCTGTTTTATTAACTCGATTTCCTTTTATGATAATGTTAGAAATGGCTAAAGCAAACAGGTTCATAAATTTGAGGAGTATTTTCTGAAGACTTGATAAATTGACTAGAATGAAGGGGAGACTGGGACACACTGCATCTGTGGTTCAAGAATTAAATTGCCAGTGCAGGGCCCAGAGGCAGACAGGACTGTTCTTTATGGACACGAATTGTTAAAACATTCCTAACAATAAGATCACCCATCTAGTCGATGAAGGGAAAACAGCTGATGTGATCTTTCTGGATTTCAGTAAAGCTTTTGACACGGTTTCCCATAGGATCCTACTGGACAAAATGTCCAGCATACAACTTAACAAAAACATCATATGATGGGTGAGCAAATGGCTGACAGGCAGGGTTCAAAGGGTTGTGGTATGTGGGGCTACTGCATCAGGCTGGCAGATGGTCACTAGTGGGGTCCCTCAAGGCTCCATTTTAGGGCCAGTCCTCTTCAATGTTTTTATAAACAATTTTAATGTAGGACTAGAAGGTGTTTTGAACAAATTTGCTGATGACACTAAACATGGAGGAGTTGTTGGCTCTGTTGAGAGTGGAAAGGCCTTGCAGAGAGATCTGGAGACAGACTGGAGAGCTGGGTGATCACCAGCCACATGAAGTTTAACAAGAGCAAGTGCCATGTCCTGCACCTGGGACGGGGCAACCCTGGCTGTATGTACAGACTCAGTGACGAGACGCTGGAGAGCAGCCCCGCAGAGGGGGATCTGGGGGTTGTGGTTGACAGCAAGTTGAATATGAGCCAGCAGTGTGCCCTGGCAGCCAGGGGGGCCAACTGTATCCTGGGGTGCATCAAGCACAGCATTGCTAGTCGGTTGAGGGAAGGGATTGTCCCGCTCTATTCTGCGCTGGTGCGGCCTCGCCTCGAGTACTGTGTGCAGTTCTGGGCACCATTGTACAAAAATGATGTAAAACTGTTGCAGAGTGTCCAGAGGAGGGCTATGAAGATGGTGAAGGACCTAGAGGGGAAGATGTGTGAGGAGTGGCTGAGGTCACTTGGCCTGTTCAGCCTGGAAAAAAAGGAGGCTGAGGGGAGACCTCATTGTGGTCTACAGCTTCCTCAGGAGGGGAAGTGGAGGGGCAGGCATCAACCTATTCTCTTTAGTGACCAGTGATAGGACCTGCGGGAATGGTGTCAAACTGTGATGAGGAGGCTCAGGCTGGATATCAGGAGGAGGTCGTTCACTGGAACAGGCTCCTCAGGGAAGCAGTCACGGCACCAAGCCTGTCAGAGTTTAAGAAGCGATTGGACTGTGCACTTAATCACATGGTCTGAATTTTTGGGTAGACCTGTGTGGTGCCAGGAGTTGGACTCGATGATCCTTGGTCCCTCCCAACTCGGGATATTCTATGATTCTGTAATAGACAGAATGCAAGAATATTCTGAGAGCAAAAATGTTTTGCTTGCCAGCTCAATCAACCGCAGCACTTGGAACCCTTGTAATCTCAAGCAGGCATGTCTATTTCAGTGATCTTAGTTGTCCATGGACACTGGAAATTGCAAATAAACCTATGCTGAACAGTTATGAAAAGAAGCCAGCTGTGGAAAGGAGCAGTTGCACTGTGTGACTGGGATCTTTGGCACTGCATTTATTTTGCAGTCCTGTATCTTGGAGTGGGACTGGGAGGAACTAGTTTTTAAAGTCAGTAAGAGGAAAATGCATTCACATGTACTTTGGTTGTTGAAGGGTCATCAGTAAGTACTGAGTGTTTCTGTAGATGTCTGAACGCCATTGCTTGCAGCCAGATGTAGTTCAATTTTCCAAAATAGTTGCAGAAAAATAGTGCTGTATTTTATTTCCAGCTGGAGAGTAGAACTGTATGCTATTTCTTCATTTTCTCTTATATGAATTCAGGTTACTATCTCCCACATGCTGAGGCAGTCAAAATTAGACAAAAGAGTGGCCAACAAAAGTTGACACCAGCACTTTTTCATCAAATACTTCTGTGGTTACAGGCAGAATCCAATAGAATGACTGTGTTTAATACCTGAATTTCCTCTCATTTTTTAATATCAGTAAGACAGATGGCTCTCAAGCTGTGCATCAGGCATCACTAGACTTTAACAAAAAATACAGGGCTATGTCCACACTTCTACTAATGAGCGTTTCTGAATCAGTTTAACAAGTGAGGAATGATCATTTCAGTTACAGCAGTACTAAAATCTATTCGGTCTGGAATTTGTCCCTTTTAGAGATGACAGCACTGCTTACCAAACTGTACATCGAAGTGTAAGGAACTAATAAATGTTCTGTGCAAGTAGCTAGACTTACTTAAGATAGGTTGTTGATTCATCCATATCCTGTCTTTCCTGCTGTACCACATTTTGGATCTGAGGAAGTGGTGGAAACTGAAGTATCCAGAGTGCTCCACTTCTATAGACTTGTCCTTCGCAAGTCAGGAAGAGTGTGGGGGGGGAAATGTGAGCAAGCTATCCAAAGGGCCCTGGTATGACATTTTCATTGTTAGTTTCATATCCAGCATGTTTGGTGAGGGAGGATGAGCAGGATCTCAAAGAATTTTGGTAGCAAACTAAGTGTTCTTTTTGGTTGGAGTTTAATGAAAATAGGGAAAGACAGGTATCTACAATAATAGTAGAGGGAGTATTAAGTGTATTGTTAGTTTAGCAGAACTTCCTCATGTTGTACATATTACGTATGTATTTCAAATGCATCTATTTGTACCAGTGTGCCTAATTCTGAAACATTTGACTCTCTGCTTTGTCACTGCTGCTGATTGAAGAGAAAAATGAGTGTGCTCAAGTAATAATGACCTATGGACTTTACTGATCTCTTCTGTTCTTTGCATTATCGATAGAAGAGCAAGAGCACTTAGAATCTTCAGGAGAATTTAAGCCAACTTTATCTCAGATTAGCTGGCTCGGACTTCATCACTGGGGAGATTTGCTGGGTTCTGCAACAGGCTGTTTTTCATGATCAATGTGACTTGGTAAATCAATTATACATATAAAATTTTAGGTTGGATTCTTCACCATCTGGGGAGTTAAGTCCATCACATCTCTTGAGAAGGTCACCTTCTCCAGCTTTAACTGTAAACTGCAGCAATGTGAGTATATCACTGCCTGTAAAAATAAATAAATAAATAAAATAACAGTTCTTGCTTTCTCTCAAACATTTTTTCCTCTACTTTATATATTTTGCTGGTATGTTTGCAGTAGGGTGACTTCTATCTCTATTGTTGCTAGCCTAGTTTTCACAAGTGCAAAAGGTAATTTAAAACTACTTAGATCTTTGTCGTGATTGTAGCAAGATGCAAAATAATAATAGAAGAGATGCAATTTCCTAATTCCTATAGTTTAATGCATCTCTAACATGGGAGGTATGAGGATTTTTATCATTTAGCAAGAATGTGTTGATATTAACTATTATAGATGATGTGAATGGGAATTTGTAGTTTATGGTACTATATGTGGAGAACATGTACCAGTACATTTTGTTGTGCTGGGTTTATTTGCTTAATATTGAAGTAGACACTTAATAGTGCAGATGTCATCACAGTGAAATAGTCTTGACAGATGTGTAAGTATCACCTTTTATTTAAGCAAAGTCCAGTGCTATGTGAACTTTAAAAAAATAATAATAAAACACAGTAGATCTTCTTTGATACACATTTTTCATTAACTCTTATCTAGTTCTTAATGCTTTTATGGAAATTTATAACATTCCAGTAATGTAATAATTGTGACTAAATTTAGAATTTAATTCTGTCCTTCTACTATTTCTGATCTTTTAGGTGCCAGATAAGGAGTTGACTCAGTTATGTCCTTCAGAAGTAGAAGTTCTACAGACTTCAGAACAAAATCAGGGTGCTATTCCATTTCCGAGTAATGAACCTCTCCTCAGTAAGATTTATTTCTCTTTGGGTATTTGGGGACTGCAGGGAAAGACATTTATAATAAAATATGTATTTTTTGAGTGCACCAGTATACAACCATGTATAAAGTTTCAAGAGTCAGTGTTTGTCTTAAGATGAGTGAACTCTTAAAAGAGATGTGTTGTCACTGGAAGATGAACAGCAAAATCAGTTGTTCATTCTCATGACAGAAATAACATCCAGCAATACAAGTTTACCATTATGTTCTTGCATTCCACCATTTTAATTAGGTACTTAAAGTTTTTTTCTGCAGAAGAAAGAGATGGGTAAGAATAAGTATGGTAGCGCAATGTAAAGGATTTGGTTGTAACTTGTGAACTACTGTCCTTATTGTACTTCATGTCTTTCTTAACTACAAACTGTGAAGAGCTACATAAAAACAGCTGACAAAAATGTTTTAGAACTTTTTCTTCCCCTCCTTCAAGAATGCAGTAAGCCAGAAGTTTGGACATAGGATTCCTTGGCTCTGGAAGAGGAGAATGCCATGGTATTAATTTTAACATTAAAGGCAAAGTGCTGTTAAAGTCATGTTTATGCTTATCCTGTACCTCAGCTCTTAGAAATTTTTTCACCTCCCTCTTTTATGATAAGTTATTAGAGCTTAATTTATAACCTATAGCTGTCTTCCCGTTGAGCTATGATCCTCAGAAAAGAATTTGTAAAAACTTTTTTTTTCAAGATATGCAAGGAAACATTTTTCACTGATACTTGAGCTAAAACTTCACTGCATGGATACAAGGTTTCTTAGCTAGCAGTTGACTGTCTGCAGATAGGCCTTATTTCTATTGTCTCTACTTTTTTATTTTTTAACATTTGCGTGTAAATCTTTGCCTCATCTTTGAAAAAAAAGTGTTGTTTAAAAACAAATCTGTTTTGAAAGTTACCATATTATTCATGCTTTGTACTGCGTACATAAATATTTTAATAATTTTATAGGTGGTAATTCTCAGCTGGACTTCACAATATGTGAAAATGATGACACTGCTATGACTGCTCTTATGAATTACTTGGAGGCTGATGGAGGACTTGGAGATCCAGCTGAACTCAGTGATATACAATGGGCTCTCTAGTTTTGCTTTTTTTGAAATAAGGAGGAATTTTAAGTCCTTAATGCACAACAACCATACATCCTCAGTACTGTATTATGACTTTTTTATTGTTGCATTTGAATTCATACATACTATCAATATATTTTTAAAGACTGAAGCCTTGTTCACAGACAGTTTCTGCTGCAACGATGGAAAAATGCAGTATTTTTTTTATGATGGGGAACCTTGACGTTTTAATACCGAAGTATATGTAACTGGAATGCTTAAAACACAGCTATATTTTTTCAAAGAAGCTTTAACCAAAAGGTACTGTACAATGTACAGAATATTTTTTCTTAAATTTAACACTTTTATTTATTTTTTGTTTCAAATGAGAGAATATTGGTTATCTGTGTTACTTTCTCTAGAACCTAGTCTACTTACAGAATCTAAAAATATTTATAACTATTAAATTTCATTAAAATGATAATATGCACACACTACAGTTGTAAAATAAGGTTTTGTAATTCTTAAGTGATGCAGTTTGTGATTCCTTGCTCTTTCAGAAGTGCAGTTTTTGTAGTCAAAAGTGAAAATGCAGCATACAATTCTGCGAGCAAGGATTAGACCATCATACCAATTGGAAGAAAAAGTTGTGAGGAAAAATAATTTCAATCATCTGCCAGTACACAAACATGATAAGAGTATGAGAAAAGAGAAACAAAATCTTTGCTACATTGTATTATTCATAAAGTATTACTAGAGGGGCAATGCATGGAACCTAAGAAAAGTAATGCTGTAACTGTAATAAAGCACTTTAGTCTCATCACTAATTATTTGCTAACTAGAGAATTTTGACCAGATTGTCTTAGTTCCAGAATGAGGATAGATAGCATTGTCTATTAGTGGAAAATGTTAAAATTCTGTAGAATCTTTTATAGTATCTATGTTTTGGAGAGATAGGTGATTTCATATTTCTTGAGTCTATGACTTTTTAAAATACTTGTGTAATACAGTGCTGTCTATAAGTAAATGCTATATAGAATGATCTTCTGAGGAACAGCTTTTCCAAGACCTGTATACCAGTTACAGCAGATTACTCAAGAACATGGCGTTAAATGGGTTGCTTT
The DNA here is from genome assembly GCF_963932015.1 of Anas acuta. Taxonomy (NCBI): domain Eukaryota; kingdom Metazoa; phylum Chordata; class Aves; order Anseriformes; family Anatidae; genus Anas; species Anas acuta. The sequence goes on from NC_088979.1 coordinate 130,835,477, forward strand.
AAAGCCATATAGCATTAATATATAAAGTGTATCTTTTTCTTTCTGATATTAAAGGTATAGATAAATGTGTGTGTCAGTTATATATCATAAAAGCATACTTTTTTTTTTTTAATTAATTCACGTAATGAAAGGAAAGCCTTCAAAGATGTTTCATATGTGTGCATCTTTGTTTAATACAAACATTAAAACTTGACCACAGGTACTGCTGTAAGCACTCTTACATTTGTTTGAACTGTAAAGATGAGCAATAGGCAGCCCTTTTCAGATTTTACAAAGGCTGAAGTGTGAACAAAAGATAACTTCTCTAAGTAGCCGCCAGATGTCATGCTTCTATTGTTGGATGACTACCCTTTCATGAATGAATACAAAATTTTGTTGTACATTGACTTGCTATGCTTTGATGGAGCAGCTTTATATCTTATAGATATGGATTGTTTCAGAAATGATGAATTTTTGGTGACATCTTGTACAAGTTTTCTAGAATGGCTTGTTGGATTTATTTTTTTTCTGTCTTTAGATATTTTGCACTGAACTTGCATGTCATTTCCTGCATTCACAGTTTTTTAAAGACATGGGGCCAAAATTACCTGTTGTTTAGCTTTATTGGAATAAACTGTTCTGTTTCTTCACAGAAAATGAGTTTGGGACTATATCATAAAGCAAAGTGAGAAGAATAAACAAACATTTTCTAAAAATCGATCGAATTGTACAACTGTAAAATAAGAATTGCAATTTTTGCCATTATGAAATGTATTTTTCATTTTCTATGTTTTTGACCATTAAGGTAAAAATCAATTATAAATAAAATAAGAAGTACTGTGGCTAGCACAGAGAAATAAGTAAATACATAACTTAATATTGCACAGACTCTTTACAACATGGTTTGTTTTTTATTCTGGATTAGTTTGAAAATGGTGTAGATGTTGTTATTGAAGGAGCATAATAATTATTTAACAAGATCTAAATAACCTTCTAGAATTAAACCACTGGTTTGCATTCTTACTACATTTTCCTAAAAATATTAATAATAATAATAAAAAAATGTAACAGTCATTTGCAGTCAGTGATCAATATTGTATGTCTCAATTAATTTTTAGATTTTCTCTTTAATGTTTGCAAAATTTTCTGGTTTAAAGAAGTCCTAGAACAAAAAGTGTCATTTGTAAATATTTATGACGAATAAAGAGGTGAAATTTTTATGTACTTTTGAATACAGTTGAGGTAGTTGTACTTATTTCTCTTTGTACAACAATATAATTCTAGTAAGATAAGGACAGATTTTTTTTGACTTGGAACAGGTTATTGGAGGATGTGATGAAATCAGGTTAATAAAATGTTATTTTTATGCACAGCTGTTAGTCTGCACACAATTCTATCTGCTCATTGAATTTAAATATAAAGTACTTATGCTTTAAGATCCCAGGCTCATTCTCTAAATACTTAAATGGGGAGTTTGAACTAACGTGGGTTCTGGTAGCTCAAGTCCCTAGTGAGGCTCACTATTTTCATTTACTTGCAAGCACAATAGGCTGAAGTTGGTCATTCCACTGGTTGGTGACTGTAGTGTGTTCCTATTTGTGATCCAAGCTGAAATGAAGATTATACTAATGTGGAAATGATGCTGCTTTTCCTCAAAGCCCGACTTCTGGCCTCTTTCACTTAGTCTTTTGCTTCTTTTTGTTAGGCTGACATACACCATGTAAGTTCACAAAATGTCCTGGAATTCCAGGAAGTAATTATCAGCTGGAAAGTGATGTGCCACTTGGGATTTCTCTGAAGATAACCATTTTATTTCCCACACAATATGAGAATATTTTTATTCTGCACAAATATGGAGGTCACAGATGTAGTTGGGGTATGGGTTCTTGCAGGTTAGAAGCTGTTTCAGAACAGCACAATCAGAGGATCTAGAAAAAGGTAAGCGTAGTGGTGAATGAGCTGCTGAAAGACAGCTTGTGCTGCTGTAACATGTTCTGTGTGTACCTCATTTCTAAAAGATTGGTCTGAATAGCTCCCTGTCCTGTGGCAGATGGCTGTCATCATTGAATTTTCTGTGTTCTTTATAGCTTAATTGCTTTCAGAAAGTTCATATCTTCCTTGTGAGGAACAGAGGCATGTCAAAAATGTTCACATCTCTTGGAAGTAGCAAAGAGCAGTTTTACTGATGCTGCTCCTTTCTCTACAGCTCTTCTTACATGAGGTCCTGGGAAGCTGCTGCCAAACTATACCAGCCTGCTACATATTTTTGTTTTTGTTTTTAATTATTTTATTTTATTTTATTTTATTTTATTTTATTTTATTTTATTTTATTTTATTTTATTTTATTTTGTAATTTAAGGGCCCTGTGAGCTGTGTATGTTATGTGTCAGCTTCTGTGAAGTGTTTTTACTTTGTTAAATGGGAGAGAAATGGGAGTGAAAGGGGAATGAATCAGAATGTCTGATTAATTGAAGGATAAGTTCATATGAATGGGCAGTTACTACATACAACTTTTTATCCTTTGGTTGTTTTCTTGTCAAAATCTCCAGAACTACACAATCTTTGGAAATAATAAGTTTGTGGGGAAAATCTTCCTGGTTGATTGTTGCTAGTGCTGGCCCTATCTGGGAGGTAAATGTTTACTTCCACAACATTTGCCAGATCTCAAGCATATGTGACCTGACATCTGTGATCTGTCCTACAAAATTTAGGGAACTTTGGCACGACTGAGAGAAAATTACATACTTAATAGACTCTTTTGTAAAAATGATGTATATCAACGTGTTTCTAGGAAATACTATAAAAAGATCAACAGAACTCTGAATAAGACAATATTTGAGTTAATTTGCAGTGGTTTTAAATCTCACTTTAAAGACTGCTTCTTGCATAAATCTTACAGATGAGGCTAAACCATATAGAATACTATACTACTTGGCTTTAGTATTTAGGCAAAAATAATTTGAGTTGATTAAAAATTCTTCAACAGGAGTGGTTCCATCCTTAGACATTGTTTTGTCTAAATAGGATAATAAGCAAATTGATTTCTTAATTCCTCATCTTTGTGCACTTCTGACTTGCAAGGCCTTCAAGAATACCTCTTTTTTCAGGACAAATACAGTTGCAGTATCAGATAATGCTTTTGTTATCATTTAAGAGATAGCAAATCTTTTATTTTTGAAAAACAATAACAAACCATGCAGGTGAATTTAGCCTTGCTTCTGCAATGTATAATCACTTGCTAAACACTTGTTCTGCAGAAGCGAGCTCAGAAGGGCACCAGGCTGGTTGTGCTTCGTTCTGTGTGGAAGGCAGGAGCAGCTACAGCATGTAAGACTGCCTGCTCTTCTGTGGGCAGCAATGGGCATGAGTCAACTCCTAAATAAAAGAATAGGGTAAATGCAGCAACAGCTTTAACTGCTTTCAGCTCAGGGGAGTTGCTCAGCTTCATTTGGTGTGTCTGTTTGGTAAAGCCTGAGAGATGTCTATTCTGAGTGTGTGTGTTTGAACTCCCTGCATTGACCCCATGGAAACTACCTTTGTACTGCAGGAAGAGCTCTTATCTGTTTTGGCTCCCACCAGTTCATTTACGGATTGCTAGTTCATTTGTGGATCACTGCTGCTTGTACTGGAAGAGACAGCAAACAGTTGTTTCTCATCTTCTGTCTCTGTGGTTTGTCTCTCTCATGATGACTTAGTTTTTTATGACAGTCCTCCTTTATGAACCCACAGCTTTAAAACTTCTTAAATCGTAGTTCTTCAGAGCTGTTCTGCTTGTGATTTATTATAGTAATTTACAGCACCCTCCTAGATTATTTTTGGCGGAAAAAAGTCAAAAAGGTAAGCACGTGTTTAGTTTGTTTTTTTTTTTTTTTTTTTAACATTTGGGGCATTTTGTATCTGAATTCTAGAAGGAATGTAAAGTTTCGAGTATAAAAACGTGTTGTGTATCTCAGAAATCAAAGGTCATCATTTCATTGTTCTTACAGTTACTTTGGTGGAAAGCCATGGGAAAGAGTCCAATGTTGTGGGAGTTTGCAGATAAACAGAAAGATCAAATGAAGTGAAGCTCCAATACAGTTGCAGGAAAAATAATTTCATTAAAAAAAAAAAAAGGACAACTACTTGTATAAAAAACCTGAAATGCAATTCGCTGCCTTATTGCCATGCTGCAGGTGAAGTGCTTGTATGACTGGGGCTGTGGAATGGTGTCTCTCAATTGCTCTGTGATAAAGAAAAGGGGGTTGAACTGTTGGTTCTTCTCTGTCTCCCATCTTTGTCATATTTAACCTTGTGAGCATTCACTCATTCTGGTAAGCTTTCTTATCACAGGTGCTTTAATGGTATTTCAGTTTTTGGTAATAAGCATTAGAGGTATTAACTTTAAAAACGGTGAAGAGGGTTATTGATAGTCTGAGAGGACTTTGAAGTACTTAGGCTGGATCATTTCTCACTTAGGCTGGTATAACTGCTGCATTTTCATGCAATCAATTTCACTGAATAATCAGCCCCCTTGTGCTAATCCACCCACAGCTGCATTTTTGTCATTATTGATGTTGGGTTTCTGTGGATTATCTAATAACAGAAATTGAAATACCACCTTATCAATCTGAAAGGAGGTAGACACTGTGCTGAGTGTAGCTTGTACTACTGGAACAGTTTGTTTATGTTAGTAAGTATGGCCCTTTTTAGAAAGACTGGAAAGTTACTTCTCTGGTTGCTGCCTTCAGCCTCGTTTCAGTGTCTTGCTTTAATTGAGCTATGGCCTTTAAGACTGGGTAATAGGGAATAAGGCTTCCAGGATTTGGAGAGACATTTTCTAACCATGATGACCGTCCTACTCAAAAGCAGAGTCAAAGTTGTTCGGGTATTTTTGGATCAAGGAATTTGGAAGATGGATCTTCCAGTCACTTGGAAGAGCCTTGTGACTGACATTTTTGTGGCAGGAAGTTTTTCATCAGACAGAACTTCTAACCTGTTCCAGGGGTTTTAAACCAATTGGTTTGTATGTCAAGAACTGTAGTCCCTGATGTGGGAATTAGGCATATGATATGAGATGACTGGATTATATTTTCCTCCTAAATGACCAGACTTTAATAGGTATTTTTAATTTGGTCATTGATGTACAAGGAAATTTGTGGATACTTCTATTTGTAATCCACTGAAATGCCCAGTGTAATTTTCTGTATGCCACTGGATGGTTAAGCTGTTCCTTCCTATGAAACAACATGGGAAACTTCTTCCAACCCTTAAAATAGTTGTAATGGGGAATGAACTAGGAGTTCTTTGCAATTTTGTTTCCTCTGAAAGTTGAATTTCGCAGGGAATGGATAACACAACTTCTAGGATTTTTAGTATGACCCTGTTGGAGTTTAACATTTTAACTGATTCATACTAAACGTGACTCCACAACAATCAATAAGATTCTTTGCCTCTGGCTTCAGTGTAGCCAAGATCGATATTAAGAACAATTGCAATGTGACCATTAAAATGGAAGTTCAAAGTAGAAGAATTGGCTGGGTGTAAATCCTCTCCACTGTCATGTATTTTTGTGTGTGTTCTTTCTCTGCAATTAACATTGGATAGATACAAGGGCATTTTATGTACAAATAGATATGTTTCATTCATGTAGGCTGTAGATGTGATCATCATATCAGATCTACTTAATCAGTTGTGGATATAGTAGTCTATCTTTTAACAAGACCACACTTTCTAAATGTTTCTGCTTTTCAGGAGTTGTTAAATTGAAGTCTTAGTTCACAGCTAAGAAGGAGAAAAAGCAGCAATGCTCATGTCTTGCTGTCAAGGTTATTCCCACTGATAATCACATGGAGAACAAGTCATATGTAAAGGCAGGGTTTTGGCAAAATATTTGTGTCAAAACAATATTTCACATCACAATATTTCACAAACCTCACATTTCACATCACTTAGTTTATAGCAAAAAGGTTCTTCAGTGTTTCTGCTGAGGATGCCATGTGTTTCTGCCATCTCAGGGGTGTATATCTTTTTTTTGACTGAATAGTGTTTTAAGTTGTATTTCATCGTCTTGATGGAAATTCAAGTAATAATCTAGCTAAAATATATAGATGTCTGCTGTACATTTTCAAATTATATAGAAGGTTTTAGAAATCTCAAGGATAAATTGTTGTAGAATTTTAATCATGTTTATTGTTGTTATTCCCTGACATTGGTTGAACATACCCATCAGCTAAAAAAATGCAATTCTTGGTAGCTCTTCAGGAGCTGTAAATAACAAGTTCATTTTATAAGCTTTAAGTTTGAAATAGTGGCCTCGAATTGATTATAGGTGTTTCATTTTCAGCTTGAAAACACCAACTGCGCACAAGTTCTTTGAAAATATTTGCAGCGTATGACTTTTTTTTTTTTTTTTGGCATTGTTATTTTCAAAGAAGATTTAGCAATTTCCTGCAGAAGGATCCCTGCTTTACCAGTACTGCTAATTATGTGATAGCATTTTGCAGTGCTATCTTGAAAGATTCCAGGGCTAGTTCTGAACACGCTGCTTTGTATATGGCACCATGCAAAGTGAATCCTAGAAAGGAATCACCTAATTATGACATCAAAGCTTGTAGGTCTAACCTAATTGGCTTGTCTTCCACCATCTAGCTCCAGGTCCAGCTTGGACATCTCGACACACCACTGCTCGGTATGGTAACGTTGTCTAAAAGCTTAATCTCATAGGCATTTTAATATAAATAGCTTTATTCATAAGATTAGCTCTGTTCAGAACTAGCTACATGTTTAAATAAGTATTTGAGCTTGGAGTGTGCAAAGTAGAATTAAACTCCAGAGATTACATTGCTTCTTTGGTTGATGGTTAAGCAAAAGTTTTAGCAGTTTGTGCCAGCGCAATAGTTCTGCACTAGGAAAAAGAAAAAAAAAGGAAAAAACAAAAAAAAAACAAAAACAACAACAAAAAAAAAAAAAAAACAGGTGGAGCCACAGTCAAAAAAAAAAAAGTTTTTAGCAAATGCTGATAGCATCAAAATAGCATTGAGATATTTGTAAAGGTGTAGTTTAAAAATGGTAGAAGCAATCTGCATCTCAATTTTAAGCATCATCAGATTTTTTTAGTGCAACAATTTTAGTTACATATTTCTTAAAGAAATAGATAAGATCATTAGCATTAGAAAAGGTATTAATAGCGTTTACTTGTGAATATACCTCTGTAAACACTAATGAATCGCCAAGATTTTTTTGCATGAGAGAAAAAATTAGTTCAAAAGGCATTTGCTGAAACTTCATAATAAATGCAAACATTAACGACAGGCTGAGCAGAGGTTCTAGTATGGTAATAGGAAACTTGGCTGAAGAGCAAAGCCAAGGTAAATACATGAATTCAGACATCATTTAGCTTAAGCAAAACCGTACATAAACAGATGTGACTTCCCTTTTGTAAACTCAGGATCAATCCCACTTCCAGGTTTTTAACTTTGTCTATCAGTTCTCAATGTTCTAGTTGTTATTGCTGTGTAATTTTAGCAATTAATTCACTTTCCCAAAGCCTATAAACTGAAACAAAAACATTTTCCAGTCCTGCTTGTTGCAACTTTTGCCGCTAGAAAAAGAAAAGGAAGGGCCCATGAGGACAGAAGGAGATCAAAGAAGGGAGCACAATTCTCTATCTTACTGGAACAAATACGAGTTTCCTGCAATGACCACACGATTTGTAATCTAGCTCAAGGTGAAAATCAATGGTTTAATGCTGAAGTTGCTTTGTTTTTTCAAGTAGGTGAGATCTATATATACACCTAAATTATAATGAAAATGAAGAATAATAGGTTGGGATTTGAGTCTCCCAGCTGTCTTCACTATGTGTGCTTCTCTCCTTAAACGTTTCTGTGGAAGTGGAGCAAGTTTAGAGCCCTCAGTGGTCTTGTATTTTGGAAGTGTGTAATGGAGTGAGATGCCACCTCTGGAAGCCTTAGCGTGAGAAGTGAACATGTAGCCTTCTTGTGCTTCTTCAGAAATAGACGCTCTTCAGTCCCTTGCACATAACCATGTTTTCTTATATATAACAAGTCTTGATGTAATGAGAAGTGCAAATTAAAACAGAGACATACAACAATACTGACACTTCATGTTTGACTTTTATACATTACCCTCAATCTCATGTTATATCATAGGAGAGGTAATTCAGAGCTGTGGCTTACCTCTTCTTCCTTTTGATAAGGAGGGTTCAAGTAGGTTTTTACCTAGTCTTCATAATGAAAAACCTGGAGTGGCACTGACTTAAGCAAGAAAATCTCATTATCTGGGTTTTGATTTGGTTCATCAGTACTCTGGCAGAATTGCATCATTTAAATGAGTTTAATTCTGAGAAGCTTAATTAAATAATCAAATTGGGAATCCTGTTAGGATAACATAGATGTTACTGCTGGTTGAAGCTTACTATTGCTGTGTGGTTTTTACTTGTAGTTTTGGAAGCTGGGTGGTGTCTTTTTCATTAATCCTCTATTTATGCTAAAATAATCTGGATTTTGTTAGCATAATAATGTTAACAATGAAATTGCACTGTTCGAGGACTGCTACAACATAGGATAAAAATACTAGAGGCATTTGTATGTATAGGTTTATGTGCCTTTAGACAATGCATCTTAAAAAATTACCTTCTAAAACTGCCTTTTTTACAGAAGTAGGAACTTGGTTATGGACATCAAATGACATTGTCCCAAGGCTGTGCTAAAAGCTTTTAGTGCATAGATAGTTTGCAGTTGTGCAGTTTCTCCACCCATCTCAACCTGGAAGCAGAGATATTTCCTCTGCTGGAGAAGATGCATTAAATTCACCTTTGGTTTCCTTGACTGCTATGCCAAGCTTGCAGACCCAGGTTATAATGTAGCACCAGTTGTGATCATACTTGTTTTGTAGTACATGAATTCTTATGCCTCAGAAACTGGGGTGGCCCTACTCACTAGTTACGATCCTCACAAATTTAGTAGGCTTGCAGTTTGTCATAAAAGGGTAGTGTGCAAATGAGAGCAGATGTTTGCAATGCCCAGTTCTGAGAGACTCCAGGTTAAGGGGGATCCCCACAATTGGGGTTGATAGGGGCAAGCAGGAAACAAAATGCTGAGCTGAGACAACACGCTAGGAAAACTGTTGGGACCATATTTATCCTTATTTTAGAGCCAATCAGGGTCTAGAGCTGAAGTCCAAAAACTCTATGCATTTTCAATAGCATAAGGCTGAGGCCATCAGAAGAAGATTCTATACTTTTTATAAAATCCTGTGCTTTTGGGTAAAGGGCGTGAGTGAGGCACATGCTGCTTGCAGTAGCTTTGCTTTTTGGCAATGGCTGGGCACATGGATGGACTACAGTACTTTACCAACAGTTTCTAGAATTTCATTTGCCATTGCTACTTTTTCCTCAGCCTCACAAGGAGCTAGAGCTGGCCTCTTTAGGTACACTAAAAATTGCATTCAAAAATGTCTATTGATGTAGAAACTTTTGAAAACCCTCAAAAGTGAAGGAAAATAACAGGGAACACTTCCTTATCATTATTCTTATCCTATCTTACATCATGCATGGAAGGATACTGAGTTCAACAATCATCCATTGTAAACACCTAGCTTGCTGCTTGGGATAGCTGTGTAGAGTGTTGCTACTTTGCCGCAGACAGCCTGTGTGACCTTTGGAATTCACATGATACCATTGTCTCCTCTTCCACCTGTGAAAACAAAGCTCAAAGTACTCCACACTTCAAAGGCCTTTTTTTTTTTTTTTTTTTTTTTTTTTTGAGCATATTTGCTTGACTGTTACAGTAAAAAGGACCATAAAGTGCAAAGGGACACTAGGTGTTAGTGATACTCTGCTAGTTTTCCTGGGAAAGCAGCACATATGGGGAGTTAATAATTGCCAAATGTAATTATTGTCAGGCTAGAGGCTACATTAATGAACAGTGTATAGAGTGGATAACTAATGCCATACTAATGTAATGAAATCAGTGTCATAGTCAGGGATGGGATGAAAAGTTCTTGCTAATTTATTAATGAATTAGTACCCTGTTGGGTTAAAATCAAGAGAAAAAACATCAGATAACACTATAGTGGCTGGACTTCAACAAGTTGAAGCTGCTGGCTCTTGTCTGGTGAGGAACATTACAACCTTAAAGTAAAGATTTTCCTGGTAACTCTTCTTGAAAGGTAGAATAAGCCTGATGAACCAAACCTGAGTTGTATATGAAAAACTGCACTTGCAAGCAGAAATGACATTTTCCAGCTTGATTAATTAAAGTGTAATCAATAGCTGGGACACAGCTGTTTACTAGGAAGCCAGCATATGGAGTTGATCTGTGATTGTCTGAAGAAAAGAAGAACTTGTGTGCACATCAGCTATACAGTTCTGTCATAGCAATTGCTGTTTATATTTAATTCTTGCCAGATTGACAGTAAATCTAACTGGGACTTTGACGTTTTTAAGGTTTTGGAGAAAACAGTATGTAAAGATGAGCTAAAGTGCTAAAAGTGAGCTCAGTGCAGTGCTGCTATCTATAGTATTTCCTGTCTCACAATAGTCCACCCAGCTGCCTTCTGTATAGCTGAGTGCTCAATCCCAAATAATGATGCACAGAGGACGTAATTCTGCAATGCAGCACAGTGCCAACGGCAGGTGTTATTTTGTTAGCCCCACACACTAATGAAGACTACAGAGGCTCCTCAGATCCATCAGAGATGCCCATGAGCCTGTTACTGGGCCAAATAGTGCTGTCACTGAAAGTTACCCAGAGTATTCAGAAAACAGAGTACTCATATCAGACCAAAGGAAAAAAAAAAAAAAAAAAAAGGCATTTAGATTTCTCTGAAATTCTGCAAAATGAAATTTCATCCCCATTACCAGAAAGCACATTGGAACAGCTAAAGTAAAAGTCACCGATTTGAATCACTGGCTTGTGCGAGGAGCACAGATAGGGAATGCACAAAGAGCCCAGCCCCACTGCTTCAAGGACAGCTCCAGCCTCAGAAGAGGAGGTGCAGCAGGATGAAACCTGAAACCAAGCATGTGGTTCTTCTCACAGCTTCTTCCCGTTTCCTACCTTTTTAAGTTAATTTGTTCTTTCTGTCTTTCACAAAGGTTAGTCATCACACAGAGCAATGCTTAATACAGTCCTCTCTTTTGGTCAAAAATTGATGTGCTATGAAGTGGAGGACTTGCCACTGCCCACCTTGTCAGAGGATCTCCCTCCTGTGTAGCAGCATCTCAAAATAAGGGGTGAGTGTCCCAGAATAAATGCCTCTTAAGAATCAGGTTATTCCATTTACTACTTCAGTGGATAGTTTTCAAACTTCAGCTTGGACTTACAATAAATATTTTCTCTTCTAGATCAAAGAAACGTGTCAGGAAGCTTCTGCCTGATTGCCCCCATCTAATGACCAAGGGAAGTCCTGCCACTACGCATGGGCATTGCCAGCCTGGCTTGCTCGCTGGGGTGGTGCCTCGCAGTATTGTTCAGTGGGGACTGTGGCACAGCAGGCAGCAAAGAAAAGGCATGCTGGACATGCAGTGTGCTGGCATTGTGTATTGCTGTAGGTAAGAAAATACACTAGTTTGCTGTCAGACACAAACCAGATGATTTACACCATAAGCGTGTGTGTGGGAGCTTGCTTACCACAGGCTTCATTCTCTTGTTACAGCTAGTTTCATTTGTTCTATAGTGTTCTTTCTGACATGAGTTTGAAACAAAACAAAATTGCCTCTTTCTGAGTCATCCCAGAAATGATGTGTCATAAGTGAATGCTGAATTTCCTGCCTCCTGGACTCGTCTGTTTTTCTGAGCTTAGAAGTTGTACCTTTCCTTTGAATTATTACTGCGATGATCTAAGGAAAGCAAATAGTTTCCTCCATCACATGAACTTTATTTGAGCATGAATTCAATGAATCAGGGTTGGGAAAAAACAAACAAACAAATAGCAAAAAAAAGCACCGTGTTTCTTACTTGTTGTTGTTTTCTTGCTGTGTGATCCTCTCTGGGATCTAAAAGCCATCCATATGCCGAGCCTGACCCCCAGCATGTATACGCTGGCATAGCCACATAAAATCACTGCGATGACACTGTCTTCCTCAGCATCTGGCCTAATATGTCAGCATGTGGATATGTGATCTAACAGACAAAGATACAGAGCCAGTGAATGCACTGATGCACAAGCAGCAGAACAGGTAATTTTACATGAAGTTTGTGCTAGCTTAGGCTCAAAAATGTTCCCTCCAGATCTGCCTTCTTTGGCTGCTAATGCTTGCTTTAAATACCATTCTGTGCTGTTTTGGCATTTCCCCCACCCCTTCATAGACAGAGCTTGTCTATGGAGCTGAACGGGCATTTTTGGGAAGTGGGAGTATTTAAGCAGATAGACAGAGAAGCTGCGGGGCACCAACAAATAAATGATACCAGCCCTCACTAAACATAATGCAGATGCAAGTTTCAGCAGTCAAAGAGATTTACTTGCTCCTGCTGCTCCAACAGGGGATATACCTCCACAAGACCATGACATAGCTCTGTTGTGTCCTGTTCTTGCCTCCACAAGATGCTTACGTTTCAAACAGAAAGCAAGTATCTGCAACAGGTTAAAGCAAGAGATGGAAGATAAAGACAAGGATAAAATAACTGGAGATTACCATGCTTAACATGGCATTTTCCAAATAGGTCAGAATAGTGAAGGCAAAGGGTTTAGAGTGTGTCTGTAGCTAACATGTGCTGTCTCTTTCCTACAAAATAATTGAGTGCTCAGCTGGGCTTCTCCCCACAGACCTTGCAGCTGTGGAAGGCTATCAGGCAGTGGTAGGTATGTCATGCCTGGAGAATCAGCTGTGTAATCTGGCCATCTGGGACTCCAAAACCCACAGTCCCTTGACATACTCCTTTTATAGGTCAGTGATTTAGACAGCTGGAAGGTTTGATGGTCTCCATGTCATCAGTGAAACTTTGTTTCCTCGTGTAATGCCCCACCTCGTTCCCTGGTGGTCTTTGCATCAGGTTACCTGGTGAGCAATTGGCAGGTTTTTGCTATGAGTCTTAATCTACTGGAAGAGATTACTGCTCCAGGTGCTGCTAGTTAAGTGTCCTGCCTCTGCCATTTCATGTCCCAAAACATCTCTTCTTGCTGAGGATTTGTTTCTGGGTTGTGTTCACAATGACACTATCCTCACCTCGCTCCCTCTCTTCATGCTGCTTACTGGAAGAGCTGCTGGCTTGCCTGGGCTGTGTGAGAGACAATGGAGCACATAGGAAAACATTTCCCGTAGCATCTGTTGGAGTCACTAGAAATGGCATGTGTCCGTCTGAGATGCACGTGAGCACAATGTCTCCTGTTTTGGAAGTGTCCTAAGTCTTGTTCTCCCCGTTCATTTCCTGCTGGGCTCTCTCTTCTCAGTCTCATGCTCCCATGTAGCAATAGGTGGTGGAGTCGCATTTAATTATTTTCATAATAATATTTTATTGATGTTGGAAGCTCAAGTCATTGTTAACAGAGATTGTTTTCACCTGTGAGATTCCAAAAGGCATTGTCAGGTGTGCCCAACTCTCAAGCTAGCTGCTTCCCCACTGAAAGCAAATTCCAGGTTAAATAAACCCTGAAACTTTCCAAAACCCACCATGTTTTGGAAATGCCATATATGTGCTCTCAGTTGGATAAGACAAAATTTTTTGCAACTGTATGAAACTCGTCTTGGTTGAAGTCACTGGGGAGCTGTGTCAGTCTCCCAGTATGCCTTTGATGTGTGATTCCCAGTTAATGTGGGAGCAATCACTTGCATAATTTTTATGAAAAGCAGGAGCACAGCTTGCCTTAATGTTCTTCTATATGTAAAATAAGACATATTTAATTTAAAAATACCATCACATACATGTACATAATGCAGCTTTGGTAGCTGACAGCCTAAACTGATTACTGTAGGCAATAGAGATCCTGTGGGCTGAATGTGGAATGGAGGGCATGAAAGGCCTATGACTTTTAGGTCTTTTTTTTTTTTTTTTTCATCATACTTTATCATTAGAAATGCATCACAGATTTTTTTCTACCTTACTAATATGCTCTGGTAATCTCCTGTGGACAGGAGCTTCCTGCACCGTTTGACAAAATTGTCAGTAACTTTCTTGTATGTTAAAGGCAGTTCATTATTAAATGCTAAATTATATCCTTACAGCACATAGTGGGGAGGATACATGGTGCTGGACTGGAGAATTATAAGCAGAGCTGCTGGCTTCTCCTGATGATTTCCAGCCTTGGCAAAAACCTGGCTGAAGTTGCTTAAATTGCTTGCTTTTGCTTGGCTTCACAGTTAATGTGGCAGGAGGGTTGGCCAGGGGAAAGCCTCTGTGGCCCTGGTGATGCTTTCCCCTAGGGAAGTTCTTGCAGCACACCTTGGGTAGAAAATGGACCCCAAAACAGCTACTGACTGAAACCCTGCTCAGCCCCATTCAGAGGTTCGGGTCAGTCTGCTGGTGCCACCTCACCAGCAACGTGCAGCGTGTCCCCAGCTGGCAAGAGATCCCTGCTGGGAGGGAAAGTGGAAGCACTGGTTGGTGAGTGAAGAAAGAAAGAGAGATGACAGCCACCATGGCAGGAACGGGGCCTGGGGCTTTGCAGGGGAGGTGGCACTCCTGAAACCTTCCCTAGTGTCCTCCCAGGTACCTACAGTGGCAATCACAAGCACCAAGTAGCATCAAGGGGGCTTTGCCCCATGCTAGCCATTCCTGCCCTGGGGCCACCTTTTCAGCAGTGTCGGTGCAACATCTGTGGTGGCCTCCAGGCAATGCTTTGGCAACAAGCTGTGACTCCAGTGGGCTGGCAAGCCTTGGCCCAGTCATGCTTGGCTTAGCCTCCTGCCTGGGGGCACCAGCAGGTCTCACTTCCCAGGCCCCACATCTTTGGGTGCTATTTTGGCAGTGTCCTCAGGCCCTGGCCTGGTGGTGCTATGGGGTGGTTGTGCCCCTTCCCAGCCTTGTCCCAGTTCATGCTCCACTCCAGGGCTGGGGGGGGGGGGTGGTCTCAGGAGCTTTAAGCTGCTCCTTAAATTAATTTTCAGGCTCACTTGAGTGGAAAGTTTTGTTTCTTTTTATTGTTGTTTGGTGGGGCCTGGTGGTCAGCAAGTGCTCTGAGGAAGCTGTGTGGGTGGTACGCAGGCCCTGGGTGCTCCTGGGCCCTCAGGCACTGCCATACATGCTGACGTTGTATCTTGTTAATTTACTTACACTACACCTGCTCCAGGGCATGTGGAGCATTGTGCCATGCCTCTTTGCCCTGTCTGTCTGAGGGGTTTGGGCTGCTGCGGAAAGTGCATTGCTGTGAATTCAGCACATCATGCAGAAATGTTGTTTAAGAGCTTATATATGTGTGTATTTATTTCATGTATATCATTCTCTCCTAACAAAGGTACTATTATTTACCCGTGTATGGGTCCTTAGACTAAAAATAAGCATGGGCTGCAGGAGGTAAGGGAAGAGAACCGGCTTGAAGCCAGTGTGCCAAGACCAGTGCAAGGTAAATCAAGCTCAGCCTTGTGTTAGAAGAGGCCCACTTTGTCAAAGAAAGACATTTACCCATCTCATGCAAGAATGAGAATACTATTTACTTGGTGGGTCATTGTCTCACATCTGCAGCATTTGCATGCAGGGATGTAAAAGAAGTGCTGCCAAGCAGCCTGCTGGGTGCCTGTGTACTGCTGCTGCAGCTCACAACTCAGTTCTCAGTGCACACCTGTGTTCAAAACTGCTTTCTCCTTTAGTATTTACAGCTAACCATGCGGTTAAAACATGCCATCCACAGGAGAAACAATTAACAATGCAAAGCTCATCGTAGTGTATTATTCATAAAACCTGAGTCATTCAGATGGATCATTTGCAGTTAGTGAACTTAAAGTGATTACTTCTTAGCATATTGTCTGTCAAAGCATGGGGACTGAGAGAGGTGATGCTTTTGTTCCTCATCTTCATTCACAACTTTTTGGGTTTTAGTTCCCTGTTAGTTTCTTGGCTTTGAACATTTTGCTATTTTTATTTCAGATTATTCAACTTGTTCAGCTCCAATATTCTTTCTGCACATACAGAAAAATCGTTGTTATCAAAATCTGGTTCAGTTCAGCCAACTCTTGTTCCAGATGTTCAGATAGTAATTCCATCACTTCAGAGATTTTATGTTCTTTTAAAACTTTAACAGCAAATGCTTATGGTTTTCACCTTAGATCTTATTTAATTCATCTTTAAAAATATATTGTTTTAATAGCCAATGTAAGAATTTTACACTTGATTTTAAATAAGCTTATGTTTGAAGTAGGATATTGAATTACTAATGAGTCCAGTTTAAGCGTTTACATATGCATATGTAAAAGCATATGCATGTACTTTAAAAGAAAACAAGATTTTTCATTACCATTTAGCCTGAAGTCCTGGTTTCCAGAGATTAAGGGGGACATTTATGTTTGCAAAACACCTACCAAAAGATAATGGATACTTCTGACTTGTGCTTTATCTTAAATGTGAAAACATAATTCCTCAGATGCCTGAGATGGATTGAAGCTTCTTTTGAATGTTCCTTGTATGTGTTTTGTATATAAGTTAAAGACCTCAAATCTGAACTTTTTGACATTTTTGATTGAATTTTAAGGTGGTGTATGTATAGATATAGCACTGCTGTACACAGTTTTACAAGAAGCCATATCAGGAGGGGGAACTGGAGAGTAAGTTATTTGGAAATACTTAAGGGGTTCTCTGCTGAACCCAGAATTAGCAGAAATCATCTGCAGATGTTAAGAAGAAACAAGAATAGCTTTGATCACTTAAATTTGAAACTTCCTTTGAGAACAGTTTTAAGATAAAGTAGTTATTTTAGGAACTAAAGACATTGTTATAGAAAATGGACATAAGTATTCTCATTGAAACAGATTTTTTTGCATCCAGTTACCTGAATTAAAAAAGAAATGCCTCTTTAAAGATGTTCATATAAGATTTTGGCACAGAGAGCCCCACAGCAGGGCTGCTGATGCTGAATCTGAGCCCTGACGCCTGTGCATTAGCAAATTGTGCATTAATGAGCTGATGGAGTAGTAAGATCATTTTGTAGGATGGTGTTTAACCAACCAGAAGCAACAGCCGCAGGTATTTTCGTGAAGCCAAACTGACAGAGGAGGTATGCCTTTCACCTTCAGAAAGATTAGACTGTGAGTATATTAATCTTGTCTGAGACACACATTGGCTTATCCAGCCTTATTTTGTTTTGCTGTGCTCACCCATTTTCTTTCCCTTACATTTTCTTTTCCACATATTTAGCCTTTCATCATTCACCAACTGGCTCAATTCTGCAACTCCCATTCTCTGTCCATCTGTTGTGGTGAAGGATCTGCAATGGCAGAAGCAGACCAAAAAGGCATGAAGATCCACCTCAAGAAGAAGGAGTGACCCCATGGCCTGATAGTGCTTCTGAGCTGTTTTGCTTGCCAATATGCCCTCATACTAGCACAGACTTTTCTTCCCGTCATTCAGCACTGCTTTCACCGGTCTGAAAGGTGAACACACATTTGCATATTCCCATGAAATAACTCCATGTTTATATTCTAATTTTAACATTAATTTATTTGGCTCCTGATCTTGGAATATTTAATTTCATGAAAATCCTCAATATTCATCTCATTATCCGAACGACGTTGCTCTGTTTCTCTAAATGTCAAAACCAATGCTTTGTCTGGGATGGAAGCTAAAACATCTAACCAGCTTTAATGGAGACATTGTTGAATAAATGCAGTCTGAAAAAGCATTTTGACATCTAGATTTAAATTGTCTGTACAGCAACTTTAGTAAGATATCCAGATACTTTTGTAATCAGAAAAAACAACTACTTCTCCTGTTAACCAGCAGATAATTGAAGTTGTGTTCATCATGCACACCCTTTGTCAAGAAAGAAGAAGTCTGGTTTTAATTCCCCCCATTGTCTTGTGAATGGTACTCCCGTGGTTTATTTTAGGTAAATAATGTAATGGGCTAGGTGAAGTCCTAGTTATAAGCTCTTCATATCAACCATATTAACTCAGATATGACTTACTTCCCACTTAAACAAAATCCATTTGTCTCTTCTGTTCCTTACCCTTAATACAAAAAGACAGGACTCACAAGTGATGTGGAGAATAAAGATCATTTTGATGTTTTTTTTTTTTTTTTTCTAACATAAAAAAATAGGAATCCTTCACAAACGAAAGCTTTATTCTCCCACTTCCTAAGGTGCAAATTCTCTGGAAAGAGAGAGAGAGAGACTAAAAAAGAGAGTAGCTGAACTGATTATCACCACCTTCTTGTGCTCCTCCTGAGCTGTGTTTTCCATGTTTCTCTTTTCTTTCTTTCAGAATAAAATAATCCCTGTTATGGTTGTCTGTCACTTTGCTCAGAGCAAGGCAAGCATCACTTTGACTGATGCAGTAAGACATCTTGGTTACAATCCTAGTCAGCTCATAAGACTTTCCTTACCACCTCCCATTTCTCTAGACCAGAAGGTTTTAGTAACTTTGTGTGATTAACTTGTGTGCTGCTTGATACCTGCAAGCATCCCTTCCCACCCTGTGTGTTGATCGTGAATCAGCCTCACAGCCTGTTGCAGTTTCCCACGCTTGTGAGTCACCAACAAAATACGTTTTGCCAGAGAAGTCAGTCCAGGAACAAGCACGGTTCATGTACCTCAGACTCTTAGAAATGGGAAGCAAACGCAGTTCCTGTTCTCATTGAGGCAGGATACCGTTGCCTTCCCCCGAGGCCCTTGTGGCCCTAGTATGTAAGGAATATCTGAACCTGCCTTGTTTTCCTCTTTTGAAGGTCAGCCCTGTGGTTAAAGCAGGAGCCTAGAGGCCAGCTGATCGGGCTGGCTTTGACACTGAGTCACTGTGAGATCTTGAGCAAGTCACTACAGTTATGTCTACAGCGTGCCAGGCAGAGATATCTGTGACTCCAGAGCTGGGTCAGGCCCTGCACACTGGCTGCCTTTGCCAGCTGTTAACAGGGTGAGTAAGCCCAGGGACCAGACAGTTGTGAGCACAACTCGGCTCCCCCATGTTGTGCCTACATACCACCATGCTCAAAGGTCTCTGTATGGTGTTATACTGCAAACCTGGATATATCCTGCACCCGTTTATCCCTCGTTTTCTTCCTTGGTGATACAGAGAGAATAACTTCTGTATGGTAAGATGAGTATTTTCAGATTCTCTTAAAAAACACTTTTTTGCTGTACTAGTGCTTTATCTGCTGAAGAGCCCAGCTAAAAGGATTTGGGGTATAGCTATAAGCCTGATTTTAGCAGAACTATGAAAAGACTACATGCAGGAGCACCAGTGGTGTGATATAGAAGCTGATGCTGAGAACAAACTGGACCAAAGGATGTGTTTGATGAGTACCTGGGAAACTTAGAAAAAAAAATAAGGTGGCTGTATTCATGCATTTCCCTGGGGAATGGGAATGAGGAGGTAATTATGAAAGGAACTAATGGGTAATAATATCTGTATGCAAACAGTGCTAGGCAAAATGGATAATCACGAGTTCAGAATTAGTAGGAAATGAATAGTGAAAATTATCCTAAAGGTCAGGGCACAGAAGCTTAAGTGTAGGATGTCACCCCCAGCCAGGCATAGCTGAAGGGCAGTGGTGCGGTCAGATGTGAACAACAGTGTACAACGAATGGACTTGCCCTTGCCTAGAAGAAAAGCCTTCCTCAGATTAGGCAGATGTTACAAGTTGAATCTCTTGGAGGGCTTTCAGTAGGCACTGGGAGAAAAGAGTGCTGTTCATTGTGTCCTTCTGGGTCCACCATGCCTGCTTTTCCCTGATAACATTGTGTAGTACTTAGGGACTCAGGTGTTTGCCTTGCTGGTGTTGTTGCATCGTGCAAGCTGTGTGTGTGTGTGTGTGTGTGTGTGTGTGTGTGTGTGTGTGTAGTATTAAAGTGGAGGGGTGTTTATTTGGCACATTCCACCAATAGGTCTACCAGTAAAAGTTAGCACTGCTACCTCTATGTTTTTCTTGACTACTGTCACACCACTTTGTTATGGAATGTTTTTTCCTGTGTCTGAAGATAAAAACTCCAAATACCCAAAGGGATATGTTCTTTGGAGTGTTCTTCTGACTATTTGGAGTGTTCTTCTGACTTTTCTTGATTGAGTGAGTATGTTTACTGGGTATATTGGAAATCAGTTACTGAATGTAAGTAATTATCTTCTGATACAGAAAGAGAGAATTGCTACAAGAATTGCATGGGCATCAACCCAAAGAGTACTTGAGCCCAGTAAAGCTACATCTATAGCTACATGAGCCAGCAGGAGACCTCCATAGAAAGAAAAAATGTTTTGTAGGCCAGCAGAAATTAAAGAACATAAAACGTACTTTAGAACTGCGGTTTTTCCTTTTCTGTTTTTAATGATTGCTATCATCCAAAATAACAGAAAGACAAAGCCCATCTGAACCACCATCTGAGGTTGTCTCTTGCTCATGTTCTACATAGAATGACCATCTTCTCCCCATTATTATTTTTTGTAATTCTCAGACATGGCCTGACACTTCTCTTATGTTCTCCTCAGTGTTCAGGCTGAAGAAGTTTTCCTGCAGCCAATTACTTTTGCACCCACATAGATGTGTAAAGTTTTATGGAAAGCTTTCGTGCCCAGTTGAAAAAAAAAAAAAAAAAGACTTTGCTTTTTCCTGCTAATACTTCAGGGGCTAACTGTACAAGCTTCCCAGGTAAAATATGCAAAGCTAGTTATCTCAATAGTCTGGTGATGGCCACAATTCCATGACTGAAACAATCCCATACACAGGAGCAGATCGGTCATTTCTTAAGTGGTCTTCCTTCTGGGAGATTTAAACTACAAAAATGTCTTTATTCGTGTCTTCATGTCTTTCTGGCCAGCCCAGCAGAGCCAAGGCAGCATCCCTTCTGTGAGTTCAGCAGTCTGTTCAGTGTGCGAGGCTTTTCTTACAGCGTTTTCAAAAGCCTAGCTGCAGGCAGAGGCAGCAATGGGACAGCCAATGTCAGAAGTCTGATAGTTTTAGGGGGGTACAGTTCTGGGGGCATTTTGTACCAGGGCTGCTGTGGAGTAAGTCAATGCTATTGGCACTGAACCTTCTCTCCTCCTCTCCTTTTTAGGAAGGGTTTATACAGGAATTTAAACATAAGGAGGAAAGTTAAATTATTGATTTGACAGCTAGAAACTGTTTGTACACTGCTTTGTCCCAGGACTGAACATAATATCATACATAAGCTTGAGGTTTTGGCTCAGACAATTAGCTCTGTGATAGTTAAGTGTTTAATAGCCAGGATACTAAAGGTAACTGAAAGCCAGGACAGCTCTGACAGCAGAGCTATGATAGCTGGTCAGAAAGCAAACATTCCCAACATAGATGCAGATTCTAACAGTAAAACAGTTTTTGCTGAGTGGGCAATTTCCAGCTTTCTTGAGTGAAATAAGCTACCTTGACGGTTCTCCCTGCTTATCCTCACGTCTGCACAAGGTGCTGTTGCTGGCACCGCTCTGCCACTGATGGGCCTGATCCCATCACAGCTCCGGCTGACATGGCCATGTAGAAGCAGAGACCTGACCCGAGCCCACCCTGGCTCAGCTTCAGGGTTAACACCCATCTGTGAACAGAGGGAGCGACTCACCGAAACTGCTTTTTAAGCTCTCCTGAAATGAAAGCACATGCATAGTCTAGGTGTGAAATCATCACCCATGTGGAAGAAGATCCCTCAGCTCTTCTAGCTGTTGTGTTTTAGGAAGTGGTTTAGGTCTAAACGTAAGACTTCTGGGCCCCGGAAAGCTGCTGAATTTTTAAATAAAATGAAATAGAATTGGCTACAGTGTACATGGACTGTTGTTGTATTTAGGAGCTCTGCCCATGAGGAAGCACTGATATGGAGATATGGGGCTAATGACTATTGTGCTGCTGAAGACTTCCAGGTGAGAGCAAAACTGAAACGTGGATCACTAGAAGTCATCAACACTCCCAATTAACCAGCATGAGTCACTTAAACTGTAAAATGAGATAGTGATGCCTGTGAGTGTTGCAAGGATAACCACATTAAAAACTTTAAATTTTAAAAATTTAAACTTTAAAATTTTAAAAATTTTTAAAAAACAACAAAAATGTTTATCATTCAGGAGGAAAGTTGAAGCAGAAACACAGAGTAGATACGCCACAGATTTAATAAGAGTGCCATTAATGGCTGTTTTGCAATGGGTTTAATCTGCTTTTGCAGTTGCCGCTGGTGGATGGTACGGTCCTGCTTGTGCCCCTGCCCCTACACTCCAAATGCCTGCTTTGCAGCAGGGATGTTGGGGGCCTGATCCAACTGAAAAAGTAATTTTTTCACTCATTCAGAGCAACCCAACCCAACTGGGTGGTTCCTGTGAGACTGGCAACCTGATGAGGGGACAGAGTGATGCCCAGTTGGATGGTCAGGCAGTGCTGGAGCAGCTTACATGTGAACCCATGTCCCTCACTGTACAATGCTGTCAATGCATAAGACTCCTAGCACTGCATTCAAAAGGCAGTGTAAGTCAGTATCTGTTGTACCTTCAAAATGCCTCTGCAGCTTTTGAAATACTGGGCTTAACACTATTTATTGATTTGCAACCACAGTAAGTGAGGGAAAAGATCTTTCCCTTCACCTGCTCAAGCAATGAAAAATGTTAGAAAACACTGATTTGTCATGACCTCCCACAGCCTTCACAGGAGGGACTTCTGAGATGCTTGCATTCTCAGATACCACATTTTCACAAAGGTAGAGAAAATCAACCTTTTCTTGCAAACCAGCCTCAAGCAAAAAAGGCTAAACTATTTTGGGAGATGAGAGATAAGCATGCTAGAAAGTCTTATCAGAGATGTGTCTTAACCTGCAAAGATACTTTCTTTGATGCAAACAGTTGTTTGAAACATTCTGTCAGCTCAGATTTGCTTTCAGATGAATCTCACTTGTATGCCATCCTAATGAAGCTCTTCTGAATTACTTTAGTAAGAACCCTCACTTTCTGAATTAAAGTGTTAAAAAAAAAAAAAAGAGAGAAAGAAAAAAAAAAAAAAAAAAAAAAGAGGAGTTACCAGAAATGAATAGTTGACCCAGAAGACTGACTGACAAGCATGGAGATCAACAGTTGTTTCAACAGCTTGCTATGGTGCAAGTGAACACCAGTCATCTTCAGAGGGACAAAACATGGAGAGCTGGACCCAGGAGTCCGGCACTAGTATGTAGCCAACAGCAAGGTGCAGAGCAAAACAGTAACACTGATGGTTTCAATGAAGGTTTGAGAAAATGGGCAAAAAGACCAGCTGTAGAATGTGATACAGCAATGTCAAAAACTGTAGTTAGCCACCGAAGTTTTGAGATGGAAGAACTAACAGATACAAAGGAAGACCAGGGATTAGTAACTGTGTGGCTGCTTTTTCTTCTTTTCTTGCAGCCTAAGACTTGACCCCTCTTGAATCTGTGATGTACTCCAGCTTTGTGGCCAACTCCACAGACTGGTAACCTGCCAGAAAAAAAAGGTGTTTTGCATCAGTTTTTCCTCTCTGTAAACTGTGCTTGAACAGTGAATGTCATGCTCCAAATCGGGTAGAACTCAAAATGTTTACTTTCCATGTGGTTCTGAATAGAAAATTTCACATTTTCTTTAGCAGCTACAGTCAGAAATGATGCACAACCAAAACACTTTTCCACATCCAAAACGATTAAGTTAAGCGCTTTGTCTAACCCGTCCGGTGGAAGAGGGGACGGGAGGAAGAGCTCCGGGAATAAAGAAATCTGGCGTCGAGTGAATCCCGAACCCGTGCTCTGCGGGTTGACCTGGCCGCCAGGCGCGTAGGGCCGGTGTCTTCTCTCTGGCCAATGGAGCTGGGTGTCACGACCGACTCTTGGGGCTCCCCGGGAGCCGTCCGAGGGATGCGGGAGAATATGTCAGCCCGGCGGTAGAGAGCAAGAGCCGGCAGCCGAAGCGCGAAGGCGGCGGGAGGAAGCCGGAGCGAGTCTCCCAGTACCTAGGGGCTGTGGCTGAGGGGCGGCGGTGGGGGCGGCCAGCGCCGCTCCCTCCTTCCCCGCCGGCCGAGTGACTGCGGTGGGGCCCAATCAGGGCCCCAGCCCGGCCCGGCGCTGCCGCCCGCCCCGTCGGGGAGGCCCAGCCCCGGGGCGGGGAGCGAGGCGAGGGCCCGGCGCGGCGCGGCCCCGCTGGGTCCTGGCCGCTGTGTGCCAGGCGGGGCAGCCCGGAGCAGGCGGCAGACAGAGGTGCGGCCGACCTGGGAGTGCCTGGCGCGGCTTCGGGCGCAGGTAAGGGGGAGCCTGGCTCCTGCGGGGGGCTCCCGAGGCTCAGAACGAAGCCGGCGTAGCCCAGCGCGGCTGCCCCGTCCCGTCCCGCCGCCGTGCGGGCGCCGAGCCCGGGGCCGTCGCCTGGCCGGGTGTCCCCAGGGCTAGACGGCTCCCGTCCCCGCAGGGGGTCCCCGCCGCCTGCTGCCGTCCCCGCAGGGGGTCTCTACCGCCTAACCCCGGCCCAACGGGGCCCCCTGGAGCCGCTGGCCCGCGGCCCTGGCCTGGCTTGGGCGGAGGAGCCCGGCTGCCTTCCCTCTGGGCTGCCGCCCCCGGGCCGGGCGAGGGAGCGTGACCCCGCCGCAGCCCGGCTAGAGGTGAGCTGGAGTCGGCCCTGGTGAGCGCCCTGGAGCTGGCTTTCGTTCCCGGAGTAGAGTTTAGGGAGGTTTGGGGGAGCGGAAGCCTCTGCTTTCATCGGTGCGGGCTGTGGTGGGACGCTGTAGTTAGGAGTGCTGTGAAAATTTGGCTGGGAGTCATATCCTGCACGAGCAAATGTGTTTTGATTTAAGGCCTGGGGTTCTTACATCCTATAATTATTTTTTCTAGGTCTGTTTCTTTTAGTTCTGGGACTTGGGTGAGCTGAAATAGCTGTGCTAGCTCACGCCCTGGCTGAGGTGCAGCTGTAGCAGTGAAAAGGTGCTTTGTACCTATACAGCTGTTTCCACGGGAAGAAATAAGCCATGCTGTTAAGCGCTTTTCTGCAGTATAACATCATGCTTGTGCTCTCCTGTGGAAGTGCAGTGCAGATGATTTGGGACAAACGCAGATGAAGTGTTTGGGACGTGCACTCGGCTGTGTCTGGAGCAGTCAGACTCTGCTGGTTCTGTTTATTTCAGCCCAAGCTCAGATACTACCAGCAGCAAAATGTGTGAGCTCTGGCATGTGTTGAAATGGCAGCACGATTGAGCAATGAGAGTTCCAAAAACTAAGCAGCAAAAATGGGTCACTTGGAGTGAGAATATTCTTTGTGCTTACATTATCGAGTATCTGACAGCAAGATGTTTCAGTGTGCCAAATCCAGATTTATTGCTTCTATTAAAGGTAGCAGCCGTGGCTTGAGGATTTATGTTTGTCAAGGACAAAAGTGGCTTGCCGTTACAATAAAAACGTGAATACGGATTTCAGTAAAACTGATGAGATTCACAAGGCAGCGCTGCAGACAGGTTGTAGGGGCATCCCAGAAACTAGGAAAACTGAAATCTGTTTTAAGTTTTGGTTCCAAACACGGCAAGCATTTTGGTCTAGAGAGACTTTTTTGTGTTGGTAGGAAGTGAGGAGCTGCAGCGCTCCACAGTTTGGGTGGAAGCCATCCTGGGAGAGTTCTGACAATAGGATTTAGTGTAATTTCTTGAAAAGCTGTAGATCAGCTCCTTGAAGCAGGGGGAATTGTTTGGTGTGCAAGTGAGAGACTGACTCAGTGCGTGCTGCGTGGCTCTTAAAGATCAATGTCGCCATGCCTGGAGTATGAAGCCACTGTTTCTCTCCCTGAAGGCAGTGTCAGCTGCATGTGTTTACCTGGCTGCAGAGCTGGGCCTGTGAGAGCTGTTTCTCTCTCCAGCAGCATTGCTCTTATTCAGAGGCACTGCTGCTTTTGAGCAAGGTGCTGTTAGATATTCAACAGCTGCTGTAACTCTGTCAAGAGCCCAAGTCAAAATATATCATGCCAGATTCAGGCACCTCTGCAGCTTCAGTGAGTTTTGCCCTGGGTTTTCATCCTGTGTGCTGGCTCAATTCTAGGTTTAGCAGATCAGCTGAAGACTGTTTGAGCTGTTCTGTCCTCTGCACATGTGTCCACAGTAGATCGGTGCTGTGGAGAAATTTGTGAGTAACGTTTCTGCTTCCATGCAGGGTAGAGTGCCTTGAGGTCAGGGATGTCACATGGGGCAGAAGGCTCTGCTGAATGCCATCTTCTGTTCCTACATAGATGCAAGTCATGTTCCTGCTTTGGGCTGTGCTGTCTGTTGCAGTATAAAACGTGTTGTGGGAAGTAATGGGGTTCTGATTAAAAGATCTCTGGAGGTGTATTGGGAGACTTCACTTGCGAGCTGTGCCTATGAGGATAACTGTTGGCGTTCCTGAAATTACAGCCATTCCCAGGACGCTGAGGCTTGTTCTCATCTGGTACTGCCAGCGTGGTCCCATCGCTTGCCGGTGATGAGGAGGACATCTGCTCTCTGATCACCAGTTGTGTCAGGCTGGTCTGAGGAGAGGAAACGCTGTGTGCTGATGTGCATGGTCCCATGTGCTGCAGGAGGTTTTGTCTTAAATCTGCCAGAGTAGGGTGTCTGTGGTTTTTATGTCTTACACTGCATCAAGGAATCAAGACAGTTTCAATGAGGAGAGACTTACTCCTCTGAAGTAAGAGGTGTGGAACAAAGGCAGCTTGCTTACTTTCTTAACAGTGATCTGATGGTATCAAAATGTACCTCTGGCTTACTGAGGACAAGATAGTGCTGCTGCAGACCCGTTAGAGTTACTAATTTCCTTTGTGGTGCTTCAAATTGTGTGTTGTCTGTGATGGTGAGGGAGCACAGAGAGAGAGGGGTGCCTGTGTCACGGGTCTGATATGACTGTCCAAAATGTGTCCTTGGCCCCAATGAAGGGGTAAAAGGAGTGCAAGAAAGTAAATGCTCATTCCTGGCGAGTCTGTTGGTTTGGTGTAGTTTTTGGTAGAAAATGAAATAGCCCAAATATCTGACAGGATTCAGGGAGACAGTGGAGCATCCTGAAAATTTCTGTGGTGTTAGAGTTTGGTGAAGCCCCTGTCCCACTGCTGACAATCTCCACGCCTTTTGTTAAGGTACTGGTGACTTGTGCCTCAGCTCCTAAATGGCAATGTGCAGGTTAGGTTGCTATGCCTGAGGTGGCTGCTTCTCATCCATCTGTACCTTTGTTATTTTCTGGCTGCAAAGCTCAAGTTTTGTTGCTTCTTTAAAGATCTGCGATTATGTTCTGGCCTATTTCTGTATGGCCTTGCTTTGGCAGGCAGGTGTTGTTGTGTTTGCTCTTCTTGTGTGCAGCTTCTGTGTACAGCTGTGTATTAAGAATAAATAAAAACAATACCTTAATAAATAAAACCACTTAGTACTGTCCTATACTTAGGCTGAGTGGTGTTCCCCCCATTTGTCATTGTGAGATCCCATTAGTCATCTCATTAGCGACTCTGCTCTTGGATGCAGTCCAAGAGAGGTAAACTACATTGCCTTGTCTTGTGTTTTCTGCTGGTGTCTATACCCAGGCACTCACTTAACATTTATTCATCATGTACTATGAATTCACACCCTGCCTTGCCCTGCTGTATATCCGTTTGTGTGCCCAGAGCCCAGGTTGCATGTTGTGGTGTCTCCTTAACAGAAATACCGTATCTTGTTCTCCTCCTGTGCCAGTCTTTGCATGTGTGCTGACTGTTCTGGCTGCAGCGCAACGAGGGCATCAGCCTGCCGTGTGCCTTGGTAGGACAGTGAGTGATATTGCTGGAGGGATCACTGCTGAACAGGTTATCTATGAGTGGAGGATCTCAGAAATCAATGATGTTCACTGTTCAGATAGCGCTTTGAAGACAGTGGTTTTATGTACACTAATCTTTGTAGCCTGTCATAGGAAAGGCAGCGTGTTACTTCCGAGAGATTACATCTCCTGGTTCTTGAGAAGTCAGCACCCAATCCAGGATCAAAGCTTGGTCCTTTTGGAGCATGATTTTTCTCTTGCCACAGGGTTGTTATCAGCAACTGTTGCATCTCTAACTTCAGGTGACTGAGAGCTCAACAGATGGGTACACTGAGCTGTAACACCTATCTTGGCGCCTTTCTGGTGGGGTCTTTGCCGCGGCTCTCTCCTTGCTCTGAGTGCCCTAGCAAGGGTGTTCAGCCATGAACACACAGCAAGATGCAGGCAGCGATGCATCAGTTTTCCCTCTCTCTTTTTCTACCCATGTCTCCCCAGTTGGCTTGTGTTTTGGTCCAGCTCAGGGAGAGAAGACTGGCTGTCTGTTATTTTTCTAACAGGCTTTGCTCCCAAGATCATGACTTTCATTATGTGTAAAGAATTGAATTTTCCATCAATAATTAAGTTATCACACTGGATTTTCAGTTGCTTTCCCATTGTATGCATTGCCCTTGGTATGGGCATATGCGATTTCCTGATACCTTTAACTTCCAGAGCATTTTGTCCCTCTGTGACTTATGTTGTACATGAGGAAAGTGTGGTGTTTTAAAGCTTTATGCTTTTTATAACTGCTCTGCTTCTGTTTCTGTCACAAGGCCAAGATAAACCAGTTATGTAAAGAGCTGATTTCTTTCCTCAGTGGAAATATATTTAGATACAGGTCTTGAAACCAGCCATAGCTGTATTCTTCCTTCTCCCTGTGCTCTCCTTAGCCACCTTCATCTGTAACAGAGAAGGCAGGTGGAGAATGTGGAAGGGCTTGGGCTGTGCAGTCCAGCCTGGCAAACCCCAGCAGTTTTTCCCCTGGGTGGGAGTCCTGCACTGTCTTGCTTTCGACTGCTTTGTCCCTTCAGGCCATGAGAGCTAAAGTTTCACCAGCACTGTCTCCACGAGAGGTGCTCTGTGGGGGGAGTGCTGCTAAATCTTGCCCTCATTGCTTGCATGCTGTATCTTTTCCTGCATGTTGTATTAGGGCCACGAGGAACAGCCCCTGGTGTAGACTACAGATGGACCATGCTTTTGATGAAAGAGAAGAACAAGTGTGAATCTTGCTAAAACTGCTGGGAGATGCAAAAGCCAAAACATGTGAGATTACTTAGGCAAGGGAGATTGGATAACCTGTCTGGCATCAGGCTGGTGTCCCACTCTCTGTTAAGGTAAGGCTGCTCGCTGTTGCTCTGCCTCATTAAGCCATACTGGTTGTGCCAAAGAGCCAGGGCCAGAGGCCATTTAAGGAGTCTCTGGTTCAACGTGCCAGAAGAAAGACAGAAATAACAAAAAGTCCGACTTTAAGCAGCCATGTGCGTGCATCTTGATGGCAGTCACACTTCTGGTAGGCTCAGTGCTACAACTCTTGAATGAATAAAATCCCATTGAATGCCATCTGTGAGCATAAGGATTCCAAGATAGAGTGCAGTGGTCCAAAATTTGGTTTGTACTTGCATCTATCTTTGAAAGCTTTTTTTCTTAAATGTTAGTGGAGAACTTAAGGCAGAGACTTGAGCCAGCTATTACAGCATCTGAACTGGTGAATCTTTGCACTGTTAAAGACAGCCCTATAATTATGTCTTTGATTTAAAGTGTGCTGATTTATGCTAGTGGTTATCTGATTTTTAAAGTTTTCTCATAAGTCCAAATGTGGCAGATGTGGGAGAACAACTTTTGCCACATCTGTAATGCAGCAAGAAAAAAATAAGTGGAAATTATGATGATAATATGGTCTTACATGCCTGTTTTCGAGTTGATCAATTCTGAAACAAAAATCTAGGGGAAGAGTGTAGTGTGTATTTAAAATATGAAAGTAGGAGATGACCCCAAATAATTCATAAGACTGCAGTGGTTCTGAAGGGAGATACAACATTCCCAAACTTTAGCTGGTAATAGAACATAGCTTTCATGTGGTAAAAACAAGCAAGCTGCTGAACAGGCCAGCCTCCATCTCCTCATTTTCAAATAATCCCCTTGCAGTGATCTTTTATGACTGACAGAATCAGGAACACACACTTATCAAATTAGCAGCAGGATCACTTCCTGAGGAAGGGTGGTGACTTGTGATCCTGTGACAGCTTTACACATTGCTATCCCTGTGCTGCATGGTGAACATGGCCCTGTGAACCTGATTCGCTTGTGGTTATGTGGTCGGAGATCCATGGGCTGAATGACTGGCTTAGTGTGAGGAATAGGACATCTCACGGCAAGTTCTGAATTTAAATAGAAGGTCCTTAAAAATAACGATGTATTTTTTCTTTTGTCCAAGGAGAGGAATTCAGGGAGTGAATCAGAAGCTGTTCTATTGGTGTTTGTCCCTCGAAGCAGAACTCTGTAACCAGTTTCTCTCTCTACAGCAGAGAGGTACAGTTAAGGTTTGATCATGTTCATGCTTCAAGGGAGAGCCATGGCTTGGGCTGGCTGCGTTCAGTTCATCGCAGTAGTTTCTGTGGCTTGTGGTTTATTGCTGACTCCTGCTTTCCTGGTGACCCCTAAGGGAAAGGGCAGGGGCAGCATGCTTGCTGCACACCCAGCAGTTGATCTGAGGTTCCTGCAGTCAGTCACTGACTTTGAGGATGTGCTGGGTTTACTTGGTGTGCTATATGACACTGAAAGGCTTTTGGCAAGGCAGCTGTTGAACTGAGCAGAACCCCAAATGTTCAGTGAACTTCAATGCCATTCAAAGGATCTAGAGTTGTCCAGAAAGTCTAGGTAGGTGTTCTCCTGAAGTCTTGACTTGATATTTTCTCTGTAAAGTATACGTACACATTAGCTGTAGCTATAGGTTCAGGGAGAAATCCAGCCTCAAAGGTATAAGCATTCTTGAAGCAGGTGAGCTATTTTAAGTGGCCTAAATCACAGGGAGTGTAAGTATGGGGAGAACAATGTGCAGGCCCTTGGAGGCTGGTCTCTGTTTTCAGAAGTCGTGAGATGGGCATGTGAAGGTGTGTGTAGGACCAAATTAAGGTTGTGCAGAGCATGATGCAAATTATTAACATCTGTCTCAACCGGCAGGTGACAAAAAGTATCTTCATTGTACAAAAGTGTTGAGCTGTTGCTGTGTTTCTGAACATAGTTATTGTCCCGCATGGCTGTAGCAGTGGTCATGGGTTCTGTCCAGCTCAACAAGGGTGCAGACAATGTGGGTTTGTGAAAATTGCCCTTGCTGCATGGACACTGCTAGAATCTGTTTTCCCTTAGCCTTGGGTCAGGTACTCAAGTCATGAAAAAGTCCTGCAGAGATGAAGCGTTGGCAAGGAGAGGGAGCATGTAGCTAATTGGGATCTCTGCAGTTAGAGTGTAGAAGGATATTATCTCTGCAATTAGAGTGTAGAAGGATATTAATAGATACTAGGCATGTGACTGCTGTTGTACCTTGCTGTGTAAGGCTTTCTGGTAGATTCAAAGGGTCTTCTCTACCACCTAGCTTAAATGTAACACTGGTTTATTTGTATCCATCCCAGAGAAGTGGGCAGAGTGTGTTTTCTCTGAGAGCTGCAGAGAACAGGGTGCAGATGGAGGCAAGGGCATGGATGGGGCCATGCTGGGGAAGTGGTGGCTGTGTGGGGGCCAGGAGCAATCCTGGTGCTGGGAGCAGCTGGATTCCACATCCGAATGTACATGCTGGAAGGCAGGCTGCTGTGGTGGGAGGTGGTGGCGTAATGAATGGCTCTGCTCCCTCTGCTGCTCAGCTGGAGCCTTTTTGCTCTCCTTCCTATAGTGAAAGCACCTCTGATAGGCTTTTGCTCATTGGGTGGAAGGGGTGGTACATTGGGGTCCTTTTATAAGAACAAGACAAAAACTTAATCCTCCCAAGATGATGTATGCAAGGTCTCTGTTGCATGCTACCCAAAGCTGCCAGTCGCTTTGGATAGCATACCTCCTGAGAACCTCTCTGTGCTGCAAGGGGTCCCTTCATGTTTTCTCCCCAGTTCCTGTCCACTGCTGTGCACACAGTGGGGCAAAGTCTGCCTCAGGACGAGGTGGGTGTGTTGACCAGCTAATCTCTGGGAAAGGCACATGGGAGCTCGGTGCCTCCTGATGGTTTGGGTGCTAGCTTTGTAGTGCCTTCTATCCTGCTTCCAAAACAGCATTAAACAAAGGAGGCTTTTTTTTTTTTTTTTTTTTTTTTTTTTTTTTTTACTCTTAATTTAAATCTGTGGGAAGTTGGTTTTGGTTTAGAGCAGGGATCTGAAAAGGCTTGTCAGTTGGATCTTAGAACCATTCAGCTTTTTTTTTATGTAACCAAAGTTCATTTAATGTGTGACAGCACTTTTAATTTACATTTTTAAAGGAAACATCAGGGGAAAGTTCAGAAATGCATATTTATGTATCTTGGCTAAGCTTGGGTCTAAGAACTTGTTTTTCTTATTTCAGTGAAAGAGAATTTATTGTCTTAGGCTGGGATTCTTTTCTGTTTTTTGGAGAGGACAAAAACCACAAAAGAGCATATAGTGGCTTACATTTGTCTACCCCTTCCTTTGGGTATGAAACCTGTTATTAACAGGTTTCAACCAAAAGTGTCCTCTCAGAGGTTTCCTGACATGTCCTGTTGGTGTTCTACATGTACCTCCCATGCAGTGCTGGGTAGGATCACTGCAACCTCTGACAGTGCTGGTATAGAAACTTGTTTTCAGGGGTGTCTGCAGGACCCACAGCACAAGCAGGAATTTGGACACCATGTGAGTGCATCTGTTCTCACCACCCTTGCTGGGGACGCAGATGTGCCCCCCTTACACTCCCTGGCCTTGCAGGTGTACACAGCATAGGTGTGGCTGTGTGTTTTTAGTGTGGGCTGGTCCGACCACTGCCGAGAATGGTGAAAGTGCCGTGATGCTCACAAGACCCTGTGCTTCCACCCACGGCGGCAGCACCCATATGCCCCAAAGGTTGTGATGATGTTTCTCAGCAAGCTTCCCATGGATGATGAATCCTTTCCCCCTTCCAGGCCTTCACAGGAATTAACGAAGCAGTATCGATGACGCAATTGAGTGTTATGTGCCAGGAGTAGTAACATCCATGGACATGCTTCTGCAGCAGCATCTGGCTGGCTGTCCCTCTGTTTGCAGCACTGCTAGAGAGCATCCTTTTCGTGAACAGCTGTGAGGCTTAAAATGTAATGTGGAGATAAGAGCATTGTGATTTATTTTCAGGGTGGTGCTGGTAAACTTCCTGCAGCTTGGTGGGGAAGATAATCTTGCAGGTTTGGGCTCCATTGTTGTAACTGTGTCTAAGGTGAATATAAGAAAAATATTTTGGTCGAATAGGCTTTCCTCTCTGTTTTATCCAAAAGGAAAAATCTGTTATGAGCCTGATACATTGTTCTTATTACTAAGAGTATCTGAGTGGGACCTGAATCTGTAATTACTTGCACGTTCTTATCTGTGTGATGCAGTCTTTTCCAGGTTGCTTGTTTGGCTTTCAGAATCACTCGTCACGACACGCACTGTTAAATCCACATATGCAGAAGTACTTGATCATAAAGATGTCTATATGGCAAATGGCATTTCTTTTGGAATTGTTTTGGGCATCATGATAGAAATGGCTGCTAATGACCAGCATTTGTTTTGCTTACAGAAACTCTGGAGCTGCAGAGGGAAAGGAGGGTGATGTGCAGAGAAGTTGGGCGAGACATTTGTCAAAAGGCTTTCCCATAGAGAGGAGGGACTGATCACCTGCAATGCCTGCCAGGGGTGAGGCATCCACATATGCTGACTGGGAGGAGAGGGGATGTCTTCTAGCCCTGTGTGGTGATTGCCTGTGTTGGTTCAGTAAACGGAAACTTTCCATAGTAAAAGCAGTTCTGCACATTCCCAAACTTAACATCCCCTTCCTTCTTCATTCCCTTTGGTGTGTGTTATCAGGCATTACAAAGAGCATTGAAAGTGAGGTTGGAAGCTGGAACCATGTTTGCCCTGCTGATGGTGGCAGCATTGCAAGGATGGAGTCCTATCACATCTCTGGAGAGCTTTTTGTCAGAGCAAAACCACAGCAGGCCCTTGGAGATTGCCTCCTTTTGTACAGGGTGGTGGCAAGTAGAGCTAGAGATGTTACTCCTTTTGGACCAGGCTGGGAGGCTGTCCCTCTGTTGTGTGCATGTTATGTAGTAGTGGATGTTTTTTCCTTCTGTCTTGGAAAAAGTGCTAAAGCAGTACCTGGAGTTCAGGGCTACTTTCTGCAAGAAGCCTCCATGCTGCTGTCTCTATCTAAAATCCTTCTGAGTCTTCAGCTTCTTGCACTCAGATCTTGTGGTGTGTAAAACTCCCTCTTTCTCTGTTCTCTTTCAGGGAATTTTTACAAATAAATCAATAGCTGTCTAGTTATGACAGCGAGAAGTAAAAGGCTGTAATGTCTCCATGGCTACCTAAAAAGTACTTGCAAAATGCTAATGGAAGAGAGTGCCCTACAATTATCCCATATATTCCTTGCATGCAGACTGAAAATCATTTGCATTAGTTAAGTAATTGTTGCACACTTGTTCAGTGTTTGGTTACTGGAAAAAATTTTTGTTCTTTTAACCTTGTGAGGCTGAAAAAATGAGTTGTTTTAAATAGAAAACTACCTGACCTGAGCTCTTGGTA
Organism: Anas acuta; assembly: GCF_963932015.1. Lineage (NCBI taxonomy): Eukaryota > Metazoa > Chordata > Aves > Anseriformes > Anatidae > Anas > Anas acuta. The sequence goes on from NC_088979.1 coordinate 130,870,024, forward strand.
GATGAACTGACTGTAAGTTCACCAGCTAAATCCAGCTTTCTTTTCCCTCGTGTTTCATGTAGCATCTGAAAAGAGATTCATGTAGCATCTGAAAAGAGACAGCTTGTGGCAAATTAGCTAGGGTAAGACTACAAAAAGATTGAATTATTCCTGTTTCAACAGCTCACAGCGTGCAAGCACTTGCTGGCTGGTTTGTACATAATCTGTATCTTGGATGAGTTTGCCAGAGCTTCTTCGATTGAGAAGAAAGTAAACAATTTCCAACTGGAAACCTTGCCTTTGATGTAAATGATAATTCATTCATTCATCAGTAAAAACACCACGGAGACACAATGAGCAAAAATTGTGGCGAGTCTATGTTTGAGTGTCTCACAATAAATGCCTGGGCCTGTTTTGTTTTGTGAAGAGAAGATGTTTGATGTGCTGTCCTGCACTGTCCTGAAAAGTCACTTTGCTCCTAGTGAAATACAGCGCTGGCATGAAAATGCAGTTGTCAAAGCATATGTGAGGTCGTCCTGTGCATGTAGTTGTGCCCTATGCTGCTCTGGTCACTTCAGGGCATGGCACAAAAATAACAGGGTGCAGAGTGAGGTCTGCTGTAGTTAGGCAAGGCTAATCTTACTGTCAGGCATCTGTAAATGCAGAAGTACATGTAGTTGGGACAAGATAATGTTTCTGTAGGGACTTGCCTTGATACAATGATTTATTGCAGCACTTCTGGAAGGGAGAGACTGAGCGGGTAGGGAAGTTACAAACATGTGGCAATAGTTTAGGATTGGCGTCCTGGTCATTTAGGACAGCGCATCCAGCTGGACTGGCGGTACTAAGTTGGAATTTGGCTGTGACGCTGCAGGTAATGCTTTCTCTTACAAAATTTCTTTTTATGGCTGTGGGGATTTAGGCCTGGCTTCGTTGTCACATGCGATGAAAAATCCTGTCATGCCTTACCTTAAAAAGTGGGGTGAAGTTCTATCCCCTGATGATACTTGCTATTGTAAGGAGACCGAGGCATTTGGCTGAATTAATGACTGACGTAAAAACAACAGAAGAGGTCCCTCCAGGCTCTGGGGTTTTGTATCAGGTGTGTTCATCTCGCCAGCTGCCCCTCGCCTTCCCAGGTGTGGCAGCTCTCTGTCTTGTAAGCTTTCAGTGCTGTGTGATCTGGCCAGACCCAGTGCCTCCTGTCCTGTTTGCCACTCCTAGCAACAATGAGAGGAGGGGGGTCCTTGACAGCCGATGTGTATGTGACCCCTAATCACATCCCTGCTGGAGGACGGGCTCCCTACCTGCAGCTGTGCCCTGCTGCATGACCTGTCACTCACCGTGGAATCCCCTGGTAAGTGCAGAGTCCTGTCTTTAATCCTGCTTGTCTAGCTTGCACTACAAAGCCTCGAGGCAGGAACTTTGTCTCCCATCTCCACAGCCTCCTGCCTGGATCTCATCAATGTTTACACAGACATGCGAGGGCAGCCAGAGGTTCTCTGGAGCCTGATAGAAGCCATACATGAGATTAATCCAAATTAAACTGTTACGCCTTCCACAGTAAACAGGAGATTGTAGCACAGATTCAGCATGTTGCATAGCTTTAAGACTATGAAGAACAAAAAGTGAATCCTTCTCCAGAAGTTGGCCATGCCTGTATTAGGCTCGAAGAAATTTTGAGACAAACCAGTGCTCCAAGCTCACTGTGTGGGCGTTTGTGAGAAGCGAAGGCTCCTTGGACGGATTTATGGGAGAGGACTGTGGGCACAGCAGTGCTGAAGATGAAGTAAGGGAGCTGAACAAAGCATGGGCCTGTTCTGCATGAATTTGTGGTTGTGGGCTCATGTGCTCCTCCCTGCAAGAATGGAAGAGGGCAGGTTGAATGCAATGGGTTGACCTGGAGCTGGTTAGCCTGCCTGATGGCATTTTGTTTATCATACAGGTACGTGTGCTCACTCCACGTGCTTGACAGCAATAAGAATGTGTCCTAGGGGTATGGAGACCAGAGGGAGACAATCTGGTTGGGTCAGTCTTCGAGTGGGCATGAGGAGGCTGCCTCATTGTTGCTGCAGAGCTTCTTGCAGTGCTTGGGGCATGCTGAGGGTTGGTTGGTGTCCAGGCTGGCAACAGGGAGCCTGGCACTGGCCACAGAAGCAGGAAAGCTTGCTGCTGGGGGAGCTGGCTCTGTCCCTGACCCCTTTTCCCAGCACTGGCATGAAGGTGTGGTGGACTTCCCCGCAGGGAGGACAGCCTCGGAGGCCAGGAGTATTTTCACTGGATGGAGTCCAGGTCACCCACGGGGACGTGAAGCTTTGCTGGCTTGCGTCTTTGGATTAGGCATATTTCTCCCAGTGAGCGTTTACGCCTTGCAGAAAGTGACAAGCCTACAAAAATGTGTACACTCTGGTCCTGGTGCTGGTCTCAAACACTGATGGAGGCGAGTGATGGACTGGTGTGCTTCTGGGCTTAAAGAGAGCAGCGTGGCACTCAGAGGGTTCCCAGCACCACCTTGGAGTGGCCCTGGGGGCTGGGAATGGGGAGGTAGGTGTGCTGTGGAAGGGTTTCAAACTGCAGGTCAGCACGGGAGCTCAGCATGGCTTGTCTGCGGGTGTGAACGTGGCAGTGAATGTGGCACTATCACCATCTGGCCGCCGCCTCTGCCTGCGAGGAGATCGTCTGGGTCTGGTGGGTGCCAACAGGCATGCGACCCCTCTGTGGGGCTGGGGAGAGGCAGTTTCTGACTGTGAGCTCTGATCCTCTGTGCCCATTGCACCTGTGTTTGAGGAAAGGACCAATTCTGTATTACACAGCGGGAATCAGGCATTGATTTTCCAAGCATGTTGCTTAGGAGTAAAGTACAGAGGAAACGCTGCTGATGGCGAGGAAGGAACTTGCTGTGTCCCCTGTACTTGTGGGTCCCTCCTCCCCTTTGCTGCCTGCTCAGCAGATGAGCATATTAACTGCTTGTGGCTGGATTTCCAGAGAGGAGGCTGCTTCTTGAGACTTCCTCTCGTAACTCACATCTGTGATGGATGCAGGCTGCGTTATGATTCCCGTCCAGCTGTGTATGTGTGTAGGGGGTTATGTATATGTGTATGTGTTATTTTGGCATCTGCAAAGACAACTTGCCTAAAAATAGGCTAAAGCCACAAACTTAGCAGCAGAAGTAGCTGTACCCAGAGTCTTGCTTGTTTCATCTTTCTTTTTCTGCTTCCTCCCCTTAAGGAATATTTGTTTGGAATACGCATTGTGCCATAGCTTTAGCACAAAAGTTGCTTGTGCTGGGGGACTGAGCAGCTGTTGGGGTGGACAAGGCCAGGCTGAGCTCTGATTGTGGCTCTAGGGCTCAGGTATGTTGCTGCACTCTTTTTCTTTCCTTCTTTCGTCCATCTCTCCTCTTTTGGATCCTGAACTCCTCCAAGATGGGGAACAGAGTGGCGTGCAGAGCCCTCGCTGCATTGGATTATGTTAGCTGGTACCAGAGACCTGCAGATTTTAGGACTGCGAATCAACTGAGCCTGTGAGCAGGAGGAGTGGCTGTTTGGCTGTGTTCTTGTGGTTGTTTTCCGTTCACCGACTGCATTGCTGGGGTAGTAAATAGCGGTGTTGAATTTTTGGACAAGGCTTTTGTACAAGATCTTGTCTCAAGATGCTCAGTCAACCACCTACTGTAATGCAGAGTGCCAGTCTAGTTTTGCAAAGTGAAGCTCTTACGATCTTTGTGTTAATTTAATTTCCTGCATAAGACACGGAGCTAGATGATTCAAAGAAACACTGTAGACACGTAATCCAGGTAGAAGCAGAATTTCCATATGTATACATGTGCAATACTTAAAGGTTTCTGGTGACGTCAGGGAGGAAGTATAAAAATACACACAAAAAATCAATCCTATAAAACTTGTCTATTTTGAAGAAAGCATTTAGTTGGTAGGGATCTGCATAATGGAAAACAGTCAAAGCAAGAATGGAGAAAGCATCAAATTAGTATCTTCTCTAGTGGTGGGAGTGGGGTGCATTGTCTTTTAAATGAATATAAAAATGTATTCCAGACAGCTTGTGAACAGTCAAGATTCAGTGGTGTGAGCATAAGGGCTATTATTTTGGCTTCCTGGCTGGATTCCAACTTCAGGAATCCTGATTCAGGGTCAAATGCCTCCTTGCTATAGACAGGCTTCCAGTACTTAAAGGGGGCCTGCAGGAGAGCTGGGGAGGGACTCTTTCACAGAGTGTAGTGGTAGGCCAAGGGGAATGGCTTTAAACTAAAAGAGGGTAGGTTTAGATTAGACATTAGGAAGAAACTCTTCACTCAGAGGGTGGTGAGGCACTGGCACAGGCTGCCCAGAGAAGCTGTGGATGCCCCATCCCTGCAGGTGTTCAAGGCCAGGCTGGATGGGGCTTTGGGCAGCCTGGTCTGGTGGGAGGTGTCCCTGCTGGGGGCAGTGGGATGGAACCAGGTGGTCTTTAGGGTCCCTTCAAACCCAAGCTATTCTGTGATTACCACCTCCTCCTATTCCATGGGACCAGCAACTCAATCACTTTTCCACCCTCCAATGTCCTTTGTAATTGAGCCTTGCCCACGTGCGTTGAGCTCAATACTGGCTCCTGCAAAGTCATGAGTGCTCAAAATAACACTCTTGCCACACTTCCTGTGTCAAGTGGCTGAAGAGAAGTATTTGTGGGAAGAGGTGGTCCTGGCAGAGCAGACCCCTCACACATTAACCGAGCTCAAGTGAACTTGGGCCTCCTGTGAAAAGAGAGCAGTGCTCTGGATAGCAGTGCCTGTGCTTGCCAGGACACCACAGGGTCCGAATGATCTCTGTGGGGTGTGTATTTATACAGAGCACTGTGCTTCTTATATATGTGTATATATAGATACAGCACTGAAATATTAAAGTAAATGTATGTAAATACATATAAAGGGGTCTATATTATAAAAAGTTCAGCTGCTCTCTGAATTTGTCCATAGGGTATAAGGGTGTTGTTCCTGCATATTTGTGTGCATGGCAGAGGAAAACAGCGGGGTAAACTCACAGAATTTAGGATTTACCTGAGCACTGGCTGCTTGTGCTGCTGCTAGGTGTTGCTGAAACACGCATTGTCAAACTGTTGCCTCTGTCTCCCTCTGACTCGAATTAAAGGTGCCACGCTTCAATTAAAGATGCAGATGAGAGGTCAAGCTACAGGCACTGCTTGAATTAATTTTTCAATGTAGACAAGCTCTCTGCTAATCAGTGTGTATATCAAGTCCTGCAGCAGTTTAGTGCTTTTTGTTCTGCCACTTTCCTTCCCTGCATGCTGCCCTCCTGCTGTACTGCTGTTCAAAGTCTGTCTCATTTCAGAAGTGTCTGCCTATCAATAATACATCAAATGATGCTCCCCAGGCTGTGTGTATTATAAAACACGTGTGTGTATAGCTGTGTATATGTGTGTATATCATTTCCAAATGCTTTTTATAGCAAGAGCATGATAATACAGTGTGTTTAATTGTGAATTGAATTAACAGAGTAATACTGCTGTTAAAAATATCCAGCAGGACTCAAGCTGGGAGCAAGGACATGTGCAAGTTACCTGGTTGGTGCACTCAACTCTGTGGTATGAAAGAGCTTTCCTGTCCCTTGTCAAGGGCCTGCTGTCTGTGTCTTCCAGTTGATCTGTGTGCCTCAGCATGATACACTTGTGTTCAGTACTCTGCTTGCACAGTGTGGGTGTAAGAAGCTGTTCCATACTGCTGACCTTCCTCATTTCTTCAAGCTTAACGTTGCCGGTCATAGGAAGTACAGCTACATGGCTTGGTGCTTCCTAAATTGTTTAAAAGGAGCTCTTGGGAATAAAGGCTGTTATTGCTCTTTTTCTTTGCTTTCTCTTCAGTCTGCTAATAATCTTGGCTTCTTGTTCACTTTTTCCCCTCTTTAAAAAGACTAGGAAAACAATGGTCTCTTTTTTTTTTTTTTGAACTGAGTTTGCTACATCGTCTGTAGGACAAATAAATCTTTTGCTTTTTCCTGGCTTAAAAATACCTCTAGTTGGAAGGAAACTATAAATCTAAAATAAAGAAAACTATAGTTTGGCCTTTCTTTCTTGGTTAGGCACAGAGTGATGTAATGAAAGGGCTACCAGGAGGACCAGAGAGATAAATTGTATGGGCTTGAGGACTTTTCTTCATTGCTTTCCTGACTCTGCCTTCCAGCCAGCCCGACACTTGGCCAAAGTCAGTCCCCAGCTGCTGCAGCAGTGACTCACAGCTCACCTTTACGTGCACACTCACCACAGCGATCATCGCAGCTATGCTGAGCGAAGCAGGAGGGCTGGCTGACGAGGGGCTGCAGCCCCGTTCCCTGCTACCCCGTGTCCAGCCCTGAGCAATCTCACCTTGTTTGAGCTGGTAACCCTGCCAGCTGTGCACAGCTGGAGCACAGCCTGCTCTCGCACGCATCTTCTTCTCCTGGGCAAGCAGGAGCAAAGAGGAGGCCTGGGTTGGAGGTGACCTCAGGGAGGCTGTAGGGTGGTCACACAGCATCTCTATTCCTTTGGTCTTACGACCAGTGTGGTGGCCCTTTCCCAACCCCTCCTACCCCTTCGGACTGTTTTGGGGCTAATAGTAGCTGTGTGGGGAGCATATAGCTCCAGCTTTTGAGCCAGCGGGTTCTCATGTGTCTGGATCCTGCTCCCTTGGGGTTTGTGACTAGACCACATCTTCGCAGCTCCTACTGTAAAGAGGCAATGACTGACATGCAAGGACTAAAAATATATTTTTTTAATAAGTCCAAAGTTGGTTTAGCCCTACCCTGGTACCTTCTCTGTGTGCTCCAATGTGCGAGTATTAGCATCAAAACTCTGGGTCTAACTCAGTGCTGGCTGGAGCAAACAAATGTTGAGGTGGTGCTCCATGAAGTCAATGCACAACCCTGTAGAAGTGCCCTTCGAGTCAAGTGCCCTTTAAGTTCAGCCAGAGAAAATTCTCCATGTCAGCCTGAGTTAGCAGACACTCCTGTTGATCTTGCTTGACGCTCGCTTTTCTGACTGCACAGCATCACTGTGTCTTCAAATTGCATGGTTGTTGTATGGCAAATTCCAGCTGCAATCCTCAACCGGTGGCAAATCCGACAGAGTACACGGTGAAGTGCTCTGCTTAAGCAGGGAGCTGAGGGGATGTGTAGTAGTTCACTGGCCCTTTGAAAAGACACTGAGGATGGATTTTGCAAAGTCCAGCCTTCAAAAATATTTCCTGTGTGCTCACTTTATTTTTCTATACTAACAAAGCTTATTTTTAAGCTCTGTATCAGTATCCTTGTGTGGAGGCTCTAAGATTACCTGCGCATTTATTAGCACTAACTTCACAGTGTGGGATTTGCATAGGCTTAACAACATTATAACATGCAATTTGAATTAAAAGTAATAGAGCCCTTGGATAGGAAGTCAAATCCTGAATAGTTAATATGACACAATTAAGTTTCTCTGTGCCTAGCTAGTAATAACACAAAACTCACGGCAGTATGGAAAAGCTGTTTGGGAACATAGAGATATGTTGAAGGACTTCTTCGCAAATGCTGACTGTTTGAATCGTTCTACTCTTTAAAAACCGATTTTCTTCTCCCTTTTGTCTTAACTAGCACTATTTTTTTTTCTGTGTGGAGTTCATAACTACCCCTTTGCTTGGGATGGATGGTTTTAAACAGGTAAAGCAAAGAGGCGTGTGTGTGGTAAGGTGCTGAAAGCCAATGATGGGTTTTCCCTTCCTTGGTGAGAGTTGATAAAACTTCTGAGGGCTCAGCAAGAACAGGGACTCAGCCAGAAGCCAAATAATCTGTTGCAAACGCTTCTGAGCTGCAGGCAAGGCTGGATCCCCTATTTTAGACTCCCTTCGAGGGAGTGGTAGCTGCTGTAGGTCAGTGATTATTTCAGTAGTGACCTTTTTGGGAATGTTTGGTGTCACATAAAAAGTTGAAAAAGCTACAGCAAGACTGGCCATTAAAGTGTGGATTGCACACGCGTGACCACAGTATCAGTACAGAAAAATGTTTCCTGGGTGTTGGTTGTATTTTCTTGCTTTTACAGAGGGGAAGTCTGAAACAATGTGGGGAAGAGATGCTCTCAGGCCTCTTGAATGAGCTAGCAGCTGAGCCCTGAACCTGAAGCCAGAAGCTGGTGGCTTGCCTCATCTCCATGCAGCACCACTGCCAGGCATCCTTCAGTACTTTGTGTTATTTAAAGGAAGGAAGCTCATGGATTTCTTTTGGCAAGAAACAGCAGACAAATTCAGGGATATAAAGCATCCAAAATTGCTCATCTTTTCCACACAAAATTTCTTTAAACACTGTGTTTCTATGAGGCAATCTTTCCTAATGATCTGATGTATCTGGCTTCATCAAAAACATCTGAAAGAAATTTTTTGGAAAGGAGGACCATGGAATAAACAGCAAATTAAATAACTTTACAGCTCTGTCTTGTTTGTATTACAAGGGGAAGAGGAGAGTGATTACTTCTTGGCAAATCAGGCTCCACAAAGGAGTCCTTTATGAAAGATTGTAGTAAGTGCCCTCAGGAGTAACAGGCGATGCTGTAAGAGTCAGTGCTGCAGGCAAGGAGGGGAGATTCGTTTACCGGACTGCATTGCTGTTTTATACGTGATGATTATGGTGGTGTAATGAGCCTGGTAGGAGCTGTGGTAAGCTGTCTGGCTGATTTCATCTTGCAGCAGGTGATCTCTCAGCCTGTGGGTCCCCATTTTTTATATATATATAAAGGGGAAAAATCAATTAACAAAAGGTGGCTTTGCACGTTGGCTGCTCCGTCCTTGAGTTGCATTTCTCTGCAGAAGAGAGATAGCTGCAGTGGGCTGCTCAGCGCTGCTCACACAGCTCCTGTAAACTCTTCAGCAGTCTGCCAGTCCCTTCTCTGCTTTGCTTCTCATGCTCTTTTGGTTCATCTAGATTCTCCTCCGTGGGCCTCTGTATCATATAAAGTCCTGTCTGATGCTTGACTTGACTTGCTCCCCCTTTTAAAATGAGTGCTCTGCAAGTTTGACATCTGCTAGACCTCATTTTCACTGGGGTGAAGGATGTGCTGTGCCTGTGGGGTTGCCTCAACAAGCTGCAGAGAAGTGAAGGTATGGCTTGTCATCTGCCAGGCTTTGCAATAAGGTGACTCCCTGGTGCTGCTGGTTGCTACAGTAAAATGTTTTCCCTGGGATGATGATGGTTTGGTGACAGGCTTACAGACTCTTTACTGTGCACAAGACAGTAAACAGCGAATGAATGGGAAATGAAATTTGTGTCAGAGCTCGGTAGCTAAGTTTTTGTGCAAAATCATCATAAAATGGTCCAGTCTTCTTCTGGGGCAGTTCATAATGAAGATCTTAATGACTGACAGCTTACCATCACTAAAGCAATTAATTAAGGCAGCCACTGGGAAGTACTGGGGTATAAATTCAGGACAAGGTATGTTTATTCTTGGGTCTTCCTTTCTACTGCACCCCTGAAACTAACATTTTTGCAAATGATGACTTGTCCGGTAGGTAAAGCAGTTGTACTTTATTATTTGGTCAGGTATAGGAGGCTATTTTTCCCCCTATGAATTCACAGGATCCTTAGAGGATATTTCAAGAAACCTAAAAGCCTTTTCTCTACTTTGAAAGATAACAACTGATACTACCACTGAAGCAATCTTTCATGTCTGTGGAAGGTGCTCTAAAGAGAGCTTGGGATTCACCCAGCCCTTCTGTGTAGGGAAGGGGGGGGGCGCTATCTGTGCTCCACTACCTTCCTGAATACCCTCCTGAAGATGGTCCTTTCCCCACTTTGCACAATGGAAAATAATCAGGTGTAGTGATACTGAAGCCCTTTTGGTATGTCCAAAGTTTTACACAGAAGTTAAAAAACATATTTTGCTAAATTGCTATATTCTAGGAACGTTCTTATAATAAGATGTTTTATAGAGATATCCTTGTGTAGGATGTCTATGGCTTCTCATATTAACTGTCCCCCCATAATTGGGAATGATAGTTATTAGGTGATTTCTAAATGAAGATATGTTACAGTGCATACTAAATAGTGCAGTTGTTTGCCACTAGCATCTCATGAGTGGTTCTTTCACATGAAGCTTTTGTTTTGGCTCCTAAGTGGAGTTTGCCTCTTTCCTTTAAAAAAAAACAAACAACCTCCCTTCCACAAAACCAACCAAACAGCTAAATATGAAATCTTTATTTACATGTACTTCAGATGAAATACAAATCTAGCTTTAACTGAACTTGTTTATGCTTAGCTGCTGCATTGGTCAGGGCTACTTATTCTTTCATAAGTGTGAAAACAGTGTGGGTGGAGTGGGAAAGCTTATAGGACCAAGCTCAGTTGAAGGCTTGTGGATAAAGGCAGCTGCTTTCTGGGATTGGATGTCCCCACATGGCTCTGCTTCAGGCTATACTGCGATGCATTTGTCCCCTGGGGTTAATTGCGATGGAGGGCTCATTGTGCTTGCTGGATACCTTACTTGAGCTCTATCTTGTTCTCCCCACAGTATTTCTTAGGTTTTTGCTGTAAACCTTGTGGTCTCTGACACAGTGTGGCATGGCACCATGAGCTTTTGATGCCAGTGTCCAGCTATTAATAACAGGAGCCAGACCAAAGAGACTGATGCATTACAGTGCAGATCACAGACTGGTGTCCCCTCCATGCTGCTATCTCAAGGACATGTGTTGCTCTTCACCTGGGGTGTTTGCTGCAGCCGCTGAGCTGTTCAGGCGATTGTGGCCATGCAGGGCTCCTCTGGTGCCCGTGCAGGATAAAATGCCCCTGGATGAGCAGGCTGCAATTTGCAAGCATGGTTTGTTTATTAATATCATAGTAGGGTGGAGGGAGACACTGCTGGTGACTTTTTAAGCTGTCTTATAATCAGTTTGGACTTGTCATGATAGTCTGGAAGGGAAAAATGATTTTGTTGAATTCTTGTTGCTTATCCCCCAAATCTTTTGCTCTGCTTGCATCTTTTATCTTTAAAATGTGTACTTGTTCAAAATGGAATATATAGCCATCTGTTTCTTAAGTATGATTGCTTGGGTTTTAGAAATCTTCCCCTGAAAGTATGTTCTTGTGATTCCTGATCTAATCATAGGCTACTTCCCTCCAGACATGAAAATTAAATGGTGAAACTCTTTTTTTTTCCCCACCCTGTTCAGTATAGACGCTGCTTCCTTGGTATTTTTGTCCCTGGTTGGTACAGTCACTGCTTCCTTGCTATTTTCCCTGAGAGAAAAACTGTTGTTCCCTTGTTGCAGGACACTGACCTCTTAAAGGAAGGAGAGAGACTGATAGCTAATGAAGTTTTTCCTCTGAGGATAATGCACTGTAACTGCCAGTGGAAGGGTATTTAATGCTGGTGGTAGCATCCTCGCTTACTCCTTTAAGTGCTCTAATAGGGTGGTTATGAAGAAGATTCTTGAATAAAATCAAACTAGACCAGAAAGGCTTGTGAGAGAGTGGGGAAGAGATACTAATGTTCTTCCTCTTTCAAGGCACAGAAATGTTCATTTGTTAGGAAATAACACAGATAAAACTTCCAGTCACCTATCCACTAGCTGCCAGGCACAGAGGAAGATTGGGGCCAAGCTGGTTTGCCAGGGTGGTGGTGGTACATGCTGAGGGGCTGCTTGGCCCTGCCTGGGGATGAATGTCCCTCCTGGCTCTGCAGGATGTTCCCCTTGGCCATTCCAGCTGCTTGGCACCTCTGAGGGTAGTCCCTGCTTGCTTCTGATCCTGAGCCTTCCCTTCTGCACCAAGGATCATTTGATCATATTTCTGCCCCTGAAATAACAGTATGATACTGAGTACACCTTGGGAAAAATCAAACCCACGTAGGTTGCAAATGATCTCGATTACCTGGTCCTCTTTCGGAAGTGCTTCTGAGTTGCTTCTGTTCCCAAAGAAGCAAATGCTTCATGAATCGTGGTGTGCGTTTCTCCTTTCCTTGGGATAAAGTAGAAAGTGGCTCTGGAGAGGGGTCTTGCTTTCTGTTGCAGCTGTGAGGCATGTGGATTGGGGAGTTTCTGGTCTGCCATGGCACTTTTCCAGGTGTGAGCTCAGTTGCTGCTGTTCTGCTCCTGTCCTGTCCACTGCCTGCAGGCATGCGGACCCAAGAGCATCCAGTGTTATCTGGGGGTATCTGAAGATGAAATACAGCTCAGAGAGGGTTGGAAGGAGGACAGGGAAAGGGCACCCTTGCTCTTGTAGGTGTGGAGATAACAAACAGCTGCCACCACTATTCATCATGTAGCAGAGTTGATGAACCCTTGTTCTTTACAATTTTGTTTCCTCTCTGTGGCCTTTTGTACTGCCATGACTGGGGTCTTTCTCCTCAGACCCATTTGTTCTCACTGTCCTTCCCTGCCCCTTACCTCCAGTGTATCTCTTCCCTCCCTTTTGCATCTGTCTGTGGTTTCTCTCCAGTGTTTCTGATAGTGGCCAGACAGGAGTCAACCCGTGTGCTGGGTGTGGGGCCAGCCCGTGTGCTTGTGCTGACAGACTGGGCCAAATAAAGCCGGGCATTGATCAGCTCCTGCAGCAGATTTCAGCCTCACGTGAGGCTTATCTGCATGCGTCTCTTCTACCTACATACATAGTAGTGTCTCCCGAAGATGTAAGAATGTGGCACCCAGTCAAATCTCTCTCCCTTCTGCCAAACATGGTCAAAATTGACTAGCAAGTCAAAAATTTAATAGGGTGAGGACTGATAGACTACACTACCCCCATAAATTTAATTTCCTTTAGAATCCAGGCCAGAAATATGTGGTGAGGGGTTTATGCTGCAGTCATGTGCTTTAAAACTATGTGGAACAACGTGATTAGTAGAAATGTTATTTTCAGGATTATTTGCAGCGCATATAAAAACACATCATCTGAATCCTGTTGTGTGCAGGTGTATTAGCACATAACCAGCTTAAAAGGGCTGAAACAACTGACGTGTCTGTATGGAAAAATAGCAAAATAAACGTATAAGCCTTTTGCTTGTGAAGCTGGCAAAGCATCTGGTTAAGCTGATCTTAATTTCTAGATTATTTTTTTCCTCAAACTTTTGGCTGCATCTTCTTAATATATACATTAAAAAAAAAAGATGTATTTTGTTCTTTTACATGGTAAGTGCTTTTGTTTTGTGCTGTTTGCCTAGCTTCTGCCTCACTTCTTGGCTCTGGAAATGTGGAGTTTGGATGCATGTGCCTCATTAACAGGGGCTTATAACAGAGTATTGTTGGAGCTATTTAAGTTCCTTCTAGGAATGGCAAAGTACTGCTGTGACCAGACTTCAAAGTGAAGGGTGCTTGTAACAGCTGAGGATAATTGAATGGCCGGCATTGTCCTGGAACATGTTACAAGGCCTCAGTGTAAGCCCAATCCTTTCTGCTAAAGGAATGTTCTGTGCTTATTTCTCGTAGAGCTGAGAGGGAAACCAGTATGTGGCAACACCAGTCGGGTTCAGATGACCAACACTGTTACATCAGGGCCTTTTCTGCATAATGGAGTGTACCAAGGTTGAAGCTGTCTCATAAACCTCTAACCAGGAGGCTCACAGAGGCTTTTATTGGCTTTTTTGCATACGGAGAAGAATAAACCTAAACTGGTGCCTGTGAGAGAGAAAATCCTTCGATAATCTCTTTGTTAGTTTATTGATGATAGTGTGACATCCTGTTGTGATCATCTTACCCTAAAAAAGGCAATCCTCTCTAAGAAAGCTGCTGTGGGCTCTTGCCCTTCAGTGCCAGGGCTGCTTGAGATGCCAGCTGGTGGCTGGCGTTGCTGTGACGGTAGAAATCTGGAGATCACTGTCCGCCCAGTGTGCTCCAGTATTGCATGGGCTTAGCAAGATTTGGTCACCTTCTTGTCAGCAAGCTTGACAGAACTACAAAAGAGGCAGAATACTGACAAGAGCAGTTTTTGTTGGTATCGAGTTTGTGCTATGGAAAATGTCTTTCAGGAGATTGAATTCCATCATATCTAGTCGCACAGGCTTATTATCACACCGCTTCCATAAAGTGGGTGCTATGGGCATAAGATCTTAAATTAAGTTCATATAATAATCTTCCATTTCTTCCAGTTACTTCTACATCTCCCACCAGTTGATGTCTATTTTCACAGACCACAGCCCGTTGCTTTGGCTTGCAGAAATCAAGCCATGAGCTAGCTGGCACACTGCACAGAGTGGGGCTCTGGTTGGACATTGACTCAGTTGCTGATTAATATGAAATTATTTATAGTCTTAAAATTTTTCCATGCATAGATCATGTCTAGTTCCACTTAAACTCAGATAAATTAGCGATTTGAAAGATGCTGTTTACACCTTCTGCAGTTGTAATTTCATTATTCGTACTGTCCCTACAAGTGCTTTGTTAAACAACCTATCTGGTGTTCTTCTCTGACTCACAAGATTATCAATATTATTTATAATGATCCCAAAAATTGTTTATTTGCTGTGGCAGTTGGCTATGTTATCTGTATCCTCCAGTGCTGGTGTGTTGATTCAGTGACATTTGTGTTTGTGCATTGTTCAGATTGGGTGGAAGAAAATGTTGCTGTATGATATTGCAGCTGCTTGTGTCGCTGGGGTTAATGATGTGGTTAGTTTGCTTGGGTCCCTTAGTTTTTACTTCGTGTTTCTGCATGTGCTAAAACCTCCAGTTTTGGATCAAAACATTTTTTTTAAAGCTCAAGGCTGGTTCCTGCAGGCTGAACAAGCACTATTTTGGGTTTCAGTTGTGGGTACAGTAATAACCAAAATCAGATTGTTTTGTTGATGTGGATGCTGTGTGTTTTTGTGTGTGTCAAAAGATGTGCTGCCTCCCAGAAATGAAAAATAAAGATAAAAGCTGGAACATCTGCATTTTTACATGTTCTGTGTAAGTATGGCTCACCTGTCCCCCTGTTACTAAGAGATCTGTTACATGGTCTGTAGCAGCTGGGGAATGTATCCAGGGACAGGGTGATTCATATGTGACAGATATTGGGTGTTGATGGGTGGTATTTGGTGTGGATAGGTGATGTATATGAATGAGGGGAAATTATCCAAGCTTTAGCCCCAATTAATTTAATTCAGGTTCAAACTAGACTTTGCCAAAAGGCCTTATCCAAAAAATTGTACCATTACCATACCAAAGTAAAAGACAGGCATCAAGGACTTTTTCGTATGGAAAGTCAGTAGGTTCCCAAAGCATTCAGACTGTTACTGTTTCTTCATTGCTTTGCTGCTTGACTTCAAATCCCTCCCCCACCTTTCCAAGGCAAAATGACTGGATGTGATCAGCTTGTATTAGTGACTTCCTTAGAAATGTATGTTATTCATATTCCTTCAAAAAGTTTTGAGTTCTATGTAGTAGCTTTGATGCGTTCCTTAAAGAGAAAAGGGAGTAAAAAAAAAAAAAAGGACAAATGCTCTGTTGACACAGAGAAAAGGCAGAGTTCAAAAGAATCAAATATGCTTCTCAGGAAAGAATCTTCTCAGAATAAGCCTTTAAAAAAAAGTTGCTATTCTACAACCTCTCTATGTAACAACCATTGTAAACTAGGTATTTGCCATAGGAAAGGCTGAAAGTTCTGCAAAAGTAACTCCTAACATATTTAGATCTGTTGGAAGCTGAAGAATCAGCTTCCAGAACTGCTCGTGCAGGCCTGGACAAGCAGGAGCCATGTCTGTGCAGGAGCATCCAGCCGGCTGCTTCGTAAGCCCATGTGAAGCTGCAGCTTGGCCAAGCTGCTGCAGCTGCCCCCAGGCTTTCGGAAAGATGTCCCGGCCACAGCTGGATGGTCAGGCTCTCCTGGGAAACTTGAAGAAACACTTGATCGAGTTTTGTTGCTCGAAGGTGTGTGTGTGGGGGAGACAAAGGATGGACCAAGGAGGCTGCTTCTTAGCAGAGGAGCCTTCTGCTTGGCACCTCTTCTCCTGGCAGGCTTGTGCAGAAATGGCTGGCTCTTCGAAGAGCTCCAAGCAATATGACTTTGAGAAACCAGAAACTTTCTCAACCCCTTCTGGAGGGATAAGAGGTCAGGATGTGCGCAGAGCTGTTTACAGCTGGGGAAGCATTGGCTGTTGTCAGATGTTTCCTGGAGAAGCAACCATGCTGCTTCAAACTGTGAGCACAGTATATTACAGGCAGTGTCCTCTCCCATCACAGGGCAGAAAGGCTTGTTTGAATATTCCAAATGGACTTCAGGAAACGCTTCTTGTCTGTGAAACTTTGGCCACCATGTCTTACGCTGTCCCCTGCTGCAGGCTGAGTTTTGCTGCCTGGCTGATGCTATCCTGAGCAGTCACACCTATTATGCCCAGGTCCCTGGCTTCTGTCTGATTTGTTGATGCTGAAAGATCCCTGTCCATAGCCTGGATAATGACCTGCTTCATCAGCCTCACTGCATCCTCAAGGTGTAAGTGGTCAGCAATCACAAAGCCTTGTTGGCTTGAGCAAGGCTGGCCCTTGTATTCAATTCAGGCACGTGTGTGTAGGAAGCTTAGCTCATCAAGAGCTTTGGGACCTGAGAGGATGGTGGGAGATGTTTAAATGCAAGCTGCTTTGAGTTCTGTTGCCTGAAGAAGATGTCACCCGGTTTTCTTTAAAATGTAGGAAGATAGGAAGAATGTCATAGTAGCTTTTTAATTTAAACACAAACACGCAGATGTGAAGTGAGTGTGTGGGAAGGAAGAGTGATTTGAATTGTGCTATGATTACTTGGGTCCTATATTACAGAGGCATTTTTAGTAGAAAGAAGGGGATCTTTCAGATCTTGTAACTCAAAGCCCTTCTTTCCTTGATCAGAACTGATTAGGCAAAGCTGATCTTTATTTTTATCTGGTAAAGAACATATGTAAATCAGATTATTTGCTTGCAGTACGCTTGATTGCATTCCTCCAAAAATATTCCTGAAGCAGAGCTTCTAATAAGTACAAAGAAAAGAGATAGTGCTGCTGCTTTTCTGTTAAACCAAGGCCCCTAAATACAGCGCAACATGTGAATATTTCAGATAGTAGACATGGGATCGTGTCCCTTTTAAATCCACCCAGTATGTAATTGCATGCAGTTCTGCTTCCTTAATTTGAAAAAGAAATGGGCGGCTAATGCAGGAAACCTTTGATAAGCAAGGTAAAATATTACTGTTGAACATTCGAGATTGTAGGTTTAGGATTTGTGTTTTCTTCCTGATTAAGAGATTACAGTCTGAAAATAACAACAACAAAAAAATATGCATCTTGCACCTCTCATGTTTTACCTTTATTTACATTTGTCTTGCAATACCATTGCTTCCTGGCAATATTAGAAAGGTTCCTCCAGGGCAATTGTCTTTTACATTGGTCTCTGCAAGAAAGCAAGAAAACCTTCTATTTCACCTGTTTTGCATGGTCCTGCAGGTATTAAATGATCGTTCCTAAAAATTGCCTCTTGATTATGAAAGTAGTTTTCTGGGAGGTTGTTCTTTGGTACTGAAACTGAACTTACATTGAACTCAGTGTCTGTGGAGAGCTGAGGTCTTGCTGTTAAGGCTGAAGAGCTTGTCACACAGACAAGTCTGCCCGCATGTCCTCTGGTTGGGCTGTATGTCATGCGTTTATTACATGTGATATCAGAGTAGCTATTCTCTCTTGGGGTTTCTTGGGTGATAATTTAAGCCAGAGAAACTCCTCCCTTTTCCCAGAAGTCCCGTTTTTCACTCAGTGTCCCGGGACTACAGCCTTCCCGGGATGATGGTGATGCAGGTTGCAAGGTAAAGCCCCCTGGATCTCTGCGCCCTCTGCAGCCGGGAAAAGCAAGGGGTGAATGAAATTTGAGGAAGGAAGGAAGAAAGGAAAAATAGATTGTATAGACCATTTTCCATGCAAGGTTTTCCTGTTCCCATTAGTGAGTGACCATGCTGCTTGCTAGGGGTGTGGGCTGGGTTTGTGCAACTCCTGACTCTGTTGAGAAGGAAATGACTAAAACTTTCTGTCCAACCACAGTAACAAAGAACATCTTTGATTTACCAAAATAGTCATGGTAAGGAGACTTGGGATTAGCTGCTTGAGTCTTGAAGCAAGCACTGCCAGTGTTCCAGGTGGGAAAGAGCAAAGCAACCCGGGGTCTGCACTCAGGGCAGCATGACTTGCCCTGCGTCGAAGTGGGGCTTGTTAATCCCTGCCATAGGCAGCCCTAGCAGGACTGCATGGGAGATTCGTGCCAAGAAGCAGCCAGGACTACTCTGTGTTGGAAAGCCCTTTGCGCTGCAGAAGACAGGATCTTTCCCCTCTGCCTAACTGCCGCTTTTGGGGTCCTTACAGCCCAGGAATCTCAAAGATTTGTGAGCCTTGCGTGGCTTAGCTGGGGCTGAATATTTGGAATGGAGAGGAGAAGCTCCGTCTAATGATAGGTTTTCCATTTCAACCCATGGTATTACTTTAGGCAGACCTACAATAACACCGTTAACTAACTTTTTTCCCTGGCTTTGTAGTTTTATATGTGACATACTGCAGTACCCTTTATAGAAACTTCAAATATTTTTCTTTCCCTGCCTACCACTTTTTGTCTCTTTTTCCCTCTGACAGATGTGTTCTTTGTTTGTGTTTTTTTTTTTCCTGTGTTGCACAGGACATAATTATTTTGTTACAATAGCCTGAAGCCCAGGTCCTGTGATGGTCTGCTTGCACAGACTTACACGTCCCTGTCATTTATGTCCTGTGTAAATTTTGTTCCTGGTGCTTTTGTCTAATCCAGTTTAAAAAAAAACTGCTCCAAGAAGCAATGAACACCCAATCATTTGTGTGCCCTAAGACTGCTTATTCTACCATTTGGCATTTAGACCTGAAATTGCATCTTTTTTTGTGCCCATCTCCCATACATATTTGGGCTGAATTCTTCCTGTTTTGTTCACACCTTCTGGATATTTGCAGTTGGTCTTTGTTGCCCCAAGTCAGCTAGTTAGTCTGACTTTTTAGCCTTTTTTTTTTTTTTTTTTTGAGCTTAGTGTTTGCATTCTGATCACGTTGCTCGCTTGTTCTGAACTTCTGCCAACTTGGCAATACCTGTTCTTGCTCTTGGCATGATTTCTATGCCAAGAGCAGTATCTCAGCATGCCAGGGCAGTATCCCAGGTGGGATGCACCAGTTATAACTAGAAGAGTTACTGACTTTGCTGCTGAATGATGCATGGTACATTTACAGCAGTGCTCCTGGCTGTTTTGGTCCTTCTACCATCGGTATTTATCTGAGCACTCATATTTGAGTTAGATTTTTATGTCTCTTTTAATGGGAGCTTGTGTAATTGCCTAGGTTTGGAACTAGTTTTATTATTGGTCTATAACTGTTTTGTTATTGGTCTAGAGTTTTATTTCCCAAACTTCCCTTTGCATTTCACATTTGAAATTTATGCAGAACCTCCTCCCAGAACAATTTTGTCAAGCTTCCCATACAAAATAGTTTTAGGCGTGTGCATCCTTTGTGATGGTGGGAAGAAGCTGTGGGGTTCATTCAGTACTCTGTGCTGCACTGACTTCCTCTGGCTTTTCTGCGCACTCAGATCTCTGGACATCCAACTCTTGGGATTTTTAGAGGTTGCAGTAGTGAGAAGAAAGTATTTGCAAGTTGTCATTCACCTTTGCTTTGTGTTATACAGGTGTGATCAGCTGGGGAAGTGGGGGGGGGCAGGCAGAGACCAACTATTTAATGTACAAAAACCAAGAGAGGATGTTGCTGGGTATTACTAGGAATAAACAAGCTCATTTCCCATTTTTACATCAGTTGTCATCCTTTAATTTCTTGGTACTGTTTTTTTTAAATGCTGTTATGTATGTCATCCACTGTGCTTCCTGTGTCCTACGTCACTTTATCATCAGTTTTTGTAAGATATCACTGTTAAGTCTCCTCAGACTCTGTAGCAATTAATTAAATTCTTTATTTTTCTCTTTTCAGTGTCAGAAGTTTATATGGATCAGTGTTACTGGCTCTAGAGTGACAGGGCAGATGAACATTAAGTCTGCTCACCTGGATACGTAACCTCGCCTGGGTGACTAACCTAATGGCTCACTCCTCACTATAGATATCTCTAACATCTATGTATCTGCTGTTTTTTGGTTTTTTTTGAGAACTTACACAACAGCTCCTATAGGCTTTTATTTCAAATGATATTAAAATGATGCTGCATTACAGCTTCCAGCAGGAGTTGTAGATAAATGTCATGCTACTTCTGCTTGCGTAAATATTCATATATTTGGTATCTTTTAAAGGGTAGTCATGACTTACTTATACAGTCTGAACTGCTGTTTAGGTCCAGGGAGGCTTTCCACAATTTAAAGACAGTGGCTTTCAAGTTTTAACATGGACCATGGCAAGGTAGTAAAGTATATTTTGGTTATCCAAGAAATAAAACTGAAATGACTTCTGGAGTCATTCTTGCTGCATACCATGGGCTCAACAAGCAGTGCCAGTGCTTCAGTAGGGGGCCTGCTGTGCTTGTCATGCCTGCGTGACATGGCTGTGCTGTGCATGTGCAGTTAATCTGACTCGGCAGGTCTATGGCAATGTGCAGAGAAACTGCCCAGGGCTTTCAGATTACTGTGGCAAATTTATGTGAAAACACATTTGACAGAATACACTATCTGTTGCATTAACTCTTGGAAATGGCCTAGTTTAGTAGACTAGAAGGTGTGGCATTTTGCATTCAGTCTAGACTGATTTGATCCAAGTAGCCTAGTGCGTGTCAGTGCTGGCAGTCTTGTTTTGGGGATAGTTATCCCCTATCTACTTTGCTTTGGATATTCCAGTGCAATCTAACAATATAAAGGGTTTGAGGCTCCTAAATTCCAGCTGACTCTTCTCTGAGAGAACTAGGTTGAGTTGCTGCATCCACACTTCAGCCATGCACTCCATGGCTCGGTTGCGCTCACCCTGTACCACTGCCTCTGAGGTCCCAGCTGGTGGCTGGGCCTCTCCTTTTGACTGGTGCCATTGCTGTAAATCACAGAATCACAGAATTGTCTAGGTTGGAAGAGACCTCAAGATCATCGAGTCCAACCTCTGACCTAACACTAACAGTCCCCACTAAACCATATCCCTAAGTTCTACATCTAAACGTCTTTTGAAGACTTCCAGGGATGGTGACTCCACCACCTCCCTGGGCAGCCTGTTCCAGTGCCTAACAACACTTTCAGTAAAGAAGTTCTTCCTAACATCTAACCTAAAACTCCCCTGGCACAACTTAAGCCCATTCCCCCTCGTCCTGTCACCAGGCACGTGGGAGAACAGGCCAACCCCCACCTCACTACAGCCTCCTTTAAGGTATCTGTAGAGAGCGATAAGGTCGCCCCTGAGCCTCCTCTTCTCCAGGCTGAACAAGCCCAGCTCCTTCAGCCGCTCCTCGTAGGACTTGTTCTCCAGGCCCCTCACCAGCTTCATCGCCCTTCTCTGGACCCGCTCAAGCACCTCGATGTCCTTCTTGTAGCGAGGGGCCCAAACTGAACACAGTACTCGAGGTGCGGCCTCACCAGAGCCGAGTACAGGGGGACGATCACCTCCCTAGCCCTGC
Organism: Anas acuta; assembly: GCF_963932015.1. Classification (NCBI taxonomy): domain Eukaryota; kingdom Metazoa; phylum Chordata; class Aves; order Anseriformes; family Anatidae; genus Anas; species Anas acuta. Next base: position 130,891,526 of record NC_088979.1, read on the forward strand.
TGGTCACACTGTTTCTGATACAAGCCTTCTTGGCCACCTGAGCACACTGCTGGCTCATATTCAGCCGACTGTCCACCATTACTCCCAGGTCCTTCTCTGCCTGATAGCTCTCCAACCACTCATCTCCCAGCCTGTAGCTCTGCTTGGGGTTATTGCGCCCCAGGTGCAGGACCCGGCACTTGGCCTTGTTGAACTTCATGCAGTTGACCTCAGTCCATCGGTGCAGCCTATCCAGATCCTCCTGCAGAGCTTTCCTACCCTCGAGCAGATCAACACATGCGCCTAGCTTGGTGTCATCTGCAAACTTACTGAGGGTGCACTCAATGCCCTCGTCCAGATCATTGATGAAGATATTAAAGAGGACCGGCCCCAGCACCGAGCCCTGGGGGACGCCACTAGTGACTGGCCTCCAACTGGACTTGACTCCATTTACCATGACTCTTTGGGCCCGGCTATCCAGCCAGTTTCTAACCCAACGAAGCGTGCGCCAGTCCAAGCCAAGAGCAGCCAGTTTCTTGAGGAGAATGCTGTGGGAGATGGTGTCAAAAGCCTTGCTGAAGTCAAGGTAGACCACATCCACAGCCTTTCCCTCGTCCACCCAGCGTGTCACTTTGTCATAGAAGGAGATCAGGTTCGTCAAGCAGGACCTGCCTTCCATAAACCCATGCTGACTGGGCCTGATCGCCTGCTTGCCCTTCAAGTGCCGCATGATGACTCTTAAGAGGATCTGCTCCATGAGCTTCCCTGGTACTGAGGTCAAACTGACAGCCCTGTAGTTCCCCGGGTCTGCCCTCTGGCCCTTCTTGTAGATGGGTGTCACACCCTATACGTCTGCTTGCGAAGACCAATGTCCACTAGCATACAGCATCCTTCACCTTGGCTTGCTACCCTTCAATTGCCTGCAGTGTGTGGGGACTGTCATCTCATTTGAGGTATTTTCCCTCTTCCTGGGTCTTTGACCTTTCCCATACTAGATCACTGCATGTGAGCTCTCTTGGATCCACAAGCTGCCTGGAGTCTTGCATGAGACCTGGAAAGAAGTGGATATTGCACCCTGTTTCCAGGAACCCTAAAATCCAGCACCAAAAGCTTTTATTTCCCAGGCGTTTAATCAATGATGTGATGGCTACAGGAGCAGTTATCACCTATTGTCCTCCTATCCTGGTCACATTTCTTTAATTTTATTGCTGCTTATCAGAGTTGCTGGAATTGCACTCCAGCTGTCCTGGTGCTCCAGCTGGATTTGAATGGGTCATGGCTGTAAAAACGTCATTAAAAGCCTGACATTGGCTGGCTGCCTCATTCTGCTGGATGTGTGTTTGGAGATTTTCAGTCTGCTGGCATCACCATGTGAATGTCTTGCCTTTGCTGGACATTGCTGCATCCTTACTTCTCAGATGCTGTGCTGGTTTCCCTTCCCTAGTAGTAGCCAGAACTATTGGGACCTAAATCTTTTATCCTCCCTGTCACTTGTGCTGTTGCTCTGGGAAGAGGTATGTGTCTGTATCCATCTCAGGTGCTCTTGATCCTCCTTTCTCCATTCCTGCAGCTCGAGTACCGGTGTGTTTCAGCTGCTTGGAGGCTTCCTGCTTGAGCTAGACCCATTTCTCTCAGCAGTCTGTCTGAAAAGCTGGAATAGATTTCTCCTGCTGTTATTTGCTTTCACCATCAAATAAATAAATAAAAGCCTCTCCTAATACGACATTCCAAAATCCTTCTGACTTGGCGCTGGCAGGAATGACAGGCTGTGCTACAGGCTGCTGCCTGCTGCTCCAAGCGGGACAGATGAACAAGGGGTTTCCCACTGCACTGCCCCACATTCAGCCCCTGATGTCTCTGCTCATCCATGTACCAATGTGTTTTGGGTGAGGTTTCAATGTCACACATTCCCATCCTGTTATTCCCAAGCACACATTCATGTTAAACATGGTACCAATGGCCTTTATGTAGCCCTTAGTATGGCAGAATGTATAAATAATCTGGAAAAGATAAATGCTTTTCACTAAGTCTTAGCAGGCAGAGCTGCTTTGGTGTGGTGCCATGAAGATACTATTCCTAAGTAGCCATGCGTCTGCTGCTCTTTTCTTGCGCATTCTCTGCAGGTTTTTGGGTACCTCCTTGCTCTGCCAGTTCCTGGAGCTGCTCTGAGTCAGTCTGCCTGGGGTGGCAGCATATTGTCTACACGTCCAAAAGTGAGATGTAGTGTGCAGAGGTCCATCAGGGCCAGGGAATGGGTTAGGCATGGGACATGGCACAGCTAGGACTGCTGCAGCCACAGGGCATGGAGGGCAGGGATGCTGCCTTCACATTACCCAAGACCGCTGCATAACAAAGGGTGCAGTGCAAGATAAAGTCCCTGTTTGTAGGAAAAGTGTCCCTTTTCCCAAACCCACTGTGTTATCCAAGCAGTACCAGGGCATGAAAGGACGTGGATATGCTGATGAAGGAAGGCCATCTTTTTGCTGCTAGGTTCAGTATGGGTTAAGCCCATGAATCTCTTCATTTATTTTTGAGTTAACATTTTGCTTGAGAGAATGAAGCCCCTGCCCTCATAAGCCCTTCATATGAAAAATGAACCTCAGGCCGGAGGGAATGGGGAAGGAGTGTGATGTGTAAAGGAGGCAGTATTTTTTATTTTTTTTTCCCTGTCCATTTCTTCTAGGAGGAAATACTGCTGCTTACAGAAGGCAGTTCGTGTTTTCTTGCCTTTACTCTGTCATTTTACGCAATGTGGTTTGGGTAATGTTAAAGTAACTTAACATTATGTTTACTCACAGTACTGCTGGCAGCTATTTAATATACATAAATATCTCTACAGCAAGAAAGGGAGTTGTATTTATCCATAAATAACTACCATACTGCCCTGTTTATCTTGCACATGACCTCTCTGTTGCACAGGGCCTTTCCCTGCCTCACCCGACCTGCTCCTTTTTATGTACTTGACTTTCCCAGTCCTGATGGTTGCTTTATTTTCAGAAAATATAAATTCATCCCCCACAAAGCTTTCAAACGTAATTTCATTTCTTCCTTTACTTCTCTGAGAAATTCTTTCTGTTCTCTTCAAGACTGAGAATGTATATTTTCCCTGTTTATTTAGGCATTCTTATTTTGTCTGTAGAAACTTGGTCAAATGATGTTTCTTTATGTGAATTTATAATCCTGTGTGGTTTGTGTATTGAGAACAATCCTTCTGAGCTGGAAGAAGATTGTCCAATCTGTTTTAAGATGTCCCACTTTCTGAGTATTGCATCTCATTAGGAATATGGCTGGCTGTTTGCATGGCTTTTTTTCTTTCCATCGGTACCTTGGGGGGAGAAAATATTTCATCATGGTAATAATACTTGGTACTTTGTTTCTGCCTTCAGAGAACTAAACAGTTATGAATTAAATAATTTCTTTAACATTGTGTAGCAGTATATAATCATTATTTGCCTCATTTTACAGATGGGGAATATGAGCAAGAATTCAAGTGCCCTTAGGCTGTGAGAGGAGAAACAAAATCAGAGAGTACCAGCTCCCTGACTTATACTAGAGTAGCACCACACCTTCCTTGTTGAAATTAAAAAAAAAAAAAAAAAAAAAGAGAGAGAGAGAGAAATAACAACAAAGGGAAAGGGAGAGATGTTTATCTGTAATCATCTTGCCTAACCTTGTTAACTACTGAGTTAAGTGCAGCAGTTGGTGGTGGTGCAAGTGGCATGTGAACTGCCATGGCTGCTGCAGAGGGAAGAGGTTGTTTGCTGCTGGATGGGCAATCTCTTTCTGTTCCTCCTGTGCCCCCTCAACCCAGGAGCAGTGGAAACCTTTTCTGTAGTATTTGAAAGTATTTTTTCCTCTTGTTTGCCAGCTGAGGCTGGGATGGGAAAAGCGAAGCATCTTAGAAGGGGATTGTGTTATTGCACAGCAAGTACAGAAAATAATCCTTGCCTCGCCCGCCACGTGCCATGCTGGGATTTTTGTTTTCCCCTTGTGGGCTCGAGTGAAAATTGTTGGCTCAGGGTGGTATCCAGGATGTTATGGAGCAGTCCTGCATGTCATTGTCACAATATTGATGAATTCAGTTAAAACTCCTCCCCCTCTGAATTTTTATTTTTTTTTAATGAAATCTAGAAAAGTTGTTTTGAAGTTCTGGTCAGCAGTGGAACAGTTTAGCCCCTTTGGGGAGGACAGATAATCTGCTTGTTGAAAAGCAGCTTGATGCAGAGGAATGGAAACCATGTGAAGAATTTTATCTTTCTTTGGAAAATTTCTTGGCTGCTCCTCCACAGGTTTCAGATGTTCCCTGTCTGCCTTCAGACTGGTTTCAGATGTCTTGTTCGATAAACTTTCTGATGAAAGTCTTGCATGACTGACTTCAAGCAACTTTATTCTGGGTATGCCCTGCTAGTAAAGGCGGTGGGGAATGCAGCTGTCTTCAGCCATGCGCTCTATCTGGGAATGCAAAACTGCCAAGCCTTTTTAGGGACTCAAGATGCAACTGCAAGCATATGTTTAGTTTTCTGTTTTGGATGAGTGGAACAGGTATCCTGATGCCTTAGATGAGATCTGCAACGACAGGCAGCAGCACCCAGGTATCATAGCCAGTATTTTTTTTTCTTTGCCTTTGCTGGGAGAGAGAATGTAGTCTTGTTTTAATCTTCTACAATCAAATCTGTGTTGGAGTGTGCTTGCAGCACTTCTGCTAAAGACATCATGGGGCTGGTCATCTGGGAATGTGACAGCTTTGGATCTAGCCTGTACTTATTTCTTGCTGGTACCTCACTTGTACATGCTCCCTTCCAGCACTGAGCAGAGCTGTCCTGTGCTCACAGGACATGCTCACAGGGCTCCGATTTCATCCAGTGTTTCACATGATGCCCAAATTCCTGATAACTTGTCAGCTGACCTTTTTCAGGAACTGAATGTGGCTTATCCTGAATCTGGATGTTTCTCCCTCGCTGGGCTTGGAGAGCCCTCAGGGTTGGGCTGGGACCTGAACTTTGTAGCAGAGCAGCTGGTATGCAGGCTTTCACTCACTCTTCACTTGCAGTGTGTGTGCTTGCGTTGTTGTCTTCATGTCTTCTCTTTGTTATCTGACAACTTCTCTCACTAGACTTGGATTTCAGTTGCTCAGAAGAACCATCAGCAGCTTAGTGTGTGGGGAGTTGCGTGCTTTCCTTGAGCTGTTTTGTTTGTGAGATGGCTTTTTTCCTTTTTTTTTTTTTCCTTGGGTCTTGCTGATAATCCTTACCAAAGAAATTTTTGGTAATACTTTAGTATCTCTGATTAGGTATTTGAAATTAAAAAAGGGAGGGAGCTACTTGCCTATCCAGATGCTCCCTCCTTCTCTTTTTCCCTCTGCAGTAAAAGTTCACCAAAACCCAGGTAACTTCTCAGCTGTGAGAAGAGAATTGTGTTTCCTTCAGCTCAGCAGAGCCATGGGAGCTCAATGCTCACATGGCCCTTTGCATCAGCTGCTCTTTGGGGCACTATCACTCCAAGATCCAACGCAAGAGATGAAGAGGACTTTTCCTGCCTGTCTCCTGCTTGAGGCTGCAGTTTGCAGTTGTGCCAAACATTAGAACTGAAGAGTTGTTTGTTTTTGTGTTTTTTTGTTTGTTTTTTTTTTCCGTTCGTGTTTCCTCCCAGTGGTTCCCAAGCAGTAAAGAGAAAGGAGAAGCTGTCAGATATCATGGGTTGTGATTACAAATCACAAATATCATTGGCATGCAATGGAATAGGAACAAAGCATGGAAAAAGGAAGTGGGAGAGGGGTCGTCAGGTTGAGCAGAAGGAAAGAAGCAGTGGAAGATGGCAGCCAGAAGGTGACTCGAAGGAGGGATAAAATTGTGGTCATTGGGAAATGGAAGGCAGTGGGTACCTGAGCCAGTGTGGTTCCCCACGGTGAACTTGGTTACTGTCAGTCCTTGTGCGACTTGCATAGCCAAGAAATTAGGTTGTGAAATAACGTAAGTGAACACAGGATATTTCTTAACTGTTAAGAGCTTAAAATTGCAACTTCTGTGTTAAACTTGCCTCTCCAGCTGCCCATATCCCCACACCCTCACAGGCAAGCCTTGCCTTATAGCTCAACTTTTTGACTCTTCATTCTTACAGTTTTACTTGGAGTGGGATTTCTACACTAATGTGACTCTGGGACTTGGGTTTGTTTGGCAAGAGATTTTGTGACAAGTGAAGAGTGGACATAAGTTAAGACAGACCTCGGGAAGGACCTCGCTCCACTGATGGCATGTCTCACCAGCGACAATGGCAGTAGTGACAATGTGGGTCACACTGGTTAAAAGGAGAGATGGGCCTAAGCAGGAGCTAATGTGTTGAATATCCCTGAGCCCTCTCAACTTGTTTAAGGGAGATTCAGATCCATATGGCATAAAATTGATGTTTGTGTCAGGTCTGCTTATCTTCCTGCCAGCACATGCATGCTTATTTGAACCAAACAAAATGCCAGATGTTCTCTTATCGGAAAACCAGAGATTCACCTGAAATTGTTTTTTCAGGACATGAGAGCTTTTTGGGTAAAGCTGTCTGTCTGCAAGCATTTTCCAGGACTCATCACACTTTGAAATCATGGTATTAAAATAATTACCTTTGAAATGCAGGGAGGGTCATGTGCCCTACATCAGAAATTCCTCTTAGTACTTATTAATCTAGCATATAAATGTCATGGCTTACATCCACAGGGTGTTTGTATTGAATTTTTAGCTGTAACAGTATCTCTTACTCTTCAGAATAAATGCCATATAATCTGGTTATGAGCAATACTCTTAATTTAGATACCAAAAATAGGACATAGACAGATCTAAATTACTACAAGCAGGAGAGCAAATAACCGTGCCTCATGAGGGGAGTTCAAATTCAATTGAATCATCTAGCGTTCCATATAATGAATGGTAAGAGACAGAGAATTCAGTCTGTTTCATTGGGGTAGCACAACAATTGTCGTATTTTTCTCTTCTCTGAAGGCCTGATTCTCCTCTGTCTCACCTCTGGTATACCTGTACTGGGGAGTATAAAGAAGGGTTAGGTTGGGAAACATGCTTTTTTCTTCCCTTCACCCTACATCCCCTTCCCCCAGTAGGTCAGCACATGCCAATTTGAGGTATATAAAGCAGTAGAAACTCAGGCTTATCCCCCACCACAAAGCCCCTGGTTTCAGGGAGAAGGAATTGTTCCTCAGAGCCCTACCAGTGCAGCACTGGTGAGGACACAACATGCATTTTGTGAGGAGAATTATCCTTACTCTGCAGGTGGGCATCATCCAAGAGGCTCGAACACGTGAAACATCTTCATCACTTAATCAAGCCACCAGTCCTATACCTGGAGGGGGTTATCAAGATGCTGGGACTTCTACCAAATAATGTTTTCTTTTCTCATGCATTTGGCAGCTCTGAATCACTGATTAATTTTTGTTGAATTTTCTATATGGATTCAAGGTAAGTGATAACAGCGGTTCTGCGTAACCTTAAGTAAATCTTACCTAGAAATATCCTGATAAAGTAGTTGCTTTTCAGTATAGTCATGGTGTCACACTTAACCAGAGTAATCTGAAGCAAGATTGGTTTTGATGAGAGTGCGTCTTTGTGGCAGATTTGAGTTTTTTAACTTTTGTTTCCCTTGAGTACCAACACACATGCTTTGGTGGCTGTGTTCTGATAGTCTTTTTAAATGGAGAAGGAAGAAGGGTTGTAGCCACAGTGACCTGGATGCTTATGGGGACTTGGTCCTGTTCACTTTGTGGCAGAGGTCATATCTGGTGGCTCGTGGACTAAAGTGAGTCAAGGTGAGGAGAGCTGGTATTTCACCATGGACCTTATTAACAGATTGCAGATGTTACTGAAGCACCCACAGGTTGTACAGAGCTAGCAAGATCTTTACTTAGAGGTCCTGTTTTGGCCAGTTGGTCAAACAGGCACCCAGTGTTAAGCACGTACCCAGTACCACTGACTTCTTATTAGGAGCATGCTTACTGTCAAATGTGGTTTTATGCAACTTGCTGGTCTCAGTCTGTGTGGGTCTTGCTGAAAGGATCCTGTGCTGCCAGAGAGATTTGTCTCTGTTCCAAGCTGTGGTTCAGCTAGGTTGTCAATACAGGGGGACCATACTGTAAACACTGTGAAATGCCAAGCTGTTATAGAGCCACTTAGCTGATAAGGAGCTGCTCAAAATATCTTGTAAGTTGAATTCTGCTCTGGGACTGGGCAGCCACTCCTGGCTGTGCTCACGATGCTTGGTGCCAGGGGTGTTTTGGCTGTTTTGTGTGCCGGGCTTGCTGCTAAGCAAGACTTGATGTTGAGACTTGATGCAACACCCTGGATGTTGTGCTGCCTGAGGTCCACCAGGCAATGACAGTGGTGAAGCAGCCTTGGTGGTCATCCATCTGGGCAGTTATCAATCACCTCCTGTCCACATGAAGATAGAAAATAGCCTTATGCATCCCATCAGGTGCTGCAGCATTGTGGGAAAAATGAAAAACTAACTAATGGCTGCTCTGGTGCCCTTTGTATCTGTTCCAGGCTCACAGTAGGGGATGAAAATGTTTCAGGTGGAGGATGTCACACTCTGCCACATCTCTGGCTATCTGGGGGATGGCCTTGTTGACTGTCAGCGTTTTAGACCCAAGTCTTGCAATGGTGCAAAGGTGGTCTGTACTTGCCAGCTTCCAAGTTTTCATAGGAGCCTCTTTGTGGGTTTGGTGCTTTTCTGTGCAAAACCTTGGCATGGATTTCTGTTATCGCTGTCTTTCCTATACTCCTTCTGCTTCTGATCCCTCTAAGTACAACAGTTTAGTACTGTTTACTGCTTTCCTTGCAGATTTAGTCATATTCAGAAGTTAATATGTTTGCATCCTATGAATAGATGATCTAGCCTTGCCCTCATTTGCGTTTTCTGTATCTTGGGCTCATCTTAGCCTCTTTCATCTGTGTGGCCCACGTGGTGTAAATAATGGGCTCTTCATGTAGGGACTGTGTGCAGCTGTGTTGGTATTTGTAAGAGCTCTGCCAGGCTTCAAGCTGTGCCGCAGCACTCTGGGCAGAGCAGTAGAAGCAGCAATGTGCACAGAGCAGTGAGAACATGGTATCATGTGCTCTGGATGGTCCCTATGGGTGCTCATCTGGGTCATATGTCTGGTGCCACAGAGCTTTTGGGCTGCTAGGGTCTGGTGTTAAGATTATGCTTCCCTGTTGAGTGGGGTGTTTGTCAGATAGTAATAATCCTCTGTCATTAAAGGTAGGGGTAGCACTGCTCTGAGTAACTGGAATAACTGCCTGTTGGGAAGATGGGAAAGAGAAGCCTACCAACGCTGCTGCATCAGGAGAAACCATTAATGTAGACAGTAATGATGGCAAGAAACCATGTACGTACATGACAAGTAGTAGTAATGGACATGGCTGTCTCTTTTAATGTTCCTAGTATCTGATAAGTTGTCAACGTCTGTTAATTTCTACTACTGCAAAATAAGTAGAGAGTTCTGAGGTTTGCATTATTAAGTGTTCAGTTGTGTGTAATTTATGATGTATTATGACAGCTGAAGTGAATGCCATGATCCACACCATGAGACATGGCTGAATTACTATCTTGTCTCTTACCTAGAACAAGTTCGGAGCCTTGCTTGTGTTACAGTAGGAGAGGAACCCCGTGCAGTCCTGTTGCTGTTGCTTAATATTGCATACAGCTCTTTGGAGCGCTGAATGGTGCTGGGTGACTGGTTGGCAGCCACACCAACTTCTTGGGATCTCATCAGGTCTTACAAGCAGAGAAGCACCAGGCTGGGCCACAGTCCTTGGACAAGAAACCTGCAAGGTACACAGACACCAGAGATGTCCTTGTGGTGCCGTATGTGTTCTGGCACATATGCATGCTGGGTGTGTTTCTCTTTTTTTAAATTGTGACTGAGTGTTGTCATGCTTCATGAAAGCCATATGTTAGTTTTTAGTGTTAGTAGGAAATAACACTTGATTCTCCTCTCCCTCCACTGTGCTAAATGATTGGAAGATGAGTTGCTTGAGATCTGCAGACAGACAGAGTATTGATTACGCATAAGATACCCATTGCTCAGCCACAGGTCGAGTACACATCTACGCTAAGCGTGGCCTTGGTAGCAGTGTGGAGATTCCCAGATGCTATTTCTACGTGCAGCACCATCTTTCTCCCTGCTGCTGAGAAGATCCCCTGCAGTCATCTCCACAATAATGACTTGCTAAGGGTTAATTGCACAGGCAGATGACCAAATGCTTTCCTTGGATGGGCCAACCCATTGAAATAGCAGTAAAGGCTAAGTGACAGGACTCCCAGCTCAGATGGGCAACTTTTAGTCTAAGCCCTTCAGGGTAAATGTGGTCTAGCTAAGGTGTTTTTTGTGATTTAATACCCAATTTACTTAATCTCTATGCCTGTCTTCAGCAAAGTTACCTCTCCTGAGCTAGGCAGCTGGAATTAGGAAAATACTGTATTTTTTTGACGTTGTTGCCAGATTGTTGTGTAGACGTTCAATTGTCATGTCCCCCTAAACTGGAAATTTTGTGCTTGGACTGTAGCACTGGGAAAGCCTTGATATGCAAAGCTGGCATCACAGTCCACAAGCTCCTTCTCCTTAAACAGAGTTGTTGTTTTTTTTTATAAACCATAAGCAACTCTTTCTTGAGTAATGTTTAAATAGGTTTGCAAAAGCTTCAAAATGGGCACAAATGTGTCAGAAATGTGGCTGAATATTGGCATTTATTTCACTGATAGCTAATCCTTGGCTGAGGAAAATGGAATGGCATTTAAGCAGATGTCTTGTTCACGTTATTTTCCCCAAGTCTTTCTTTAGGCACAGTAATGCAATGTAGGTAATTAAAACCCTATTTATTTAAAGGTTTTCAATTAGCTGGCATTACTACTTCAGACCTTACGATCTGTAAAACAGTGTATCCCTTGATACAACTTCATGTTGTGTAGCACTGGACTTTATTTTCAAAGACAATTTAAATAGAATACTGGGGGAAAAACAAACAAACAAACAACAACAACAACAAAAAACAGAACACAAATGGCAAATCAGTATTTGTGGCATTTCTCAGAAGCTACTTAGGATTATCTCCTTAAAAAGGCAGATTCTTTTGCCTGCAAGTCAAGTAGAAGAGCAAGAACTGATATTTTATTAAAATATTATTAAAGGCCTGAATGCATTTATGATCTGTGAGACATTTACAGGAAACAAAAGCTTGCTATTCAGAACTGTCAAAAATTTTAACAAAGGGCAAAAAGCAAATCTGAGAGGCCAGCTGCATGGTTCACATACCTCCACTTCCAAAGTTCTGATAATTACCTTGTTGAGACACCTGATCCAGGCCAGGTTTTTTCTCTTGATGAATATACCTATGACACTGTTCAGTTTGACATTGTATGTTGAACTAGAATTTAAATAAACTGGAGTGCTGATTGCTATTTTTCATTGTTAAACATACGGCCAGCTGAACTCTCTTCCAAAAATTTATCAACAGTTGATTAAAAACGAGACTACAGCTTTCTGCCATGTGAGCAATGCATTTGTTTTAATCTATTTTCACTGAATTGGGAGTTCTTCTGGATGTTTTCCCGCTCTCACTTCCCAACATCAGGGAGTTCGGGCTTCTGTCAAAGACTTTTAAATTTAGTGTGAAAATGGCATTGGAAAAGCTGGGAGATCCAAAGATAGTTTGGTGGGTAAGGCAAATAACAGCAGGAATAGTTGTGCAGAACATATTATTGTCCCGCTTTGGAGGGCACTACTTTGGCATTTCTATAAACTTGTGTTGAAGGCAACAAATTTCATGTTGTTGATGTATTTTCCACTCTGATTGTATTGCAATATGTCTTATGCTCAGAAGATCAGAAGAAAACCCTTTTTTTTTTTTTATTTTCCTATCTTCACTATTTTTTAAGGCAAGGCATGTTCCAATAGGGAGAATGATTTCTCAATGGAAAATAATATAATGAAACTATATTTGTAAAAGCTTTAACAGCAGTGATCTTGCACTTAGATACATAATTTTCAAGCGTTCCTTGTACTTACGTGGATTTCCACCAATTTCAGCAGGGCTTACTGTTGAACTTGCAGCTTATTTGTACATGGTATATATCTTCAATTGATTGAGTGAGACTGTTTCCTTGGATAAAGCAGGTAAATTGTACAGTGAATTGGAGTAGCAAACAACTTTTGCGAACTTGAGTGCACAGCTGCAGTGGCTGACCTTAGACATTTGTACCAGAATAGTCTTTGTTGTAGCATTCAAGTTAGAGCTTTCTGTGGTCTTCCTTTTTAGACTTCATGTTCAAAACTTGGTAATAGTAGCATATTTTTTTCAATATTTTGAAAAATATTGAAATATTTCTAGGGTATTTTAGTCCTTCAGAACTGTAGTGTAGCAATTGTGAGCACGTTGATATTGATGCATTGAAATTCATTTGCCAAAGTGACAGAATTTACCAAAAAGCCTGAACGTGTATTAAGTAAAATATCATGGTAATTATAGTTAAGCAAAACCTTGACATGAATGAATCCACCTTCTGAAGTGGCAGAATTTCATGCTGTGAGGAGGGCAATTGCTGCAGGAAGTAGTACTTTTGTAAAACAACACTTTTGTAGTGCTGCTGGAGGGGTAAGGATAGCAGCAGAGCTTTTTTTTTTTTTTGTGAGCAGCTCAGGACACTTCCGATGTGGAGCTGCCCTGGGTCATGGCAATATTGAGAAAGTGATGTTATTTGTTTGCTTCTGATTTTGTTTTGTTTTGACCTGGTAATAGATAATGAGGACAACTTCTAGAACCTTCTTTCTTTCAGCTGGTCCAGTGAGGTTCTTGGCTGAGGCACGAAAATCTGGTTATATTTTGTCGTCTTCGCAGCTTCCCTCTTCCCCATTCACTGAGAAATTCGGCAGTGTTTTGGGAGTCCTGTTGAGTTCTTCCCCATGTCTACAAAGAAAATTGTTGAGATAATCAGCTCACATCTGTTAAACTTCATAATGGACCTCTGTTTTTCCCATAAACGGCTTCTTCCTTCCACTGGCCTTTGTGGTCTGGGCACTGCCATTGATTATGAACACTCTATTGATGTCAGCAAGACTATTTGCATTCTGCAGTTTAAACCTGCTCCCTTGGACCAGGATCTTTGGCGACAGGATGGACTGGGGCTGTACTGTGGTTCTATTTGACCTTTGATACCTGAAGAAACCCTTGTTGGGCAGCTGGTATAGTGAGAACCTTCATATGGTTAGTATATGCTTTTCTGTTAGACTGAGTCATACCCCCCACCCAAAGGTTGGGAAAACGCGAAACACTTTTATTGTCTCCTTTTAGGAGGAGATGTTCAATTTGATTTGTATGTAAGTAGGAAAACTTTGAAGTGTCATTGAAATACAAAGGGAAAATACTTCAAAGAAATGTAACATTAAAAGCGTATCTGATCCCTCAAGGATTTTGAAGTTTTATCTTGAGAATAGGCTTTCAGGGGAACATTTGTGTGGAAATACCAGGGCTGATTAATTCGTCCAAAATATTTTGAGTGTTGCCAGTCAGCATCCATTGAATGTACTACTTTTGACTTTACATCATGGCAGACTAGCAGTCCTACATTCATCTATGTTGCTGATAACCATCACTCAGAAGTTAATACAGAGTCTGACAGGGAAACCAAAGCATGATGTTGCTATGGTGTGAGACTTGTTCAATATTGTTACCCCAATGTCCAGAATAGATAACTGGATACAGCCAAATAAAGCTTCCCAAATTTCTGATTTGCATGGGTTGCTCTGCTAGGGTATGGGCATGGTGGTCTGTGGAAGATGATGGGGTGTGTTTTTGCCACTCCTGTTTGATGGTGGATTACACATTTCTAATAAGTGTCTTGAACTCTGGGAGAGTTCACATCTTGAGCTGTGATTTTTACTTCACTCCTGTAAAAACATGCCCAGTTGTGCTGGAGCAGAGGGTGGTGGTTTTTCCTTTTGGCAAACAGATTCTGGCATCAGCATTTTAATTGCAGGAATTATACTAGCAGTTCCCAGAGCTCAAGGGTGTGTGAGGAGGTAACTAGATGTGTATAAATCATGGCTAGGCAGAACTTTAAATACTGGATGTATTGTTCTGTCCTTGTTATCTTCTGTTACAATGAGGCTTCAGAAAGTTAGAAAAACATGAAGTTTCCTAAGAACCACTTTTTACCAATACAGCTGTGAAACAATGGTGTAGTTCCTTTTGGTGGTCTTATGTTACAAAAACAGATTTCATTTAAAGTAGTTTTAAATTACTTGTATTATTTTTCAAGTTTTATTTTAATTGTATCTGTAGGTTGAGGGAAGGATGGGAGAAAGGAAACAGTAAAGCTGCCTAAGCTATTTTTTTAGTATTGCAGATTTTAAGAAAACATGTGATCCAGCTTTCCCCTGTCCACATCCCTTCCATGCCTTATGATATCCTTCCATGCTTTATGATACTGCATTTCAAATGAGGGGCTTTGTTCAGACTCAGAACTCTGAACCCAGAGTTCAGACTCTGGGTGTTCTCAGATTCTCAGATCACATCAAACTTCTTTCAGCAACCATGAGGTTCAAATGTGTTTTTTTTTTTTTTCTTCCCTTTTCTTAATCAGAACTAGGGTCCTGGTGGAATTACTTCTCTGTAAGATCTTGAGTTTAGGGAGAAATCAGATATTGCAAGGTTTGTGGTAGAACAGGCTTTCCAACAGTCTGTGAACCTCACTGGCATATCACAGTTGTAGACTGGCACAAACACACTGCAGGTATGTAATGATGGAGAGTGGCACGTGACCATTCCTGCGCTGTTATTGTATAATTTAACCACACCTAGGTTTGCTTCAGACTCGCTGACATGGATCATGGCACTGCTGGCTGGGGCAGCACGGTGTGATGCATGTGCTAACCTGTGTGCTGCTTATGTGGTTTGCTGAGACAACTTGGACTGCTCTGGGGATCTGAACCAGGTGGTTTATGGGTATATCATCACTGTGCTTCTGTGATTGGATTGTGAACTGGCCTGTACCACTCTTAAAAGTTATCTTGTTCTATGTTTAAGCATTTTATAGCTGTGTCTACTGAAGGCAGACTACTAAGTCTACCTTAGTAAGGTCAGTAATAAAGAAGTGTATTGCTCTGTCTAATAAAACAGGCATTTTTCGTTGTTCTATACAGTCAAAAAGAGTTGTTTCATACTTAGCAGGTGATCTGTAGCAAGTGAACTTGGTCTCATACACTTTTTTTTAATCACTTGGTCTCATACACTTTTTTTTAATCACATTTTTTAATCAGCTGCCTGTGTCAGCCCTACCATTACAGCATCTTCACGTTCTCTATCTGCTCACTTCCTTATTGGTGTTTGGTATGTTGCTTCCCCACCATGTTATGTCATGGGGATTATTTTCCCACAGAGTTAATGATGCTTTTTCATCACTGTTGCATTTCCTTTTGTACATACGTTCTGGTTGTTTCCCGTTTCCCTTGCTTTTGCAACCATGCTTTTTGAGTTTTAATGGCCCCGCCTGGAACAGGTCACTTGTACCCCTAAACTCCATTTTCTATGATCAGGCTGACAAATGACATTCAGCCAAATGACAATCTCTTGTCATCTTGTCTTGACATTCAGACGAATGACATTCTCTTGTGGGCAACCCCCCCTCAAATTTTGTAGGTACCTTATTCTTGGCTCTTGCAGATAGCAGGTTTACTCCATCAGTAATCTTGTCATCCTATAGAAGTCTAGATGGGTTTGTATCAGCTACAGATTTGTCCTGGTTGGGCATCAAAAATGCGTCAATACAATCACGTCCTAAGTTTCTCACTGCTAAGATTTTTCTCCATCTTGTAAGTTGAATTTTACTCTGTTAAGCCAGCAAGTTCTGCTCATCTCGCTGGTGGGGCCATCAGTGACAGATGGGATATTTCTCCCTCTTGCATATGCAGAGAGGCTTGTCTATGGAATCAAGAAGAAAGCTCCAAGGCTTTTTCTCTTGCTGAAGGAAGCAGAAGCAACTCACTCTTTCTTCTGCCACCTCCTTTTCTCAGTTTCCCTCCTTTTCCTGCTGCAGAAGAAAGGGAAGACAGTAGGGCTGGGACCAGTTTTTTTTTGTTCCCTCTTTCTGCAAAAGTCAAACCTCTGGCTTCGTTACAACCTGTTGCCTCCCTCCACCTTGCTGGTGAAAGCCGTCCTACCCTTCAGTATCACCCATACCCCATGTCCACGTTATCCCCACACAAGCATTAGGCAGGGTTAAGGACAGAATATGGCTCCTTAAAATTGCACTGTGATAATAGGGTTTGGAGTGGGGGAAGGGGGGGGGGGGGGCGGGGGGCATTGTTTGTTTGCTACTCATCACCATGGCATTCAGAAGAAAGGAGAGCCTTTGCTTTCTCAATGATGTGAATAAACATGCAAGTTTTAGGATATGCATGTAGCATGTGAACTGCGCATGCCTTTTGCGAGCTGAGAGTTAATTCAAAATTCAAGATCTGTTTTGAAACACACAGTTCCTTCGTCTGATATTTCAGGAGATCTCCAAAGTAGAAGGTTCTTTTTTAATAGTGATTAAGGTTATGTGCTGCCTAAAGCATATTGTCTGGACACAGACTCTCTCATATTCCTCAGTGTGCTACCTGAAAAGCTATTGGCAAAGCTCCATTGTGAGGTCTTGGCAAAGGGCTTTAGTGTAGGAGAAAAGAAAATTCAAGGTCCACATGTTTTTGAGGCGTGAAAGAAAACCAGACTGAAAACTGGCCTACCATTTCATATTTTTAACTTTTTTCCCCCCTATACTGTTCACTCTAAAATTTTGTTCCATCCTATTACACGAGAAAAAAAAGTAGTCTTCAACCATCTCAAACTTTACACTGCTAATTTTGAAATTGCCAAGAGGAGAGAGATGGCAAATCACCCACTATCAGGGGATTGTTTATGAATCAGTGTGGTTGCACTGCTAACCTAAGTTCTTAGATACCATGAGTCTTTAAAACAAACAAACAAACAAAAAAAAAAGAACTATCCTTACACACAAAGCATATATTTCAGTTATCTCTCTCTTCTATTACACATTTGTCCTGAAAAATAAATCTGAAGATTAAAAAAAAAATAAAATCAGAGGAGGAAGATGTAATGCTGGGATTTATGTGAAAATTTTCCCTATGTAACCGTTGATGCTGTAGAATTAAAAGATGCTTGTTTTATTTTTTTCCTTTTTTACTGTTTGTTGTTTTTTTGTTTTTTTTTTTCAGATAACTGTTGAATATGAAAATACTAATATAGATAAACATATTTATTTTCTGAGCTTTCAATGATTGGTGCACTGTACTTTCTCTTTATGCAGTGACAATGCTGAAACTGTGCGTATAGAAAGGTCTGAAATCAAATCCTAAACCTGAAGGTCCAAAATGTAAAGCCAAACACTGTCAAATCTGGAAGTTTGTGAATTTGGTCCTTGGAATCAGCCCATTAAAAGAAGGAGGTGTGTGAGCTGTAAAATTGGATCTAAACATGGGTTTGTGCTGTGGATTTGGAGGTTCTTAAGGTATTTTGAAGAACTACCTTTTGGACTTTTGATCAACAGTGCCCCTTTTGTTTCATAGCCTGTGTGGCCATGGCATGTCAGTAATGTGTTGATGGGGAATGTGAGGCATTTACTTGCTTGCAGTAGTAGTCTCAGAGAGATGAATGAATATCTCAATTGTTTTTCTAATCAGTGGACCCAAGCAAAATGTGAGAAAAATACATACTGATTTGTCAAACTCTCTACCATAAATAGTGGAAAGGATTTACTAAACAGCTAACCAGTAAAACATGAACAGCCTAAAATGAATCTGTCTCTACTTTTTCTTTTCTTTCCTTTTTTTTTTTTTTTTTTTTTTGTAAGCCTCCATTTGACCCTGGATTACTTGTGTGTAAATAGTTAAAGCAAGCCTAAGCAGTGTTTACAGGCAGGTCTTTGCATGATGCATCTTTGCAGGTAAGGTGCTGCTGCCTGGACTGGGGCTGTGGCATGCAGAGCGTAGAGCTAACTTGTGCATCATGAAATGAAGTAACCTGTCATATGCTGTGCTTTCTATGTTCCTTTCCATTGCAACAACAACAAAAAAAAGAGCTACTAGAGTATAGGGTGGCAGAGATAAGCACACAGAATGATTTCTGTGCTGCAGACCAAATTAAATAGTTTGGTTTGTAATTGGATATGAATAAGCTATAAACCTTGACTCTTAGACGTCGGGTGTTTACATAAGCTGTTTGCTGTGTATATGTCTCTGTCAGAGTATTTGAAGAATGCTTATCTTGTCAAGGCTTAGCTTTTGCACCACTTCCAATGTATTTTATGGATTTTAAGGCGAAGTGCAGAAGAATATATTTGGCTAAGCTGGTTGGTACTAAAGTTCTTGCATGGTTTCAGGTAAGTTTTTCCCAAGTGTAAACAATTGTATCTTGGAAGGACTCTTGTGCTTTATGCTATTAAAATAGTTCAAAGCCTTTTCTATGGCTTGATACCTTTTATCTTAGGACATATCTTACATTCGGTGGGATAGGCTTTCTGCCTTAGTGTTCTTCCAATAATTTTTATCAGTTAAAGGAAATAAATAATGACTGTTGGATAATAAAGAAATAATGAAATTCAGGGAATAAGGGAAGATCTGGAGTTAGGAAACAGGGTCATTTGTTGCCTTTTGGTACTCCTGCTTAATTAGAGAACAGTATCACTTTGATGTCATTGAGTTTAGCAAATTCAAGAAGAAATTTATAAAAATAAACAGATATTACGTCTTTAAATAAGTCTTTGACAACTTTGGGGTTATTTATAATTCATAATAACATTTGTAATATATCCTTTTTGTGCCAGTAATGGAAAAGAAAAAGGCTACTTTTATCCATTTCAGAAAGATCTTGTAGACGTGCTTGAAGCCAGACATTTGACTTGCACCCAAGT
Source organism: Anas acuta (assembly GCF_963932015.1). Classification (NCBI taxonomy): domain Eukaryota; kingdom Metazoa; phylum Chordata; class Aves; order Anseriformes; family Anatidae; genus Anas; species Anas acuta. The sequence goes on from NC_088979.1 coordinate 130,910,459, forward strand.
CTGTATTCTGGCTTCCAGTCTTTAGCAGAAGAAAGTCTGATATGGTAGGCACTCATCTGCTTCAGAGTTCCTACCTCTCTCATCTGGAGGCTGCTGGTGCTTTGTGCTAGTATAGGTGGGATGCTGGGTGCCAACAGACCTTGTGTCCCGTCCATTGTGTCAGTTCCTACGTGCCTGTGCTTCATAAGGGATGCCACCACTACCTGTCAAGTGTTGAGCTCTGGGCTGGTGCTGAGCCTGCAGGTTGGTGGAGTCCTGAGCACAGTCCCACCAGATTTCTGCTTTCACAACATCACAGAAGGGCTGAGGCTGGAAGGGCCCTCCAGAAGCCATCTGGCCCAACCTCCTGCTCAAGCAGGGTCATCCGGAGCAGGTTGCCCAGGACCACGTCCAGGTGACTTTGGAAGATTTCCAGACAGGAGACTCCATAACCTCTCTGGGCAACTTGTGCCATTGCTCTGTCACCTGCACAGCACAGAAGTGCTCTGGGGATGGGATGGGGCTTCTCGTAGCCCTGCTGAAATGGAGCAGCTTCCTTGTATGTCCATGGGAACATGGGGCACATGTCCATTCTCACCAAGCCTTCTTGCTTTGGATGGTGCAAAGTGACTGCTTGGTTATCACAGAGAGGGACGATTTGAGAGTTGCTCTGCCGTACCTAGCTGTTGCGTGTGGATGGGTTTTTGTGATTCATAATGGAGGCTGTGGGCAACCAGGGTGAAGAGATGGGAATGTGATGGGAAGTTGGGTGGCACAGGAAGAGCTGCTAGGGAGGTGTTCTCACGCCATGTGCCCAGGTGAGACCATGGGGTTTGCTGCCAGCAGCCATGCCAGCAGCCTCCTGGCAGATGATCTGCAGTCTCCAAGAGCTTCTTGTCATTTTGTGTGTTTGACACAGCATAGGGGATGCAGTTGTCTTCTGTTATTCCTGCTCTGGGCACAGGTTGTAACGCAGCTTGGAACATGTTTTGGACTGAATCTAGGACATAACTACTGTCTTGTGCCTGCCTAATGTTAAGATTCTTCTCCACAGTTTTCCTGATAAGATATGTACAGCATTTTCTTATTTTACTTTTTAAACTTCATCTCTTCTTATCTTATAAAATGTCAGAGCAGCATATTTGACAGGATCCATTTTCTTTTTATTTTTTTTTTCAGTCCTGGAACATATAAAACAAAGTCTGCTTTTTAACAGAAATGTTAATACCCCTATTGTAAATTAGCTGATTATATTCATTATTAAGTGTTAATTTGCTGACAGATTGCACTGTAGTTGAATATATTCAAAACATCCCATGAGAAATTATGCCAGAGATTTAGATCAAATTCATTTAAGGCAATTTTTACTATTATTGAAATGTTTTTTGCAAATAAGTTGCTCTGTGTTCATGTTTTTTTTCTGCCCAGCAAGTAAGAGCACAAATAGTGTGATTATGTGCGTGAAATGACAGTTGTTTTCATGGAATAGAGCCTCACTTTGTAGAAATTAATTACTAAGGTTGTATTGGTTTTGTGTTGCAAAGTAGGAGAGGCAAATCCAGAAGATGCTTCAGACCTCTCACACAGTCATCTCTTAGATGCAGGAGTGAGACTAATTGACGCTAATTTTTACAGCAAAGTGAAATTAGAGATCTTGGTTCTGCTGTGGTACAGTTTCTTCCCTCTCCCTCCACCCTCCCCATAAAAGATGGCTGTAATTTGTGGACTTTTTTATTGCATTCTTGTGGCAGACTCCTAGGAGAATAGCCACCTCCTCAGGGTTCTTTTTTTTATTCTCTATAGCTGTCAGAGACAAATCCTAATCAAAATACTCCATTTCAGTGTATTAAAATTTCCGACTTTAAAGACTGTTATGTAGCACTGGGAGAGCTGTGAAACTCTGGTCATCCATTTTATTGTATCATTTCATAAGAATAATCTGTAGCTGATGCTTTCTTTCCAACTGCTGAATGTTTACAGAGCGTGTGCGCACAGATGAGGGTGAGTGGGATGAAAAGGCCAGACCTTACCCTTCCCTGGAGAGGCTGCAATTAGTGCACTTGTGTCCTTGCAGCTTTTGGACATCCTGGGATGCAGCTGATTCTCCTCAGCTCAGTGAACCTTAAAAAATAATTTTAGAGGATCCTGGGCTTGGATATGCTGTCCCTGATGCCTCATATCACATCAGGGATATGATGTCCCTGAAGACCCAGAGTCTTGATGTCAAACAAGACTCAGGGTGTGTTGTTTGATCTAAGAAAGAGTGAGCCCCTGGGTGGGGAAACAATTTCCTACATATGTAAAATGTTAAAGTACTTTTTTTTAAGGTCTGCCATCTTCATTACATATCAGATTCTGAAATCCATATTCAGGCAGCTTTCTGTTTGGATCCAGCAGGCTGCAGTTCCCATTCACAAGGCTCGTAAGCCCTTTGTTTTTATAGCTTTCCTTGGATTTATTTGCAGGGCAGTGTTTTGTTTCCTCTGTAAATCATTTGGAATATATCTTTGCTAGCACTGTAGCCAGAGGGTTTGTATGTCATTCAAAAATAAAAAAAAATAAATCTCCACTTACTGAAAAGTGAACAGCATAGCCCTAGCAACCAGGCTGGTGTGTCAGGACCAGAGGAGAGAACATTAAACAAGTAAGACCAAGTAACATCTTCTCTCTAACAGCCAGGGATGCAATAGAGGTGTCAGCGACAAGATTGATTGCAACTGATAGTGGAGATAACTGCATTTGTATGTTGTTGTGGTTTTGTTGTTGTTGTTTTTGTTTTTTAATGGTGGATTGTAAATATAGCCTCATTGAAGCAGTGCTCATCCTTGTCAGCATGACCAAGGTATTCAGCTGCGAGCCCTAGAAGAGGGATCTGTTTCTTTAGAAAAACAACTGAACAGCCCCCTGCCCCATCTAGCACTGGTTGTGTATGCACTGAAGGAATAAGGAAGGTAAGTCTTCATTTTCTTGAAAAGCAAGGGGAAACTTGTTTTAAATGGTCTGTCAGGGCACTGTCAGTGCTTTCCTTCCAGGTGTGCTCTCAGTGGTATTCTGCCAGGGATGGATTTCGTGTCTGCCTCCCTGTCTCTTTGTGTACTGTGGTTTCTTGTGGTTTCATCTGCCATGTCATAGATCTACCTATGTTAAAAGGATTTACCTTTTTGTTTCTTCTTGCTTTTGTGAGTGAAAGGAATTGAAACTGCTAATCATCTGAAATATTAGCTATTCCTTATTTTCTTAAGGAACTTCAGTGTACTTCTTCAAGATGGCTTTTCACTCATTTCTGACACTGGTTTTCTTTAGTCACTGCAAGTAAAAGGAAAAAGAAATCCTTGAGTCTTCTGCTAGGTTTTATTTCTATTAGACCGGAGTCATAAAAAGCAAAGCAAATAAAGGAAAATATTTAACAGGAAAGGTTAGTTCTGTTAATGTTCAGCATGAACTACTCTGAAGCTTTGTGAAGTTGGTTCCCTTCTGTAGGTGCAGTGATTAATCCACTGGTGTTTCAGTATCGTCCTTTCCTATACTCCACAAAAGACTTCTGACTAATAATTGCATGTCTTTGGCTCTCTCCACACTTTCCCTTTCCAGTTTGTTGTCTTTTCTTGTTCTGTGCAGTTTGGTTCTTTAGTCTGCTGGTGTATGAGGTCTTTTGATTTCCTCCATGCCTATCCGCTCCCTGCATGCTGGTGATGGTGTGCAAAGAATAAAAGCAATTCTCTACCCTTACCGGGGAAGTATGCCTTCAATATATTTTTCTATTGCAGTGTTTTTACTTCCTGACTGCTAGATGTGATGTACTGTGCTGGGAAGGTGGCCAGAGCAGGATGTGCCATTCTAGACTAGCTTTCAGTGGCCACTTTTAGGACCAAATAGCTGGGGAAATGGGATCTTGTTGCGTCATCTCCAGCTGTTTGGGTTAGGGGCTTTTTGTTTGTGTTTTTTGTGTTTTGTTTTTTTTTATTTTATTTTTTTTTCTTTCGCCTCCAAGTTTCTCAGCTGTGGCCTCGTTCTGGCTGCTAACAGACCCTCCACAAATGGTGGAAGACTTTGGAGAGCAGTGTGATTTTGTGGTCTTGCTTCACTAAATTTTATCTTAAAATTTCTCACTGTTGCTCCTGGTGGTGCAGCTGCTTTTGTTGTGGCAGGGGAGGAAGCCCTGCTCAGGCAGACATCTCCCCTACCTTGGAGGTAGGGCAAGGTGACAGTGGGGTGAATGCTGGAGGCCTCCTGGATGCTGTACGTGCCACTGTTTGCCACTGTGGCTCTCCTCAGTCTTAAGGATTTTTGATAACCACAGACAACCTTTGTTTAGGAAAAGCAAGGATGTAGAAACAGGACAGGTCACTGTGCCTGGATGAAGGGTAGAGGGTGTTTTTTTTTTGTTTCTCTGAACTGTGCCTTTATTGTGGAAGTGTAAATTTACCCAGCACCCTGAGCTGGTGGAAGGGGATGGGGAGCAGAATGTGGCCCTCATAATCCACCAGGAAATGGTTGGCGACCTGCTACAGCACTTGGATGTACTCAAGTCAATGGGGCTGGATGGGATCCACCCGAGGGTACTGAGAGAACTGGCAGAGTAGCTGGCCAAGCCGCTTTCCATCAGTTATTGGCAGTCCTGGCTATCAGGGGAGGACCCAGTTGGCTGGTGGCTAGCAAATGTGACACCCATCTACAAGAAGGGCCGGAAGGTAGACCCAGGGAACTATAAGCCTGTCAGTTTGACCTCAGTGCCGGGGAAGCTCATGGAGCAGATGATCTTGAGAGTCATCATGTGGCACTTGAAGGGCAAGCAGGCGATCAGGCCCAGTCAGCATGGGTTTATGAAAGGGGTGTTCTGCTTGACGAACCTGATCTCCTTCTATGACAAAGTGACGCGCTGGGTGGATGAGTGAAAGGCTGTGGATGTGGTCTACCTTGACTTCAGTAAGGCCTTTGACACAATTTCCCACAGCATTCTCCTCAAGAAACTGGCTGCTCATAGCTTGGACTGGCGTATGCTTTGTTGCGTTAAAAACTGGCTGGATAGCCGGGCCCAAAGAGTTGTGGTGAAAGGAGTCAAATCCAGCTGGAGGCTGGTCACTAGTGGCATCCCCCAGGGCTTGATGCTAGGGTCAGTCCTCTTTAATATCTTTATCGATGATCTGGATGAGGGGATTGAGTGCACCCTCACTAAGTTTGCAGATGACACCAAGCTAGGCGCATGTGTCGATCTGCTTGAGGGTAGGAAGGCTCTGCAGGAGGATCTGGATAGGCTACACCGATGGGCTGAGGTCAACTGCATGAAGTTCAACAAGGCCAAGTGCCGGGTCCTGCACCTGGGATGCAACAACCCCAAGCAGAGCTACAGGCTGGGAGATGAGTGGTTGGAAAGCTGCCTGGCAGAGAAAGACCTGGGAGTGATGGCTGATAGTCGGCTGAATATGAGCCAGCAGTGTGCTCAGGTGGCCAAGAAGGCCAACAGCATCCTGGCTTGTATAAGAAGCAGGGTGGCCAGCAGGGCTAGGGAGGTGATCGTCCCCCTGTACTCGGCTCTGGTGAGGCCGCACCTCGAGTACTGTGTTCAGTTTTGGGCCCCTCACTACAAGAAGGACATCGAGGTGCTTGAGCGGGTCCAGAGAAGGGCAAGGAAGCTGGTCTGGAGAACGAGTTTTATGAGGAGCAGCTGAGGGAGCTGGGAGAAGAGGAGGCTCAGGGGCGACCTTATTGCTCTCTATAGATAACTTAAAGGAGGCTGTAGCAAGGTGGGGATTGGTCTATTTTCCCACGTGCCCAGTAATAGGACGACGGGGAATGGGCTAAAGTTGTGGCAGGGGAGGTTTAGGTTGGATATTAGGAAGAACTTCTTTACTGAGAGGGTTGTTAGGCATTGGAATGGACTGCCCAGGGAAGTGGTTGAGTCACCATCCCTGGAGGTTTCAAAAGACATTTAGATGTAGAGCTTAGTGGTATAGTTTAGTGGAGGACTGGTTAGTTTGAGGTCAGAGGTTGGACTCGATGATCTTGAGGTCTCTTCCAACCTAGACAATTCTGTGAAATTAGCAGTTCCTTGCCCACAGTTAATTTTTTTCCTAAATACAAGGTGAGAAACAAGGGGTGTGCTGTGAGCAGATGTGATACAATAAGGGAACACTCTGTTCCTTAACACATTTTAAGCCTGCAGCTAAAATATTTCAGAGGAATTTCCTGTGTTTTTATTTGTGCTCATCACTTCTTGTCCTGTCACTGGACACCACAGAGGAGAGCCTGGCTGTGTCTTCTTCACTACCTCCCATCAGGTATTTATGCACATCGGGGGGATCGTGGGCACTTCGAATTCCCATTTATTAATAGGCTGTTGTGAGTTTGTGGGTGCCCTGTGATGTTGGCCCTTTTCCACTTAGAGCTGCAAGGAATCGGCATTTTGTTTAAGGGCAGTAGCAGTCCTGGGCTTCTCTTTGTGCTCTTTGCCTTCAGAGAGAAATCCAGCATAGGTTGTTCATATTCTTCGTTCATAAATAACTATATTTGCTATGTTTTAGCAGGACCTGGTTATCAGAGCTAGGAAATCCTAAAAGAAAAGGGACAAGGCTGTGTTCAGAATTGTCCTGGTGAATGCCTTTTCAAAAACTGAGTTTGCTACTCTTTTAATCAGACATACAGACACTAGATGAATATCTTGCAGGAGCTGCATATTATGCAGGCATTCTCCTGCTTTAAGTTTTTTAAAATCAAGGTCTGCCTCTTTGAAGGTTCAAGTTGCCAATGTGGTGCTACCACATTTGTAGTTTTGCAACACCTTCACTTCCAGGTGCTTTCACTTTTTGAAGTTCTTTTGGCTTTTATAACTCTGGCAACTAAATAAATAGAGCAAGGCATTTGCCAAAACTGCATTAGCCTGTGCTGTCATTCAAAAATTATCTTAGTCTTTGGACCTGCTTTATGCAAAAAAAAAAGTTCTGATCTAGAAGATGAAATGTTTGCTGATATTTCAGGGCTAGCATTTCATCAAAGCTAGCAGGCAGCCTCCAGTAAGAGATATCTTCCAGCTGGGTCAGACCAATTAGGTGACTCATAGGAGGGAAAATTCAGTTTATAACATGTATTTCTGATGCATAGTAATTTATAACATGTTTTTCTGATGCTCAGGACTTATGCCAGAGATACTGTGAACAACTTTATCAATTGCTTATGTTGGGGCAAATGTCAGCAGCAATGTGGCCTAGTGCAAAAACCAAATGGCAGGTTATGCAAAAGGTTAAAGCAAGTTTTCCTTCCCGGTGTTTGTTTATCTTTGTTCTGTAACTGTATTTAGAGCAGATGTAGTCTTGCCTGTCCCAGATGAAAGCCATGGCAATCTGGGTGTTTTCAGGGGCTCATGTGTCCATTATGTCCAGATGAAAGCCATGGCAATCTGGGTGTTTTCAGGGGCTCATGTGTCCATTATGTCCAGATGAAAGCCATGGCAATCTGGGTGTTTTCAGGGGCTCATGTGTCCATTATGCTGTGTGGGAAGGATCTGCTGCACCTCTGCCCTCTGCAGCCACAGCTCGGCTGAGTACTGAAGCACGTGCTTAACTCATAATAGTGCTCTCTTCATGGGTCCCACTGGGATGTTGGCTCTGCTAGTTCACCCACGCAGGCAGTGCCTTGGGCAGGCTGGCTTTTCTAGTCTCTACTGGAAATACTTCTCCAGGGACCAGATCTGGCCTTCAGGAGCTTTGGAGTGAGATCAGATGCAGCGTTGTGGTGTGAGTCTCTGCTAAGGTGGGAATGATGTCTTCAGGGGGATGGTCCGTGCACACATGCAATTTCCTTTGAGTCTTGGGCATTGGAGATACCCTGCCTATAGGCAAATGGCTGCGCAGCCAGGACTTCTGGATTGTCAGATATCCAGAACTTGGGTGAACAGTCAGACTTTCCTTCCATACCATAAAATTCACGGGGAACAAAAATACAAGAGAGACACTTGGTTTATTGCTGAGTTGCTGCTTCCTGTTAGCATTCGAAGGCCTGTGTCTTCTGTGTGTGGCTCTCTGAAGTGCCATCTGGGGTTTCTGAAATGCTCTGCAGGATGCCTCATCAGTGGCATGGACCTGCAGGCTACAAGCTGACCAAAAGTAGGCCCTGGGTCATTAAGCTGGTGCTTTGTTTCTTCAAAATGCCATTTCATGACTGGTAATGAACATCTCCCAGTCTTGTGATCAGCAAATGGCCTCAGTTTTGTTACTGGTCCAGCAACGGTGGTGTCTGAATTCAGACAACATGCAATGAAATTAAATTTTCTTTTGCAGATTGAATTGCAGACTTCAGGCTCTGGATCCAACTCACACGACTGGTGTTTTATTGTTCCTTATGGTGGAGCTGGTGATCATCCCTAAGAAGAGAGAAGATGATGAGTGATGCAAGTGACATGCTTGCTGCGGCTTTGGAGCAGATGGATGGCATCATAGCAGGTAAATGCTTGGGGCTGCTTATTCATTTAACTGGTTCGGTCCTCCTTTTTCGTACCCAGAAGGCAGAGTTTCAGGCTGAGGAGGTCATACACTGGTTATCGTGTTTGGCATCTTGCCTTATGGCTTAGAGATTACAAATAAATAAAGTGGAGGGTTGCACAGACTTTCACACACAGACACAGCTAAATGGATTGTAGTTTTTCTCCCAACCTCAATCAAAATGCTGCTCAAAATGGCTGAGTGATACAGTTCAGCTGGTGCATGCAGCACCATGAAAGCCAATGATAAGGCACATTTCAAACCAGCATGAGTATGTTTAAAGAGCTGCTGCATGGCAGGAAGAGACAGGTTGGCTAATATCAACTATTCTGGATTTCCTTCAACTTGGAAGAGTTAAAACATGAATTGATTTTTCCTTTTTTCAAAATTGGAATACTCTGGGTATAAGCATGTCATTTGGACCTGCCTTTAATATTAGTGCTTTTTATAAGTACCTGTAAATTTTAAGTGGACAAAGGAGAGGGAACACAGATTATACAACTTCTGCTTTTTAAGTTGAGTCTAGTGAGTTAGAAAATAATGTAAGTGCACAACACAGAGGAGCAAAGCAGCAAGAAGTTAATAGTTTACTCCTATTCCAGCAGCACTGTGCAAACAGCTACCCAAACTGAAAAATATTCTGCAAGGGTAGCAACACAGTCATAAAGTCTTTAATAGTTACATTTAAAATTATTTCCCTTAGGGGAGGAAAAAAAAAAAAAAGACATACGGTCTGTCCTTTGCTTGAACAACAATTTTTCTCTGCAATTTTTCCAAAGATATTAAGGACACTTATCAGGCATGCATGTAAAGTGGATTCAGATGGATCATAGTGAATAAAAATACATATGGAAATTTCTAAAGTCACAGCTTGTAAGTAGATACTGTTGCTTGGATCAGATCATGCATCTGTGTTTCCAAGAGCCGAAGTTGGTTATAGCAGGATGAGGTTTAAAACAAAAATAAAACGTGATATTGGGATGTTTAAGTCACCACAGACTTTAACCATGTGTCTGAACATGTCTTATGCTTTTGTGGGGATTTCTTGCTCCATTTTTTTTTTCCAAGGGAATTATGCCTGCTTTTTTTTTTTTTTTTGGCTTCCCAGATAAGATGAATGAAGGTTCATGGCAGGGCATGTATGGCATAGCTCTGTAGTTTCCCAAAGTTGACAGTACAAAAGCTGATGCTCTGTCAGAAAGATTGTGCTGAGGCATTACAGTATTAAGGTCACAAATCAGTGTGGTGAAATTCTAGTTGGAATTAGCTGGGTTGATTGAAATCAGCCTTAATTCTGAATTTGTAGTTCCCTTCCTTACTTAACATATAGCAACTTCTAATATAGGTCAAACATAAATACTGTGAATTTATGCAAATAAAAGTTTTTGTTTTTTTTTTCTTTATTAACATGCAGGTGTCAGTGCTACCATGTTAAACTGTTGGGCTTTAATTTAATTAAATTTTTGCATTGTAGAAGTGATTTAGGTTTTTTGTTTGTCTCCATATATCTCTATATTCTTAGAAAAAATAAAATAAAAAAAAATCCAGTGCATTGGAGCAGAGTAACATATTTCTACACGAGAAGTGCTCAGCACTATTTCCTCTGGAAATCATTGGGGTCTGACTTGGGTCATGTAGTCCCCAAAAGGTTACTCAAAGCATTACCACGTGAGCCTGTTCCCTCCACAGTAGTTTCACCCTCCAATGTATCCTTGGGAGTGGAAGCCCAGCCCATGCCACAACCTCTTGGGTGCTGTTATGGCACATGCATCTTCTGTCAGATCAGCCCACCTCCTCCTGTCCACTAAAACTGCCAGAGGTGGTGGAATTCCAAATATACGTCAGCAAGGGCTTGCCCCCTCCATATTGTAGGGTGCTGTGTGGGGAGGGAGGGGGCAGGATGCAGCACCAGTGCCAAGATTGGTTGAGATCAATTCCTAGCAGTAGCAAATGCCACATGACACTTCTAATCCTTGCTGTCCATCTCCTGTGGCTGCCTGTCCTACCTGCTTGCCCTGTGCCTCACTCCCTGTGGTTTTGTTCAATGCAGGTTCAAAGGCACTGGAATACTCCAACGGCATTTTTGACTGCCAGTCCCCCACTTCTCCCTTCATGGGGGGCCTGCGGGCACTGCACCTAGTGGAGGACTTGCGGGGCTTGCTGGAGATGATGGAAGCAGACGAGAGAGAGGGGCTGCGCTGCCAGGTCCCAGACTCGACGGCAGAGGCTCTGATTGAATGGCTCCAAAGTCAAATGGTATGGTCTTGCCTCATTTCACCTGTGTTTTATGCAGGGCCTTTGAAAGCTTTAGGGTTGGTTTCAAAGAACCAAAGGTACAGGGTTTTATTTGGAGATGCTACAGTGGGGTCTCAGAAGAGCTGTTGCCTAAATACTTTGTGCAACAGGTTGGCTTTCACTTTCTTAGATGTATACTGTGCCTCATTTTAGTGAGCAGAAGTTTTTCAGTAACTGGAGTTTCAACTCAGAGGGTTAGGGAAAGTCATCTTTATAGGAGTCAGACACATAAATGGAAAAAGAAAGTTCTCAATATGAACTTCTCACTAAAAAGTGTATTTGGCAGCGTATTTTTTATGGTTGCTATTGGACTTCCTTACCTGGTTTATAACAGAATTGAGTGGTGTATATGCTCAGCATCCCTTTAACCTTGAAACCAAACTATATTTCAATTTTCTGTTTGTGGATCTATTAGTTTCTGTTATCTCTGTTTTAAAGATACCTGATAAGGGTGTTCTTTCCCCAACTTTTTCTTTTTTTTCTTTTTTTTTTTTTTTTTTTTCCAAAAATCAAATATTATTCAAAAGTGGAGGCTACCTGAAGACTAAACAGGGAAATAAAATGTTGTATTTATCAGGATGTGAGTTATATGGCAGCACTTCTAAGGACCCACTGGTGTGGCCTTTGGGTGCCCTATGATTGGTGTCTTCTTTATAGGGCCAATGAAAAGACCTCAAAAAACGAAAAGCTCGTGGTTTGTGGCACTTTGCCTTGCTGTGGAGGCCTGTGTATGCACAAATTTCAGTGAAGCTCTAATGGGAAATCAAGGCTTATTTCTGGAGGCTGTGTTTCAGGGTTTAAGTCAGTCTGTGGCTGTTAGAACAGATGAAGTTGTGTGCTTCTGCAGATTTTGCCAAATCTGTCTGTGGCATCATCCCGGTCCGTCCCCTCCTCTGACACACCAAGATGTTGGCCAAGGTGATGCCATACTGCTGAAATGAGGGTTGCCAGGTCTGTTGAACACAGGTCTGACACTGGACAGGCATACACTGTGGTGACTCCATGTTGCACCCAATGCGTCACTACAGCCAGTAGCTATGAGTATGAGAAACCACCTGTCACCTGATCCTGTCCTGTGGACATCACACCTCCCCTCAGAAAGGGTTTGTTCACCGTGGAGCTACAGCTGATACTACACAATGCATTTTTCTCTTGATAAACAGTTTCATCTTGGTGATCAGCTACAGCATGCAACACTGCCCGGCACACCACTTTCTGTGAGGGGCCCCAGTGACCTACCAGCACTCCTGTGGCAGAACCTGTGCCCTGGGAGCACAACCAGGTGTCAGGCTGCAGTTGGCTTGGCATGACCTGACGTGCCATCTAGTGGCACACAGGCTGGGCACAGCACCCTGGGAAGAGGTAGGGACCTGGGTTAACATGGCTTGGCTCGCTTGTGCAACTCTTATGGCAGGGTTTGAGGGGAGAGTGCTCTGTTGGTGTTTTTTTTCTTTTTTAAAATAATTTTTATTTTGCTCTGAACTACTCATCTGAAAATGCCTTAAGCTTTGTGAAACACATGGGAGCTTTTCCACTGACTCCCACGCGACTTAGATCTCACCCCTGCTGTTGGTGTGGCAGTAAACATTAAGATCAGGAGGAGGCAGGAATGACATTTAAATCAGATCTTTAAAAAATGCAGAGATCTTGCTGGCATCAGCATTTCCTTACCCTGTAACATACACCAGTGAACATCGCTATAACTGGACTCTGCTCTGTGTGGAGCAGAAAAAAGGACTTAACAGCTTTCATGCAAGTATGACCTTGAAAAATAAATAAGTGCTCGTATGCCACATAAACAGCCTTTGAAAATTAACTTCTCCCCATGGGGTGCATAGTTATTGGTAGTCTACACTGATCTACCATGTGTTATTCTGGAGTAAAGGAGCCCAACAGCCTGGCTTGAGGCTGCAGTGTCTGCTGAGATTAGTGAGGTGAAGGTCAGTCTCCCTATGGGGCAGCAAATGTGTGATTTAGGAATGCCTGGCTGTTAGGAGCTGCAGTAGTAGCCTTCAGACCACTTTGACATGGATCACCATGTAGCAATTAGGCAGCAATGGTTTTCATGGTAGCAGTGAGCTGAATCTGGAAGCGGAAGGGCTCTGTTGTGCTGTTCAGTTTAGTGCCACCTGAACACTGAAAATGATTCTGCAAAAGACAGCAGAAATAGCTATTCCATACATGTTTCTCCTCGGACTGCCTCAAATTATTCCCACATACTCTCTCTTAAAACCCCTAGTAGGAAGACAAAGTTAGGCTTTGTACTGTGCTGTAGGTGAAGAGTGTGGGATTTACAGGTGCCACCAGTGTCATCAGTCCCTATCTAAGTAGGGCAGGTTTTAGGTGAAGTGCCCTGATGATTTACAGAAAGGCTGTCTGCAAGGATACCCATCCTTACGGAGGAAAGGAAAACACCTCCCTTATGTGAATTGGTTTAATCCTCCACGCGTGAAGAAGCTGCAGCCACCAGACTATTCAAATCCACTAGAACTGGTGTATGATGTCCTGGCTTAGCCGTAACCAAGTCTTCTCTGTCTTAGAGGAAAACAAAAATAGTGTTTGCTGCTGCCAAACAGTGTGTCACAAGAGAAAAATCCTCTCCTGGCCTCCAAAGGGAAACCGCCGATGCCCTAGTTGGGAAAAGTGTCTGACAGCAGTCTCCCAGAGTTGCTCACTTCTGTAAAATAAGGCAGAGGATTCAATTTCACCACGTCTGAATGTGTTGCCTTGCGTCCCTGTGCCACTCAGTGACCTATTTCTGCTCCTCACAGTGTGCATGACAAGCATTAGAGAAGTCTGTGCAAGCACTCAAAACGCACTAAAGAGTTAAAGTGCCTTATCCTGCTTTTTTTAAATGGTGAATGCCAGATGGCCACGTGACACCAGAGCACACGTACAGTGCCTGGACATCTGGCAGAGCATTTCCATGAGGAGAGATCAGATGGTTTCCACTGGGGAGTTCCAGAGAAGTTGCAAATGCAGCCTTGTCTTGCACAGATAAGCTGGTGTAACTGCAACATTTCCAGTTGTCCATCTACAGCTAAAAAAATATCTTTGCTGAAATCATGCATATCTCTATGTGCAAATGGGTGGTAGGTGAATGCTGTGATTAAAACTAGAAATTAGGCCATTTGTTCAAAGTCTGGAAAAGGACTTAAGCCTTTTCTAAGGTCTGAAGTGTTGGGACTACATGCTTTCTCAGGGGACTGGCTGTGAAATCCATAGCCAGATCTCACAACTATTGCACAGTCTTGGGGCTTTTCAGATTTCTTCTGATCAACAGAAGTGCATAATACATTATGATGTGTGGTTTAATAAAACATGTGCTGTACTCCGGATGTGGAGCTTCTGGTCTGAATGTAGATGTGTGAGTGATCTGTAATGTCATTACCAGTAACAAGACTATCTTAATTGAAATTCTGCCTTTTGCAAGACCAAGGCAACCCCATTGCTTTGGGGATGCTGAAAGTTCCAGCAACGAGAAGCTGACAGATCTATCTCTTGAAAAAAAAAAAAAATCTTGCTCCTAGTCATGAATGTTGCTCCACTTTCTCTTCAGATTAAATAAACAGGAGACATTTTTATTTCTGGTTGTTGTTTTTCTTGACTTTTTTTTTTTTAATACTACATGTACTTATTAAACAACCTTCTCAGAAAGAAGAAACCAACTGGATCTTGTTAAAAAGGAGAGTAAAGGGTTACACGTGGGTGGAAAGTCCCTTCCCAAACCTAACAGCCAGTTTCTTCAAGCTCCTCATCTGAACATTTATATATGTCCTGTTAGAGTTCATATGGTGTGCCATCTCCTCTTTAAATTAAGCGCTCCTTGAACTGCAGAGCTGGGGTAATACTTTTTCTTTAAAATTCACCATGATCCATAGCAACAAGTGCAATTGTGGTTTTAGTTTCAGAAGTGACTTTCTGCAGCATTGTAAGTTGAATATGAGAGCATTAAAATAAAAGACAGTTAACAGCCTTTAAAGATTTCTCAAAGAATGTTTTCAGCTCATCTGAAGATGATAGTGTGAGCTGTGGTCCCCTAGTGTCTTGTGTAATCCAGAGTGTCCTATGACAGACCAGTCTCAAATTTTAACACTTTTTCAATGAGTTAATTCTTCCCAAGAGTGGCAAGGAGTAATGAGAGTTAATACAAGTGAGTATTACGTTTCTGAGAGGAGTTTTCCTGTCTGGATAAACATAGCTTGTAATCTTCCGAAGGTACATTAGCGTATTTGGAAGACAAAGCAATTCCCAAGTTGTGGAAGCGGTTTGGTTAGCCAGAAGTTGTCTCGTATTTTTTATTCATGAAAAAAATGTCTTCGAACCAGAGTTTGTTGTTTGATTGTCTTAGTGTGGGTGTATAGTACATTCATTTGGCTCAGCTTGTGCTTATGTTGAGTTCAGCTACTGAAAGGTCCTTATGGTAATGTGTGGCATGCAAGTTTTACAACCAAACACCTGTTTGAGATCTCTTCTCTAGTTACAATATGAAAGGAGTCGTGTGATGTTCTCTCAGTCTGCCATTACAAACAGCCTCCCAGTAATACTTTTTGTTCATGAGAGAGCTAGTTGAAATGCAGGACCCTGCTTCTTGCTAAAAGTGATCATGCAGGATGCTGTGTTTTTAATAGTGGAAGGTGATATGGGTTCATTAACAGCACATCTTGACTTGGCATATTCATGCATCGCAGTTGAGTTTATCAACAGTGAGAACAACCTGGGTGGTCCTGCAAAAGAGCACAGGGCAGCCCTGATGGCAGAGAATTCAAAAATCACAATTTGGAATCCAAAATGCATCCCTCTGGCTTAAAAAGTGTGGTTTCTGTGCCTCTTCTGTTCTTCTTTTTTCTTCTGGATTATTCAGCATCATGTTTTTGATTTATTTTTTTTTTTAATCTGTCAATGTTAGTTGTAAATGTTTCTTCTTCATTATAAAAGCTGTGCTATTTTAGATAATCATGGGACTCAGCGAGCTAGGCTCTGTGGTCAAAAATAGTAAGGATTTGTTATGCTGATGATGATACTGGTTAAAATGGAACTGAAACACTGGGACGAATGTTAGTTGTTACTGTGGCATTTTGTGTGTTTTAAAGTACAACATAAATTGAGACAAGGCACTGGTGAGATCGGGGACCATTTAGTCAACTTCTTCCTTCCTCTTTTCCTTGGCACCTATGTGTGAATTACATGTGTTCTTCCAGCTTCTCCAATTAACAACCCATTAAGAAAAGCAAACTCCCTCCTGTTTATCCCACAGGTAGGTGAAGGTACCAGTTTGTGCTCTGTGGTCCCTGCCAGTGTGGTGGAGCTGGGCAGGCTCCGGTTGGAAGATGAAGGGTTGAGCTTCCCGGGCTTTGATGTGTTAATTCCCAGAGGAGCCACTTGCTCCGCCTGAGGAGCACTGCGGCTGTGCCGCGCTCTGCTTCCCACATCTCCCACGCTGGTGCCACCTTCTCCTCTATCCTTGGTGAGAAGAGGAGACCTGCCCTCGTTTAAACTCTCCATCACAGTTCAGAGGAGCCCTGACAGCACCACTTGGTGCAGCGGGCTTTGGCAGCGCCGGGGCTGCTGCTCCCTGCCTCAGCAGCCTGCCACGCTCACTCTTACCCTTACGTGCATGAAGATAGCTGCAAGCAGCATGGAGTATAGCTGGGATATTCACGGGCACTGCATCTGGCTAAATAAGGTAGGGTATCTCTGTTCTGGCTCTTGCTTTGCTCTGAGTGACAAGCTGTAGCTGGGCAGCGCTGTGAGGGAATTGGACGAAAGCACTTTGTCTTTCTCTTGTACAAGATACCAGATGAGCTGCTGTTAAAGAAACTGATTATCTTGAAATGGTTGCATCTTCCCCATTCAACAGCTGTACTCTATACTTAGAAAATGTTTCAGGTAAATCCCCCAGAGTAAAGGTCTGTCTTAAGCTGATTTTCTTTCAGGTTCCACTTTTACTTTAGGGGAGCTTCTAAAAGATAATGTGGAGGTTTTGAGCATGTTTTTTTTTTGTGTGTGTTTTTTTTTTTTTTTTTTTTTTTTTCTCTGCTCTTTCTGTAGGGAGGAGCTAATCTGTAAACTTTAGGAAAGGCTTAGCAGCTGGTCTGCATGCCTGCTGCTGCAGCATTTGAAACAGGCTCAAAAATCAGTGAGGAGGCATGAGATGCAGGTTTGGGAGGGGAGTGGTGGGCTTCCACGCAAACTGTTTAAACACCAACATGGATCATGTTCAGATGGATTTTACCAGTGTGAATTTGGGATGGAATTGATACTTCGGAAGAGTAAAGCTGTCAAGGCTCTGTATGATGGGGAGGGACTGATGAATGCTTTGCTTGGAAAACTGGGAGATTCTGGAGCTGAAACCAAAGCAGCCCCCTTCCAAGGGACTCCCTAAAACTGAGAAAACAGACAAAGCAATGGTAGCTGTGTAGATAACGTGTATTATAACCATCTGAACAACTTCAGCATGTGGATGAGCTCTTATTTAACTCCAGATGGTCAGGGAAAGCCCACTTGGCCAACTGTTGACTGGGCTGTGGTGGTCAGAACAGCGCAATCTGCTGTACAAGAAAATAATACTGTGGAGTGGCTGTGCCTTTTATACAAATCATCTCACATCTTCAGCAAGAACAGCGTGACTTGTTCTGCTTATTTGTCTCAAAAGCAGAAAAGAAAATGAAGGATAATAATGGTATCAACTTTAGCAGGCTAAAAATGAGTTTTATTTTTGAAAGGAGAATTTAGCAATTGAAGGGAAAGTGAATCTTTTTTCTTTTTCTTTTAGAAGTTTAAAATAGTAGCTGTTAGAAACTTTCCTATGATTTGGATTGTGAACTTGTTTCTAGGGAAAATGGATTAAAGAGTGAGGGCAGGAAAGCTGTGAAAGTCTTGTGATGCATCTACTTATTACAGGAATAATTCCTTCTAGAGGAGTGTGGATTTTTACACTTACATGACTGCAAACAAAGCTTGCACATGGGTTTAGCAGATTAGTAATGGATTGATCTTTAGAGTTTTAAGTGCACTGGGTCTGGTTTTATAAGGCATTTTAAGCAAATGCTTAACCTCAAACTTCTCAGAAGCCTTGGTGGCATAGTGACAACTGCTCTTTTGTTTCTAGGATTAAGATTGGTACTGGTAAACCTGCATTGTCTTCCCATCCAGTGTTTTACAATTAATCCCTAAACTGAAAACACATGCGAAGTCTAACTGTTTAATTGAGGATAACTTTTCCTGATGAAAAAGAGCCTTCTTTGGAAAATGGAAAAGCTTGTAAGCTATGTTAATCCAGTATTGACTTTGATGATACAAATTTAGTCCAGAACTACCAGATGCTCCAAATACTCTTTCAGTTGCTGTTGAATCAGATAATTGCTTTTCTTTTCATTTTTTTAAGCAGAGACATTGCTGTGCCTGATGAAATAGTTGCTGGATTCTATCCCAGGGGAGGCTGCTCGTCTCATGGGGAGAAACTACCAGGTCTTGCACTCTCCAGCCCTCCTGGTGTTTCTCCATCTCTCAGACCTCCCAGCAGCCCTTCCCTCCATGTTAGGGGCTCTCTCCACCCCATCTTATAATGTGCTGCTTTCCCATATCCAGTGTTTGGGCATCTTCCCTCTCCATTTATCTCTAGCCCTGCCTTCTGTCATCATTACTCCATTCTTTTTCTGATCCATTTCATCTCCTCTCTTCCTTCTCGTCCTTCTCTGAGAGTAAAATCATGCCAAGCATCAACTTTGTACCTTTGGGAAAGAGGACAGAGCAGAGGAGAGATGAAAGAATGCATTGCGTGGCCATTGCCCACCAGTCCCTGATCTTTACACCGCCGCAGGAGGTGCCAGGGCTGCTGCTCAGAGAAAGAGGTACCGTGGCCGCTCTGCATTGTCATTTCTCCAACTCTCATCTTTCCCTCTACTGTGACTGAGGACAGTGACTTCGTCTCTTCATAGCTAAAATGTGTTCTGGTATTGCAGGTGTTACAGAGAAGTTACAACATTTCAAACAGCAACCTGATGTTGGGTTGTACACCATGCTTTCTGTTTTCATTATACTACAGGAGGTCTGTTTTTAAGCAAATTTTACAAAATACTTATGGTGACTGCCAGTAAAGACATCTTTGTGTTTGGTTTTGTGGGAGAACAGCCTCCAGTTCTCTTCAAAGTTCTAATCATTTCTTCTCCATTTCTATTGGCAATGTGCAGCTATGGCCTGAATACTCCAAGGGCTTCTATTTTAAAACCAAGAACAACATGCTAAACAAGAAAGGTTGTTTGTGGTGTTTTGTGGGTTTTTTTGTTTTTGTTTTTGTTTTGAGAAATGTGAACAGAGTTTAACAGCAAAGGTGCCTTAGCAAGATGTTGTGCCTAATGACTAACACTCTGCTTTAACACCTCATCAGTTTTCACAGCATGGTAAAGATATTTTCATTGTAGTGTGAAACCAGTGCTTACTTACCTCTTCACGCAGTATTTTGTTTTAGTTAATTTGTGTCTGGTTGCATTGTCTAGAAATAGCAAGAGGTTCAGTGGCTGGGGCACTGGTGTGTTGTTTGGGAGGCAGGGAACTGAGTCTTGAGTCTTGCACTCTGATGAGGACATTTGTGTGAGCCC
Source organism: Anas acuta (assembly GCF_963932015.1). Lineage (NCBI taxonomy): Eukaryota > Metazoa > Chordata > Aves > Anseriformes > Anatidae > Anas > Anas acuta. The sequence continues at coordinate 130,929,807 of NC_088979.1, forward strand.
CAGCAGGGACGGAGGGCACCTTTGCACATCAGCTGCCTTTTTGTAAAGGGGAATGAATATCCCTTTCTTACATCAGAGACACATGCTGTGTTGATAAATGTCTTTTGTATTACAAAATGTAGATACTGTACTTGTGGAGGCTTGGTAAGAGCCTGAGAGATACTGGAGGACTTTACCTGAGAATAGAGCTACAGAACAACAAAACTATGAGTGTGTTTGTTGTTTGGGTTTTTTTGTGCATCCAAGTGAAATCACAGGATTTACAGCATAATGTCCTAGCTGAGCAGCTAGTGAGTTCATTTTGGAAGCTCTTTGACTTGTTTCATCTTAATTTGAACTGTTACGAAACTGAAATTCTATGGCATGAGCTAAATTCTGTTAGAGGTCAGGATAAAAACAGGGAAAACTCAGAAGCATAGAGTACTTCTGCTGTGGTTTGGTTTCTGGATGGTCAGAAAGACTTACTGGTAAATAATTCAGATATGGAGTATCATTATATTATGAGTTATTGGTACAAATTACTACGGAACATCCTTTGTTAGTATGCCGTAGCTCTCGTAATTTAAGGGAAGATGTGGTCATCTTGTGAAAGTTACACATGGATGCTTGAGAGACATGTTTGCTGCTACACAGTCAAAAGCTGCCTGACACAGCCTTGCTTCCTGAGGACATTGCTAAGGTGAGCTCAGACACTTTGTACCTCCTACTGTTTGCACCCAATCTTTAACTGGTGCTGGTGAGCATTTTGTTCTTCCAGTTTCAAACAAAGGAGTTTTTCCCACCACCCAGACTGAAACACAAAACATAGAAAAGGTGGTTTATCCAGGAGGTCTCCTGAGGCATGCTCTGCAATGTGGGGAGACAAACTGCTTGGAAGAGACACTTGGAGCAGAAGCCTGAGGCTTGCTGCTCATATACTGGTGTGGCCTCTCTTGGCAGGCTGGTGCTGCAGCCTCACTGGGGCACCACAGTCCCTGGCCTTTTTTCTTTTCATCACACGTTGAGAGAGAAAACAAGGCTCCTTGAAGTTGGTGGGAGTCTCAGCGCTGATCATGCTGGATTTCAGGACAGCTTTTCAGACTACTCCAAGGGATTCATGCAATGATGGGAACAATAATTTCTTTCTTGAGCTGAGATCTGAATATAGCATTCATCACAAAGTACTTTGAGACTGCTTTGAATATGGATAAAGGAGAATCCTTCTCCCTGCTCAAGAGCATTGAAGTTATTGTCAAGAAAGTTGCTGATTCCTGTGGACTCTGATAGCATTAGCATGTATTTTTGTTTCTCCTTTGCCTCAGGTAGCTTTATAAAGAGATGTGTTTAGAGTGCAGACATTCACCCATACCAACTAAAATGTACCTGATATAAAAGGATGTATCTTACTGTGTGTTTAAAAAAAAAAATCATTTTACTTGCAAGAAGCCTAATGCACATTTGGTGGATTGTAAGTTGATTCTTCTTTTCACTTTGTGTGTCTCAGGGTATTTGTCTCTCTGCAAGTGTAGTTTCGTGTGGCATACCACTGAACATGAATTTTGTTAACAAATGCTGCATGTGCAATAGATGAATTCCCCAGAACTGGGTCACCAGAAGGTTCTTCCCTTCTCATCTTTAAGCCCCCGAACAACTCTTGTTCTGAACTGTGGTCATGTATCCTGCGTTGATGGTTTATTTGATTTGTAACCGTTTGGGAACTGCGAAATACTTCAAATCTGTTCTTTAACAGAGCAGACAAATAGTACTCTGTAAGTGTATTGATAACACTGAATGACATGTAATAGTTGTCCTTCTTAAAGGCAGAATCATGAGCTGAAACTCTTGGTTGTGTTAATATTGCGATAAGTTTTTAGCTGGTTATTTGCCATCTTAAAAGAAAAAAGTCTGATTTGCTTTCTGCCTACTAATTCAGTGAAGAAAACTGATTTTGTTTTGAGTTAAAAAAGGATAGTTTTGTCTTGATAAATTCCTTTAAAGTATTAACAGTAAGGCTTCTGAGGCATTTTTATGTGGCTCAGTGATTTTAAGCCTGTGGCTTTACAGACCTTTGATAGTCCACAGACTACAAAAAACAAGGATGTTGACAGTAGGCTTAAATTCTCCATATATCATTGTTCCACTTGAAAATCATAAGGATCCACAGATGAGAAAAGCTTAAGGGTCGTTATTACAACACAGTTGCTTATCAGTCTTGTCTGTGTTAGTGTTACTGTTAAGTGTTTGGCATTGGAAATTATCTGTGGCTGTCACTTGAAGCTGATGAATTTTACTACATGGAAAACTATGGTTGTTGGAACCTGGGATGATGGTAATCAGGATAACCCTTTCGACTTAAATTTACCCTGCCAGTGGGATATTTCTGGCTCATAATACTGTATTTTAAATGTCCTTACTGAAAAGCTAAGTGTTACGGTATTAGATTAGTTTCTGGCATGGAATGATTTGAAAGCAGTACTGAAGAATGATACTTATCATAAGATAGCTGACAATATAAATTTGCTGTCTTTTTCAGACTAATGGACACATATCTGGGAATGGAGATGTATATCAAGAAAGGCTGGCTCGTCTGGAAAATGATAAGGAATCTCTTGTTCTGCAAGTGAGTCATCACCTAAATTATTTTTTTCTGCCCTTGCACTTGTAACACTTTTTGGTTTTATGCAATTAAACCTCTGAGGATTTCTTCCCTGTTATATTGTCTTGAACAGTAGATGGAGGGCTTGCTGATATGTGAGAGTTAACCCAGATTTGGGTGTGACTTTAGATTGCAGTAAAAATCTAAATGCCTTACTTTCTTTGTATCTGATCTAGTTTTGGATCTTGTTAGCTGAGCAAATCATCAAAGCCACTATCTTACATTCATATATATCTGTAAAATCACCTTTTATTTTTAACTGTTCACATGCTGTTTGTGTCAGGTGACATGTCTTGTCATGCATTGTTCTCATGCAAGGTGACAAAAGCTGCAGGACTGGCCAATGGGCAGGAGGAGGTGAGCAGCTCCTTGGAGGTTCTGATCTGCTGCTGCCAGGCTGCACTGTCCTGGGACCATAGATCTCCTCCGAGCTCAGCCCTGGGCACCCTGACCAGCTGGGTTACTCCTGCCATCAGTGTTGGGACTATCTGGCACCTCTCTGCCTGCACTGGCGTGCTGCAGTCCCCTGACATGGACCTGACCTGAGGGCTACCTGTGGTAGCATCAAGCTCTGCTCCAGTCAGCTTGTCTTGCTACCCAGTGGTGCTGCAGATTTCCTCAAAAGAGTCTGTTTAAAACATAACCTTTATTCAGAAGAGGCGTGAAAAGAAGAAGCCATACACTGTGTACACTGTGCAATCACTTGAAAAGCAGAATAACTGGCTGTTTGGTTGTTAAGTCAGGAGTAACAGGCAAAGACATAGTTGTTTGTCATAAAATGCAGCAGCCATCCCTTGTCCCCTGAATTGCAAAGTGTCTGCTGGAAAATTGGCTGGAATTCCCTTAAGTGTGAGAGGAAAGCCCTCCCATCAGGTTTGCTGTACACTGTGCTCACTGTAGAACTCTTCTGCACCATCTCCTCCCATGGTCCCATTTCATCTGTAGCCCAACTGGTGCTGTTACTCACATACGGTTTTTCAGGTGACACATACTGTATGGGTGTGAGGTACTTATATGCATCCCTTTATCTCCTCTGTACAGGTAAGTGTGCTTACGGATCAGGTGGAGGCCCAGGGAGAAAAGATTCGGGATCTGGAGTTCTGTTTGGAAGAACACAGAGAGAAACTGAATGCCACAGAAGAGATGCTGCAGCAGGTATTTCACAGTCACTTTTCTGTCTCGCTGTCTGTCTTTGTTCCTTCTTAATAAACTGCATTTTGCTTCCATGAGAGCAAAATTTAGTTCAAGGTATTGTATCCCTTGATGTCACTTAGGTAAGTGATAATTTTCTACCATATTTGCTTTAAAGTCTTTGTACTTGGTAATGTCAGTGCTGCTTTACACTGTAGGAATCCAGTCCTGCTCTCCTTTGAGCATTTCCCCACTGAACTTCAAAGAGACTTGAATAAAAGCCTCTGGCAGGATGGGTGGATTCCCCTCAAAGCTCTTTGCTGCCCAGGGCAACTGTGATGACAGACAAGCTTTTTTTCTCAGCCTGGCAGCCAACCTGTGATAATGCCCCAATGATCTCAGCTGCATCCTAGCTGCCTGGGTCTGTCGGATGGTTAATTGCTGTGTCCAGTGCTTCAGAGAGTGCAAGGAGTATGATGGTTTGTTCTCTGAAAGAGGCCTTTAGCTGTAGAAATAAAATACCAATTTCTTCCTCTTCAGATGAATATTTCAGATCTGTTCCTCTTTATCTCGAATCAGGAGCTTTTGAGCAGAACATCCCTTGAAACTCAGAAGCTGGATCTTATGGCAGAGATATCCAATCTGAAGTTGAAACTTACATCTGTAGAGAAGGATAGATTGGACTATGAGGATAGATACAGAGACACAGAGGTGAGTAAAAACCAACAGAATAAATTGTGAAAGTCATGTGTGTGGTTTCACATTATCTGAAAATTTGGGAAACATCTGGGAATGTTCCTTCTCTTATCTTTCTTTCTTCCCTTCTTTTTTTATTTTTTTATTATTATTTTTTTTTGCCAGACAAGGAAGGAATTCATCTTCAAGTTTAAAACATTTCTCTCTTAAAATAAAAACAGTGTCCTCTTTGCCTTGGTAAATTCTAGTTTGACAAAGAAAGATTTCCAAAAACAGTTTTTGATTCTTTCCATCAGGTTTAAGGCAGGTGGCATTTAGGTTTCAGTAAGAGAGAATGAGGTGGATCTGTGATGGCTTGGTTTTTTGAAGTCTCACTTCAGACCTCAGCTCCACAGAAGGGGGCTACAGGTAGGCAAACCCATTTGTTTACCAAAACTCCAAGAATTAGACTGTGCTTCACCGCGAGGGTGACATACCCTGTGTCAGAAATATCTTGGAGTCTGCCTGGGAAGCAGAAGAAAATTTCCTATTCTGAGTTCATAAATGATCTGAGACATCTGATGTTCATATTGTGGATGTTCCAAATGTCATTCATTTCTAGAAGGGAAGAAGCCATAATGTCATCACAGGAGACAACACTTGACACTTCCACTTTAATCAGTGGTCTTTCAACTCCTATTCAGATTCCTATATGTTAGGCAATGAAGTTTAATTCCTTCACTTGTATTGCAAGGAAAAGAGTAAAAGTTAGGCTTGCTTTTACATACTTACTGTCAAAAGTAATCCACAAACCCAAAGATGAACACCAGTGACTCAAATTATGTTTGGATTTGAAAGGTGGTGATCATTTATGTAGTGATGGTGGTGTCCATTTCTGCAGTGTAGCACATCAGGCTGCTGCCAAGCCATGGCTTAAATTTGTGTTGAGCCATTACATCCCATTACCTTTTCCTCTTAGTGTGATACTAGATCTTATGTGAAGGATGATCACAGCACTGCCTTAGAAGTGGCTGATTTTGCAGTCCAGGCAAGTGACATGCAATGTCACAGATGCCTTGCAGTGCCAGATGGATTGGCAGAGTGAAAGGTGGAGTGAATCAGTGAAGGTGTTCTGATTCTGTAGGTGTGGGGATCACAACATGTACTACAAATTTGCAGGCTCCGTGTAAGAGGCTTACCTGCGTGGTAGCTATGAACAATTGCTGTTTGAAATATGCTTTATGTCTTTGATAAAAATATGATAACCTAAATTATGTTTAAAAGGTAATTACTATATTTGAGGCCATATAGATTTATTTGCTGGAAGTTTATGCCAGGCCTAATGAACTATTACTAAAACATTCTTCTATACCTTTGCAAACCTGAACAGTGTAGTTCAGTGTAACAGAAATTATAGCTATAAAAGGCCTAAATATTGAAAGGGATAATATGCCTAATTGCCATTTTGTTCAGTGGGAAAATACTTGGCTGTTAATTCTCAGCTGTAATTAGATGTAAGAGTCTCAGACTCATGAGATTTCATGTAAAATCTCTGATCGGTATTTTGGAGGTAGTATTTATTCAGATATACTTGATATTATACTCAGTATTGATCTAATTATATTCCTAAAAAGTTATAGAGAATAATCAGTTTATTTCAGCAGAGTTGATTAAATATTTTAAATATTCTACACTAAAATACATTATGGAATTTCCATGCTGTTTTCAAAACAAAAAAATCATACCCAAACTGGGAAAGAAAAATTGCTAATGTTGGTTCTGTTTTTATTTGGAGAAAAGAACATGGAAAGGAAAAAAATGTTAACGTTGTTGACATATGAAACCAACTTTTGTGCAGCTGCTCTCTTCCACAGAATTATCATTCATACTAAATCTTTCCTATTATCCAGTTTTTAATTACGTCTGTTATTGCAACTTCCCCTTCTAGCTTGGTTGGTTTCTCATATTCACCATTCTTTCTCTAAAACAATGCTTAAGTAGATCTGTAAGCTTTTTTTCCTTTGTGCTCTAGGAGTTTCCTGTCTGGATGCTTACAAATACTGAGCTTTTTCAAAGCTAATTGTATAATTAATCTGTTCTTTAATTCATTCCAGTCTTTCCACTTTCTCAGCAGACACCAGGGTTATTTTCCTTAAGGAGCACGGGTGGTCTGAGCTGGGCTGGGTTTATGTAAGAAAATATCATACTAGGGAGTTTGTTTAGGGAGGAGTCCATAACCAGACGTGGTCTTTGAAGCAGCAGCCAGGGGTTAAACTGGCTCACTCGTGGGGAATTCTTTGTAACTTAAACACCACCAGGCTCCTTTGGGCAGATGAATTTCTCAGTGGAGAAAAACCATGAATGTAGTTTACATTTCCAGTACCAATAAGGAAGCTTCTGACCCTCAAAGCTTAAAGTTGTCATTGCTTTTTTGTGCCTCTTTGGCCACACAATCAAGAGCACAAGTAACATGAGCAGGGAAGGAAAATATTTTAGGAAACAGGAGTTTGTATGTCGCTGCCTCATCAGCTCCATTAGTGGATCTCTGTAAGGAAGAGCTGTTGGGTGTTTGCATGGAGGGACCTGACTCTGTATCAGAAGAGGACCATTTAATTGCTCTTTACCATTTTCCATGTTTTTAAGTAATGCAGTAGCAGCGGAGGCAGAGCTCTTAGGGTCTTCTCTTTTTCCTCTGCTTATTTATACGAGGTCTGACCCATCTCTTCTGTATTGACAAGAATCTCTCTGTGGAACCTGGTTGGTTTTTAAAATGCTTCTCTGCCTCACAAAGCTGAGAAATAATGGTATTTACAATTACTGTGTTGTAGATAACTTAAGACATGAGAGACATCTCTTGTTGCACTTGCAGGAGAGTAATTGAAAATATTTGTAGTGCAAAGCATGCTGTTAGGTCTCCTCTTTATTTCTATCTAGCCCCTGAGCAAATTGTACTGTCATTTTGATGAGCAGTTGGACCCATTACACATGAGGCCCTTAACAGGTTAAAAAGAGGAATTTGGTTTCAACTCCAATATCTTACACTCTTGGTTTTGTAATATTACTGTTTCCTGTTATATTTTGTGTACATCTTGACACTTCCATCAATACGGGTTGCACTAACTTTTTTTCACAAAAGGATATTTTTTTCATTGATTTTTGCCTCATAGCAGCCTTTTGAATATTGATAACTGGTTTCCTTCTCCTCCTCCAGTGTTTTAAAATACATGTAGTTCAAGTGATAAATATGTAGGCAACAACTTCAGCAGAAAGATAGGAGAGGGATTGGCTGCAGGAGACAAAAGTGCAAAACAAATCCATTGTCATAGCTTCAAAGCTAACTCTTGGACTTGTGGATGTAAATTTGTTAGAGGTCTTTAACACTTGGTGTTGGTGAAGAAAAGTTCAATTAATAGTGACATCCATGTGTAGTTATACTTAAGAGTGATGTGCTTTGTAAAGGTCACACACTGCAAAATCAGTGAGGAATTGCAGGTGTATCCAAATCAGAGTTGTACATTAGCAGTAATAATAGTTATTACTATCATCAAAATGTTCTATGTTTTCCATGTAGTTCTGGTAATTGAGCTTGGATCTTGCTAAAGAAATACAGATGCTGCTCTGTTGCCATCAGATCCATCAAGCACATAAAATGATAACCAGGGTTTTGCAAGCTGAGAAAATGTGGAATGGAGCTGGAAGGCAGGTGTTACGAGGAACCCATGAATATTCTCCAAATGTCAGCCTCTGGCTTGTTCCAGTGCTCGCAGATGTTAGCTCAATGTACAGCACCACTTCACATGGATAGGATTTGCCTTTCTGTGTAGGAAGACAAGCAAACCTAAGTACCACACTACCCTCTTGGTAGTGTAAAAGCCATTAAGCTGCAGTTTGAGTTCTGTTTTCTAGGGTGCCCAAAGTGCTTATCCTCTCTTTCGATGTGTTCCCTAGTGATAGGGCATTACAGTTGTCAGGAAAGGCTGATTTTTTATTATGTAAAACATGCAAATGTAACAGTTTTCTGGTGTATGTTCATAAACTAAAGATCAGTGAGTTATATGTGAAGTAGAAGCACACTGGACATCTTTAAGCTCTGTGAAAGCCACAGCTTTCTGGTAATGTGCTCCCCTTCTGAACAAGGAGATGATTTTCCCAATAAGCTGTGGTTCCTCGTCTCATATTGGGGGGGACAATGTCCTGACCGTCACACAGGCTTCTGACAGGTCTGGAGCTGGCTGCTTAACATCCCATTTCTTGATCTGGAGGGTGGGGTAGTTTGGAGAAAGAGTGCCTTGCACCTTGCCAGGGCACAAACTTAGGGTTTGTTTAACTACTGCAGGAAGGGAGCTGTGGTGCTGCTGGCACTTGGATTGAACATCCAGACCTGGAAGGTCTCTCCAGGAGGATGCACAGGAGGTTGAACTGTTCTCCTGAAGAGCTCAGGTGCAAGTCCGTGGTGTCTCTGAGTTTCTTCTAAACAAGGTTGAACTTGCAAACTTCAATAGTGGCGCCATTGATGCTTAAACAAATGTGCTTTGGTGCTTAGAGAAACAAGCGATGGTGCTTTTATTCAGTGTGTGGAAGGTCTCATGAGTGACAGAGATGTGGATTCCCACTGTAATCTCTTCATATTTTTAAAAGGCAGTTGAGTAGCTGGATGGGCAGGAGGCCTTTCTTTATCCCAAGCTCAGGTAACACAACTTCAATTTCTTTCTTTCTTTTTCCTCTGCCTGATTTTATCCAGTGCAGTAATGGAGAACTGAGAAATAAGGCCCCTGAATATCCAGAAAGTTCTGAATTCCTTGACTTAACTGTGAATTTGGGTGATGTGTTTGTGTGTATAGAGTTCCTTTTATTGCTGCTGAGTTCTTATGGTCCCACCAAGGTGTGCCTGGTCAACTATGACTCTGTTTACTGATTTATTTTCTTGCTTTTGTTTCTGTTTTTCCCTCAGGATTTGATCCAGGAAATAAATGAATTGCGATTAAGAGTGGGAGAGATGGACAATGAAAGATTCCAGTATGAGAAGAAGCTTAAAACAACCAAAGTAAGTGAAAATGAGGAAAAGAAACAGTAATAGGCACAACTCACAGGTTTTCGAACTTCTTTCTCTTCTCCCCAGTCCTTGCCTGCACCCTGAAAAATTCTGAGCATGCTCAGGAGTTCAACGATGCTCACTTAACAACTAGAACAAAGCCTAGAAAGGGGTTATTTCTGAATTTTGTGTTGTAGTTTTCAGATCCAGACATTGCGTTTTATGAAGGGTAACTCACCATGCAGCTGGTTGTTAACAGTAAATCATAGAACATCCAAGTTGGAAGGAACCCACGAGGTTTATCGAGTCCAACTCCTGGTTTCCCAAGGGATCACCAAAAAAAAAAAAAAATCAGATAATATATTACCTGTTTAGACCCTTCTTTCATGCATGTGTCAAGAAATACCAGTTGCAGCACATAAGACATGCCATGGGTGAGACCAAAGCTGAGCATTTATTTTCTCCTAAATGTGCTGAAAATCAGCTACTTCTGAAGAGAAAGTATTCCCCTAAGTAATTCTAGCAGTCCGTTTCTGTAAGTGTCTGACTTCTCTTTGCCATTTAGCTTGTCTCTTTTCTGTCTTTAGTTTTCTCTTACTCCTCTATCTCTGTTACCAGTCTTTAATGGCCAAACTTTCTAGCATGAAAATCAAAGTGGGTCAGATGCAGTATGAAAAGCAGCGGATGGAGCAAAAATGCCAGATGCTAAAGGTGTAGTAGTTTCTGGGTAACATTTGGCCTGTTTTGAATTCTTTGTTTCACCGTTTTACACTTTGTCTTGCATTGTGTTGTTGTGCTTTGTTCTTCATTAATTCTTGTGTGTTGATATGCAGTGCTTCCTTTCTCATTAGATCAGAAAGCTCTTTATGTAGATAGACATTACAAATATATAAATATATACACTAAAATCCTCTCCCATCCAATATATTTTATATTGGATGGGAGAGGATTTTAGTGTATAAACTTTGCATAAGGTATTCATAATTGAATTAGGCTTGAGTTCATTTTTGTTCCAAGGGAAGACTGCCTCTTTTGTAGTTTACACCCATTACTCAAATGGAATTTTTCTCACCTTTTTAGAGAATGTTTATTCATGAAAACTAGCTAGAGAGCAGTGATTCTTTCACACTGGGCCACATGTCTGGGCCATAGTATGGGGGCACAGGTATCATTTCTATGCATATTTGCCATAGATCTTTTGAGGGAAGCTCAGGAAAACATTTAAGCCATAGTATTCTAGTTTGGTTTATTCCTTTAAGTATTTATCACTTCAGTTAGAAGCTATAAATGCCAAAATTAGGGGTCTTGCCTTGTTTTGTTTACAAACTGAACAAATTAAATTTTTAGTGTTGGGTCCTGTCTTGATGATGATGTTGCACAAGATATTCTCGGACTTCAAAGGAATATCTTATTAAACTGCATAGGATTTGACTCAAATTTTAAAACTTAAATGCATGGACCTGTGCCAGTCAGTTGCTGGTGCAGATGGTTAGATCTAAGTTACAGTTTGACAGCATTTACCTAATACACCCCAACTCCCTCAAACACCATCTGTCTTATTCCCATGAATCTCAACTCTTAAGTTTCCTTTCCTAATACTTGGTCAGCAAACCAAAAGTATGGCAGAGGTACCATGTTTTTGTCTGAACTGCTTTTCAGCATCTGTTTTTGTGCTTAATGGTGTTGTGACCAATTTTTTGTTCATAGAAGCAGTGATTATTTCTGAAACTGTCCTCAGCCTGTTGTAAGCACAGTTCTGTAACTATCCTGCTTTGAACATGCAAAATGCTTTATAAATATAAAAATAAATGTTTGTAGCATTTTGTAGCTAATGTTTGTAGCATAAACTTTACCACTCAGCCTTATCACCTGCAATTTTTCTATCAGTGCAAGGCTAAATAAAAAAGAATTTTTTTTGTTTTACTTTTTAAAATTTAGATGTAAAATCTCTTTTCAAATTATGCATAAGACTGATGCTTTTGTCTGTAAGTCTCCTGCTTTTGCCTCCTTCAGGACTCAATAATCTGTTGCAGTGCTCAGTGGCAGAGTTTGATGGGTGTCCCTTTACCCAGTGTAAATGTCAGGGAGTGCTTGGTCACTTTCACTGGCTGAGGACCTGTCTGCTGTGCTTCATAGAAGTAAATTTTGAAAGCACCTCAGATGTGTATGGTAACTGTCACTGAGTGATTCTGTGTCTATTACAGGATGAACTAGCAGCTTTGAAAGAGAAACTGGAGCAGAAGGAAGCTGAGGTAAAAAGATTGCAAGAAAAATTGGTTTGCAAGCTGAAAGGAGAAGGAATTGAAGTACTGGACAGAGGTAAGACCAAGGGAGGCTTTCTTAGGATGGTGTAGAGGCACCCATCCTCCTCAGTCACTTTATCTGAGATAGTACTTCTGTGAGTGGTTGAACTGAAATAACAGATAAAAACAATTTTCATGCTCTTTCTGCCTTTGGTTTTAGTACTATTACCATATTTAGTGACTATTCACAATGCAACTGCTGAACCTACCATCAGAATAGTTCTGGATCAACATTAAACTGCCTTAGGTAATCCCTAGTTAGTTCTTCGTATGGCTTGTATGGTGTCTGAAAGATAAAGTTTATATTGGCAAATAAATCCCTAAACAAATTTCAACTAGGTCCCCAAAAAGGTTATATTGAGAAGTTCCCTTCTCAATGTATTCGTCAAAGTGTGGGTATCTGTGCTGGGCTTTGCTTATATACCTCTTACTATTAAGGGGGGGAAAAAGCCATAATGCAAACCGAAGTAGGATGTGCAAATCTTCAGTGTGTCCCCAACCCTAAACAGATGAAATTAAGGATTGGTTTTGGTTTTATGCACTGGTTAATTCTAAATCCTAATTAAACCTGAATTCACAAAGAAATGTTATGTGTCAGATACTTCTAGTTGCTTTCAAAAAAAAATTAGTATTTATTTGGGGGAAATTTAAGTTTGGGAACTTCATTTAAAAATAGAAAATTTACTTTAAAGCCTTAAAACTTTTTCCATGGACTTACTGAAATTTCACTTCTGAATGTATCTCATTGATAGTTACCACAGATTTTAGAATTGTACTTTTAAAGTATGCTTTTTAGAAAGCCACAAGAGGTTAATTAGTCTCTTCCCCTAACCTGAGGCAGAAACAGCTGTGTGTAGATTGTCAAATTTTATTTAATAAAATTATCTGATTTTAAAGCTACTGTATAAAAGTATTGAAAGTGACCACATCAAAATGTGATTTCTTTCAGAACATTTAAATGTAGAAAAAGGTCTGGCTTTATTGCATTTATTACTACCTAAATGGCACTTTTCTTCCTTGGGGGCTGCTTTATACATTGAACTGCTATTACCCTTTGATTCTTACCTTTAGTTTAGTTCTCTGTGTGGCTCATCAGGGGATCTTCTTCCCCAGTAAACTATGTTTTTTCTGCCTCAGAACAATACTATATAATAATGCAGATAACACCGGTTATCAGCCCCATTACATGAATTGTGCTTTTTGAATGCATATTCATACATTATCACCTAGCTGGGTTTTGCATAGCATTAGCTTAAGTGTAAGCTACTGGCATAAGCCTTTTCTGAGACCTTACAAGTGAAAACCTATAGTAAAATAAATAAATTGGCTGGATAGCTGTGCCCAAAGAGTCGTGGTAAATGGAGTCAAGTCCAGTTGGAGGCCAGTCACTAGTGGCGTTCCCCAGGGCTTGGTGCTGGGGCTGGTCCTCTTTAATATCTTTATTGATGATCTGGACGAGGGCATTGAGTGCACCCTCAGTAAGTTTGCAGATGACACCAAGTTAGGTGTGTGTGTCGATCTGCTCGAGGGCACAAAGGCTCTGCAGGAGGATCTGGATAGGCTGCACCGATGGGCTGAGGTCAACTGCATGAAGTTCTACAAGGCCAAGTGCCGGGTCCTCCACCTCGGGTGCAATAACCCCAAGCAGAGCTACAGGCTGGGAGATGAGTGGTTGGAGAGCTGCCAGGCAGAGAAGGACCTGGGAGTAATGGTGGATAGTCGGCTGAATATGAGCCAGCAGTGTGCTCAGGTGGCCAAGAAGGCCAACGGCATCCTGGCTTGTATCAGAATCAGTATGACCAGCAGGGCTAGGGAGGTGATTGTCCCCCTGTACTCGGCTCTGGTGAGGCCGCACCTCGAGTACTGTGTTCAGTTTTCGGCCCCTCGCTACAAGAAGGACATCGAGGTGCTTGAGCAGGTCCAGAGAAGGGCGACGAAGCTGGTGAGGGGCCTGGAGAACAAGTCCTACGAGGAGCGGCTGAAGGAGCTGGGCTTGTTCAGCCTGGAGAAGAGGAGGCTCAGGGGCGACCTTATTGCTCTTTACAGATACCTTAAAGGAGGCTGTAGAGAGGTGGGGGTTGGCCTGTTCTCCCATGTGCCTGGTGACAGGACGAGGGGGAATGGGCTTAAGTTGTGCCAGGGGAGTTTTAGGTTAGATGTTAGGAAGAACTTCTTTACTGAAAGTGTTGTTAGGCATTGGAACAGGCTGCCCAGGGAGGTGGTGGAGTCACCATCCCTGGAAGTCTTTAAAAGACGTTTAGATGTAGAGCTCAGGGATATGGTTTAGCGGAGAACTTGTTAGTGTTAGGTCAGAGGTTGGACTCGATGATCTTGAGGTCTCTTCCAACCTAGAAATTCTGTGATTCTGTGAAATAAATAAATCCTTGAGATAGGTAAATACGGGTGAGAGCAGCGAGACTGTTTGAGTCATTAGGAACATCAGCAATGGGGGAGTGCAGGGTAAAATTTTGAACTGCTTGCTTCTGCAATAGTGTGTAATAGTTTGCTCCTTTATGTAGCAATATTTTGTTAAAAGTTATTTAATGTCATAACCTTCATGCTAATTTTACATCCAATGGACTTTCCTGCACAGATGAAAATTGTAAAAAGAAGCTGAAAGATAAAAGTAAGGTTTCTGGTGTCTTTCCACATGCATTTGTATTTCAGAAGTGCTTACCAGAAGAGCTTTCTGCATGTATATATAAAACTGCTTTAACACACACCATTAGGTTGTGTCATCTATAACCCTTAGTTACACTTAAGGTAAATTTTGAGAATAAGGATGGATATATCAAACTTGAAATACGTTCTCTGAAAAAAAGCTAATAAATGAAGATTTAGTCTCACTGAGACACAAAATTTCACTTGAAAGCAGAGTGCATAGATTTTTCTCCATAAAATGTACCCACAAATAAAATAGTTGCCTATCAGTGAAATGAAGCTACAATCCAGTAGGCCAGATTTTCTATTAGCATAACTCAGTGAAAATTTCTGGAGCTGTACCAGTTACAGTTTTACTCAATATGTCTAAATGTCTCTTATCTAGAAAGTCAGGCAGCTTGTTTTGTTCTTGCATTTCGTTAAGGAGGAAAACGATCTTCCCACTGCATTTTTGTTGTTTTTTTGTTTGTTTGTTTGTTTGTTTCCAGAAGGATTTTAGGAAGTTCAAGTAAAATGTTTTCTTGCCTGTAAATTTGGCTACCTTCCTATAATTGTAAAGAAATTTAAAGTTTCCTTCATTTATGTAAAGTAGATTTTTAGCAAAATTTGAGATTATTTCCATTCATCTTACATTTATGTTGTCCAGAACACCTCCAAAATCAAACCTCATAGATCGATAGAACATGTTTCCATGTATTTCTATTACTTTGTAAATAAGGATTATAGATGAAGTGCGGAACCATGATCTCTGTATCAGGGACCTTTTCCAAGTATGAACTACAGTATGTATTCTAGCATGACTGCTTGTCACAACAAATACTTGCATCATTCCATTGTGTTGGCCTCATTTTTACATCCATACTGAATTATAACTAAACACCACTGCACAATGCTTTCTTCATGATGTCCATTAATCCTATTGCTTTGTATAGTGGGTTTTTGAGATGCCATGTGGGGTGTTTATTGACTGTAGTAATGAGGATGTATTTTTATTGCATTCCAGTAGTAATATTTTGTATTTTTGGACCTTTTGTTTCGCAATTATTTGATTATATGAGAGAGAGAGAGAGAGTGATAGTCAAGCACTAGTTTTACTCATGACTCAGTTTTCCTGAAGTTGAGGGGGTGGATAATTTTGTGAATTTGGTCATTTCCTTGGTTTAAAAAAATATTAGAAAAAAGATTTTGTAGAAAATGGCTCTGTATATTTTCATCTAACATAGAATTTAAGTGGCTTGTGTTATGTCTTTTAATTTGTGAATTTACCTTCAGATACTATTAAGTCAATTCTAGGGTATTTTTATTTTCCTTATTTCTTTACACTATCTTACTTAATTTGACTTAGGTAACTGTATTGTGTTTTTAGATATAGAGGTACAGAAAATGAAGAAGGCGGTAGAATCCCTTATGGCAGCAAATGAAGAGAAGGTAGCGAAGTCATTTTTTCACTCTATAATCATTCATCAAAGTGAGTTAAATCTCTTAGGAAAATCTGTATACATGTTGCAATTCAATACAAAATCAAATTTGTAAGAATCAAGTATTCACTATAGTCAGAAGCACTGCTGTACCTTTTAAATGGAAAGATGCTGGGCATTTATGAGCTCTGTCCCATGTCCTCACAAATCAGTGTCATTAAATTCAGTGGGACTGCATTCTACACCATGTTTTGAAATGTAAAGAGCTCCAACGCAAGTCCCAGGATATAAATAGAGGCCACATTTCCAAAGGACATTCTGTAAAGTATGGTTCGTTTTCATGTATGGTTTTGCATATTTACATGCATGTACATTTAATAGGTTGTTTTCTTTTGATCACCAGAGCCCTAAATCTTTTGATTACTGCTTCCTTTGTAAATGACACATGCATTATACTTGACCTTTGACTTAAAGAGGGAGCTGAAATCCAGTTTCAAGGCTGGGACAATTCTGTTGATTAACCAGATAATAGCTTTTGCTAAATATAAGTATTTGATATTTCAAAGCCTCACAGAATTCTGGGTCATGTCCCATCCATACTTCTAGTCACACAGCCAATTAAATTGAATAATATCAAGTATTCATATTTATTATTTTTTATTTACGAAAGGAAAAAGATCAATCACAATTTTCCTTAATTTAAGGATCGGAAGATAGAAGAGCTTCGACAGTCTCTGAATAGGTACAAGAAAGTTCAAGACATGGTGATACTGGCTCAAGGTAAAAAAGGTATTGTACAGTTTAAGAAGTTTTAAACTCTGTTCCCATTTAAACTGTAGGTGCATTGTGATAGTGTTACATTTTGACTCTTAGACTTACGATCTTTGAAGGTATCTCTTAGGTATAATAAAACAGTATACCAGAGCAAACTGTTAAATTTCCTTTTCTGTCTGTGCTGCTGCACATTTGGGTGCATCCGGTAGTAGTGACTACTGTTGTCAGTTGCTTATTTCCCCAGTGTAAAGTTAGCTTGAATGTGATGAGTTCTCACATTCTTTCCATTGCCTCTTGAAACGCCTTTCTTGATTAGGTACTACATTAACTGCTAAATATCGCAATTCCCTTCACTTGCAAGTGTTCCGTGGGAGGGGTTGGAAGCTGAGAAGAGCAGACCCTAAGCATGCATGTTCCTTCCAGCCAAACAAGCACTGCCACAGCAGTTGCACACACTTATAGCAATGCCCAAGAGCTACAAAAATACCTGTAGCAAAGTGGACATGCTGCCAAGACTGTGTTGTAATGGCACACAATGTCTTTGGCATGTAATGGAATCCCCACAAACCACCATATGCAGCAGCTATGGAATAGTTCTTCCTTTCTGGAGTGGGGGGAAAGCTGGCTTTTCTTCATCTCTACTACTAACCTCTTCTCTCTTTGTCTCCCTGTCCACCTTCCCACACCCCTCAGATAATGAGCATAACCATGTGGCTGAAATGGTTGTTATATTATATACTTACATGTTGTAGCATGTGATGTTATGTTTCATACACTGAAAGGCTGGTGGAGCATTCCAGATCCAGGAACTTCTGATTCCCAAAGGTGATAAATGTTGAGGGTGGTGGTCATCAGTTTAATGTAACTACACAGAGTACCCTTTCTTTCCCCTTTCTCCCTTAAAAGATAAGCAAAACAAGCACATGGAGAGCATTACCCTGAAATGGTTCTGGGTTTTCAGATGAAAACACTCAGATGTTAGAAAACAAGCACTATCTTTACAGTTACAATCCAGGCCTATTTGCATTATAGCTCCTATAGGATGATTTTTTTTCCCCACATCATACTGCTCTTCCAGTACTCAAGTCACATTTTGTAGTTCATCATCCTCTGAAAGACCTGTCTTCAACAAATTTTGGACATTAGCATTCTACTAATGTATGTATACATAATATATGCACAACTTAAAAAGTCTGTGCGCTGTGATGTTGCATTGCTACATTTTGAAAACCTACTTTGTGTGCGAGTTCTTTGAAGGCTAACACAGCCTTTCACAGGCCTGAACTGCCCCGAGTGTGTTGCCTTCTTTAGGGCAGATGACAAGGGCTTGTGGTTTTTGTTTGTTTGTTTTTCCCCAGCTTCTCTCAGCTTAGTGTCAGGAACATAAACTGAAACTGGAAATGGCATGCTTTGAAGCATTTTGGGCTCAGGTTGCATAGGGAAGTCTTTTTGCTACCTCCTTGTTAGTAAGTGGCTCCTTCTCCCCTTGTTGTAAGGGGAGAAGAGATCAGACAGTTCTCCCTGTCTGTGGGCATCAATTTTGGTATGTAAGAACCTTTCCTTCCTCAAAGCCAGCACTCACGAACACTAAGAACACAACTTGAATGTCTTCATTCTGCCAAAGCTAGGATCACACAGAATCTGTGAGGGAAGAGGAAAGAGGGTCATGAGTGCAAAGCAACAAGCTTAATGTGAAAGAGGAGGAACATTTTTAAAATAGGGATTGCTTTTTCATGGAGTGCCATTCCTTCAAAGAGAGGAAGAGGGTAAAACAGACATCGAGTCTCTGGGAACTGTGGTGTATGGTTGATTCATAGAGCAATGGACAGGCAGTGAAAAATGAGCAAGAAATAGTGATATGGTTTAGTGGAGGACTTGTTAGTGTTAGGTCAGAGGTTGGACTCAATGATCTTGAGGTCTCTTCCAACCTAGAAATTCTGTGATTCTGTGAAAGATGTAAACAGACTTTGGCTTATATTTGTATCAGGTCTTTTGCAACAAGTGCTAGGCTTCTGCTTGCTTTTTAGAAAGTATCAGTTTCCTTGAACGTTCCCCTACTGGGGTCAGTACTCCGGTGTTAGTGACAAGTATGGAAATCCAGGTGTGTAATGAGGCAGTTCAGGAGCAGCAAGTCACTCTGTGGACGCAGAGGATGTCAGATGCTGATGCAGGCTACCGAGTTAACTAAATGAAACACACTCAGGTTGTGGCAGCCTGCAAACATAAAGCAGTCACTTAAAAGCTGGTGTTAAGTTCTTGTGCTGTGGACTGCATTTTTCCTATGGGTAACTTAAAGACACCACAAAGACGGGTTGTTTTTGTCTCAGGCAAACTTTGACCCATCCCCTTAGTCTTTCCCTAGTTAATATGCAAAAAGTAGTATTTAGTATGAAATCCCAGGACATGAGACAGGAAATAACTACTTCAGTTTATTGAGCTTTTTGAAATGGATCCAACTAAATGCCTTTACAGGGGGCTGGGCTTTTGCTGTCAGATGCGTGTTTCCCTTCTGCTTCAACCCTGCCACGCTGTGGCAGTTGAATTAGGAAGCAGCATGTGGTACCTTCTCCTATTGGACTTTCTCCTAAAAATACATAATTCAAGCCTCTTCCAATAGCCCATAAATGAGGATACTGGCTGCACCTTGCATAGGAATGAGAGTTATCATGTATCCAGAAGTCAAACTAACAAATTTCCCGTCTTCTCTCCCTGCAGGCAAGGAAAGTGACAGTGAAGACTTCTTGCATTCAGGATCAGTTCCTACAGTTTTATTGGACACACCAACTCTGACTGACCCAGAGAAAAGTCCATCCCCAACTCCTGTAACAGCATCTCCAATCCATGATGAGTTTAACATGAATATTCATGAAGAGGTATCTCTTTTTTCATTTTTTAATTCCTTTACTCCTTGAAAATATTGCCTGTTCTGGACTCATGTTAGAGACATCAAAACTCGAGATTCTGAAAATATTTTTTTCAGGGTCTCAGTTTTAGTAATCTTTCCTAACCTTTTGGACAAGGTGGATTTCTTGTGAAACCTGCTGAGGAGTTTCATTGGAATCCAGCTGAATTTATTTTCCTTAATCAGATGGGATCAGGAAATAGCAAATAGCTGTATTTGTCATGATAATGGGTCTTAACTATTTTTCATATCAAACATGTCTGTTTTTGGAGCTGAATTTCATTTTTCAGGAACTGGAAGTTAACATGCTGGGACTCATTTAATATACCCTGTCATATTTAAAATGATGCAATCATCAATGTATGAATGGTAATCATGTAATGATTGTAATCATCATTACATGATTGAATTCAGTGAAATAACTAGGTTATTGTCAAATCTCTTATTTTTTTATAATCACATTTTTCAGTAATAAATCTACAGTTCTCTTCTCTTAAAACTCTGAATCAAAGAAGGGATTTGATAGACATAACTAAACAGCATGATAGACAAAACTAAACAGCATGAACACACGCTGAAGAAAAGATGTTCAGCAGCTTTCTGGTATTCTTTGAGTGGCCTGAGGACGGGCATGAACCTGAAAAATTAACTACTCTTCTTGGAGTCTGTGGTAGAGAGAGATTTAGCTGGCAGCCTGTGGTGGCTTTTAAGGTTTTTATCTACGCCATAGCTTATCAGTGCAGCAATTCATGCTTTATCTTCCAGTGACATTTTTCAAGTAGTAAATCACCACTGTCTTTAAAACATACATATATATAATTTATTTCCTTTTTTTATAATTTTAATTTGGAGCCTTTTTATAGTTTATCTATCACATCTACCATTTATGACTGCTTAATTTGAGCTCATTTCAGTTTGAGATATTCTTCTTTCTTTTTAGAATTCCTTACAGATCCACACAAGTGTTTTACAGATTTCAATCCCATCTTTTTCATCAACGTCCAAGAGTTCAGAAATTGTTGCAGAAAAAGTGAAAACACAGCCTAGGTCAGATCCCACAAGTGATTTGAGGTATTATTGTTTTCATGTATTTTTCAATTGTAAATCCAGTATTCTGTGATGTTTAATGAAAGTAATAATCTGCCAATGACGTCAAGTTATTAAGTTCATTAAATGAGACTAACGTTCACTTGACTAGCTATCACAAACTAATCATGTATTTGCAAACTGTTGATTAAATATTTTTCAGTAAGTAAGCATTGATTTGGTGGTTGTTGCTTGTAGCAGCACTTACACTCTATTATCAGTTGTATCACAATAAATGAACAGGAGAGAAAAACTGACCTAATGTAATTAAGGACACCGAATTTTTATTTTTATATAGGTTTACATCACCTAGGTCTGTTCTGAGATAGTGTTGGCTGTGCTAACGAATTTGTTCCTGATGATTTGCATTCAGGCATTTTCCACAGTTGCTAAAGATTGGTGTAAGGCACCACACAAACTGCCACAAAAGGGCTGTCCAACACTGACCTTGAGCTGTTAACAGTGCCTCAAAAGGAAACCACGAGAAGTGTTTCAAGAGATTAGAGAAGGAGATATCCTTGGTGTGCCATGCTTTGACATGATGAAATGCAGATATTTCTTCAGTTGTTCTTATGAGAACTGTGCCTGAGATTTTCCAATACCAGACTAAGCATGTAGATCCAGAAATTCAGAGAAGCCAGAGCAGGGGGTGCATGGCTGCACCCTGGGGCTGTGGCTGAAATGTGGCTCCTGTGCCCCAGACTGCAGCCTCCTGGGTGAGAGAGAACCTCATGCAGCTCTAGCCATTGCTGCAGATATTTATATCCTGCCTCTTAAAAACAAAATAAACAAACAACAACAACAAAACAGCAAAGCACCAACCAACAACAAAACTCCCAGCACTGTGGGTAAGTCACAGGGAGCCAGTCATCTCTGCTACTTGGTGTTGCAATGCTACACTATGCGTGCTGTAACCTCTGCTGCAGTACTGTAGTATTGTAGTTAACTTACAGTATGAGTTTTCTTTCCTGGGGCACTTGAGCTCAACTTCGTCTTTTAGAAGACTTGACAACTGTAGAGGAGAATATTTGGCATGTGCTAGTGTGGTAACAGCTGACGTGAAAATAAATAAAAGCAGGCTGAGATTTTAGGATTTGTATATTAGCAAGGTGTTTGCATGGAAAACTTAAATACGTTATTTTTTTCATATCTTTAATTTTTACAGTGAAGGAAGATCAACTGGTTCCTCCCCAGGAACTCAGCTGTGTGACGGTCCAGCGTAAGTATCAAAAATATTTGGGAAACATATGTGACTGTTGACTCAAAAACCCTAACCAATCCCTCCATATTTTACAGACACATGCAAATATGCCAAGTAATTCCAGCCAAGATGTAGCGGTGGTGGTTTTCTGTTCATGGCCGTTATTTTCCAATGCTTTACCTGTGCACACATGCTAACAATTTCTTTTATATTATGAAGCATCTCTAATTGAGTCATAGACCATTGATAGACACTGAAATTAACAGTTTTCTGTAGTACAAGTGCCTCTGGTTTGCTTTTGTTCTTTTGATAGTGGGGAAAAGGTACTCAGCAGACTACAATGAAAACGTAATTTTAACCTGTCACATAACCTTATTGCTCAGGAAAACCAGTGGTACTATTTATGAGCTCAAGGTTGAGTCAAAGCAATTTGTTAATGATGTGTCCAAGTCAACGGGGCTTGTTTGGTCCATTGCATAATGCTCAATGTCTGTTTATATTTTGTGTGATGTAGTGCCATGAGACCATGAGACTATTCCCAAAGCCCTCATGCTGGTATAATGATAGGTAACATTGTAAAATGCAGTGAAGTTACTCTTTTAACTGTATGTAGGGAAGATTTAAATGGTAACTTTCTTTTCAGACTTGAGCACTCCAGCATAAGTCTCACCAGAACAGGGAGATACCTGGTCTGAAATGGAAAATGAACTGTAAATAAAATACTAAAGCATGATTGGCTTACTGTGCTTGGCTTCTGTAAGGATTAAATTAGTCAGAAGCCTCTTGCTAATAATACAGTTTCTCATAGCTTCTGTTTATATCACTTTTGCCTGTGTAACTTCTGCTTGTACCTCTGAAAATAAAACTTTAAATAAGAAGCCAAAAATATCCAAGGTAGGCATCATGTCACTGCAGCATTAGCATCAGTAATTATGATGTGGAGGTTCTTAGAATATCTCCTCAAACTGTGTGGGCTCTGATTAGTGTGTTGATTGCCTTAATTAGAAATGTCTTTGTTTTTGAGTATATCTCATCATGTATTGTAATGCTTTTCAAAAATGAACTCCTGAGAGTGTATTTATCTTAGAAAATTTAATGCCAATTACTCCGCTTGTTCTTCATGTTGTTTCAGAACTTCTTCACTGCAGAAGTCCAGCAGTCTAAGCAGTTTGAAGAAGGAGACATGTGAAGCGGTTGGTTTGAGCTCTTACTTCCATCTTTCCCTTTGAAATGGGGATGACATCTGTTATGGCACTGACCCTGCAGATGCCTTGTTTTCTTATTGTGAGAAACGCTGAGTCACAGCAAGGCTCCTCATATCATGTGTTACCAGTGGTCTCAAATGTGTGACATCTTCCAGACTTTATTAAAGGAGAAAATCTGTCCTTGCAAATGTAGTGTTTGTTTGTTTGTTTGTTTTTCTGCTTGAGGTGTTTACCAGAAAATCTCGTGCTGTGTTTTTCTTCAAATAATGAGTGGTGGTGTTTGTTTTTTTTAAACTTAAGTTGATATGCTTTTCTGATTTAAGACACACAGAAAATGTGCTACCACTTCCTTCCCGTGTTCAAGGCTAATAATTTTGGAAGGCTGTGTTCTAAAATACGGTCTGCGATGGCTCTGCGTTTCAGGTGGTTGGGAACAAAATATTGAGCCATTGTGTTTCTGGTGATAGCTTCTGTTTAGGCCACTTTAGAAGAGACAAAACAGATAGACTCTGTCATCAAATCAGGGTTATTCCTGTGCGGTTTTTTTGACAGCCTAAACTGTTAAAAGCTCATAAATTGTCTGATAGCCAAGCTGACCAAGAGCTGTGCTTTACAGCTTAAGAAGGATGTTGACAGTACTGAAAATATGACCAGAACTTGATTATGAAAGCTAGAAATTCCAGGTTGGAGGCTGTGGGGCTGGTTGGTTTGGACAGGCAAGGAGTAGAGGCTGTGGATGTTTCATCTACTTGGCTTCTACCCTGTCTGATTTCTGCTATGGGTCCTGTCACCCAGCTGTGCTCAATAGTGCCTTACAGGCTGCTTGTCACTGATTATGTACACAGCTAATCCCTTACAAAGTAAACTGAAGCAACTGTACTTTCATGTCAGCTCACTGACCTCAAAAAAAGCAAGAATTAGTCTGTGTGAAATACAGCTCCAAAGAGATAACTTTAGGGAATAAAAAAGTACAGAGAATGGGTATTTCAGTCAGTTCAACTCAGGGTGACTGTAATGAATTGGATACTGACTATAAACTGTGACTTCTAAAATGTGTTTCTTAATCTTTCCGAAACAGGACAGAGACCCTGCACAGAAGCCAACAGAGGTAATGTGTGTGTACGCTCCTGTGTGAATGCAGAGAAATGTGGACAGCAAGTAGGTGGTGAAAGGCTCAAACTTGTGAAATTGCAGCATGCAGTTCCAAAGGGAGAATGCAACAAGATAGCGAGGAGGATATGATGAATTGCCACAACTGCTTTGTATCTCACACATTCTTGTCCTCTCACACATGAATTATCTTTCGGTCTGGTAGAGCATAAGGTTGCCATCTAAGCCAATGTTTCCCCCACATAATTCTACCACTCGATAATTAGCAAAGCTAACCATTAACTATTACACTGACTATAATTAATGTCTCTAAAAACTGTTGGGTTTCCAGATTGTTTTCTGTAACAGCTGTGTTCTTAAAGAGACTGTCATTGCAGAACAGTTACACCATGGTCTACCCTACTATGTCAGTAGTTTGCATGCAACATTTGCAGGAAGATCTGAGTGGAGAGAACACCTACATCAAACACCTATATCAGATACTGCTTTTAGCCCAAATGTGGTATCCATTCAGCAAAAGCCAAAGGAATGTGTTTGGATTGTGAATGAGTTTGTTTCTGCCTTTAAAGAAACAGTGAAAAAGGTTAAAACTACTACTTGAAATTGGTGAACTGACGTGTCTGATTTTCTGTCCTGTCATTTTTACTCTTTGCTATGTGCTTACTCTCAGCTTGGTCAGTGGACATAATCAATTAATTAATTTCTTCTGAAATTGCGTAGCAGTGACAAGATGAAAGGGGCTATGTGGCACTTGGCAGAGAACTGATTTAGTGTGGGGGTTTTTTCTCCCTCATTGCTTCCCATTGCCCCTTCAGTGGGGGAGACAGAAACCCTGGAAAGCTGGAAAAGTTCAAAGCCTTCCAGGACTGTATTTTTATCTTTTTCATACCTGTAAGCCTTACTTGCAGAAACTGAGAAACATCTTCAAGACAACACGTTACTCTTAGAAGCTAGTGGTAGTAATCCTGGATCCCGAACATATTCAAATGAAGATCTTGTCTGTGTTCTCCTTTATGCCTTTTACCTTGTTTTCTTGTAGTAACAAAAGTAAAGGAATGACTCTTCAGGTTATCTGTCAACAGTCACTTTGTATCTTTCTAAAAGGTCCTTTGCAGTTCCCTGATACTGACTGTTTCCCTACCTTAAGCAGGTTAAACCTCCAATGGAAGGTAATAATTTTGCAACCCTCCCTCCAAAATCTCCTTCTCACGGTGTCACAGGAGATGAGGATAGTTTTGGTACCCGTAAAGCCAGATCTTCATTTGGACGAGGCTTTTTCAAGATCAAAAATAACAAGAGGACTGCAAGTGCCCCAAATCTGGGTAGGTATTGTGCACCTGCACTCAGATTCTGTGCATTTTGACAAATGTCTTAATAACAGAGAACTAGAGGTTTATTTTTTCTGGGTGCTGTAACAGTCCTAAGAAGCAGGAAAGCCAGCCTTGGTCTCACTGTGACTTGGTGGTACTGTTCTCAGTAGAATGATTGGAAAAAATGAAGCAACAGAGAAAACCTCTCTGATGTAATGAAGTTAGTTGATCTGTCTTAACCTCTGCTGTGATATCTCCCCTGAGACTTTGTAATAGAATGCTGCAGTTCTGAAGTGCTGGCTGCCTGGTGGTAGCTCGCACATGAGACTTGTGGGTATTTTTTTTCCCATGGTCCCATCCTCAGTTTATCTTTCATAAGATGTATGGAAATGAGGCAGTCTTCCTCTTTATTTTATGTGTATTTAAGTAGCCTTGCAAAGAGATTGTGACAACAAGAACAGCATTGACAAGTTATTCAAGCTCATTTTGAGTTCTAGACCTGTGATGGAAAGTGGTATTTTTTTTTTGGTTTTGTCATTCGATGACATTTGGACGATGAAGAAATAAATTATTTTGCTTAATGCAGAAGTTGCTGTTACCAGTAGCTGAAATCCTACTTGCATTAGCTGCTCTGCTACAGTAGTATTTACACTGTTCCAGTTCAAGCATCAAGTGAGTCTGTGCATCAGATCTACTGCCATTTATCTAAAATGTTTTTATTTCTATTGCACAAAATTTAGGACTTTAGCTCTATCTTTCAGAAGCATAAAAGGGGATAGCTTCTTCTGTCTTGAGCAGAAGAGTCTCCTGCTTTTACTTACCAATGACAATTCTGGGTCATTTTTCAAAAGAACATGCTCACACATTTATTATGCATTGCACATAATTTACCTGTGTCATGTGGCATGGAAATTTACTAGCTTACTTGAAGTAGATACACAGTCTATTCTGAGGATTAGACTTTGCTTTGGTTTATTTTGTGCATGCTTTTGTGTAATCATCTGTTTCATCCTGAAATTTGTTTAACAAGATGGAGTTCTTGTGGCTGTCATAAAGGGCTGGAAGATGGGCCATCTAGAGCATGGTTCTGTGGATTTGAGTGTGTTACCCATGTTATCCAGGTTTCAGTGCTTCCATCTGTAAAACTGTTGTCCAGATACTTGCCACCCCACAGGAGCCTGCGTGAGTCACATAGCAGGTGACCTCCCTGCACTGAAGTGATGGAGGGTGCTGTTTTAACCTCTCTACCAAGGATCTTTACTGCATTTCTTTTTCTGTGAGAGAGGGATTAGCAGCGAATTGGTAATCCTAATCTCTCTGTAAATTCAATGTTGTATGTGGTGCATGTGCCTTATTGTACCTCCCTCCTTTTGTCTTGTATTTTGCTGATGTAAGTTTTGAAATGTATTTTACCTTGTCCCTCTGCGTGTTCTCTCCCCTTGTGCTGCGTGTGGTTATGTGCGTTGTTTGGATATCTGAAGATCGCAGTCGAAGTGCAAGTGCACCTACCTTAGGTATAGTAATACTGCATGTCTGCCTGTACCAGCACTGCGCTGTGACTGCTGCTAACAGCTGGTTATGGCCACACACTTTTAAAGCAAAAGCTACACGAGAGCTCTGCATCAAAACTGTACATTGTTAAAAGGAGTTTCCATGTAACATCTGCCCTCTGCTATAAGTCAGCTGTGCAATTTTTTGATAGCTGCTACTAATGAGAGATTGCGGGTTAATTTGCAGAGACCTTTGCCAAAGCTTTGAGCACAGAGTTACCTACAGACCAAGGTAGCAACTGAGAATCAGCAACATATAAACACATGGGGCACCTTTGTGCTGGTGCCCCTCTTGGACACCCCTGTATAAACTTGAAGGGTGGCAAAGCAGCGTTGGAGTGTATTTACTTCTCAGGCATTCATTTAGGGGAGCTCTGAGGGGAAGGGTATGTAAGTTATATTCTGAGACGTAGTTATATTTATTATGTAGTAAATGAATGAGAAATAATTGGGGCAGATTGAGATGGAGCTATTTATGTAGTAAAACCTGGTCTCACAATGTGAGCATTCCCTGAGTGATTCTGGCAAGGGCAGGGAGGACCTATAGAGTCTGACATTAGCAAATGGAGCTGTGTCAGCTGGGGTGGCAGCACAGCCATCGCGTGTCACCCTTGCTGACAAAGAGACACAAGTGCTCTTGGCCCTCTTGGTTTCCCATACAGCCCCATAAATGTCATCTCCTCTTAGAGGTTGTGTCAGTGGAGCAAGGTACAAGGAGCAAATATTGCAATACCCGCAAACCTCTGCTTCTAATGCATCTAACCTTGTCCTTGATCTCTCTCTTCAGAATTATGTTTAAATGTGTTTTTGTTTTTTTTTTTTTGTTCGTTTGTTTTTTTCTAAGCTAGCACTTTTTCTTATCCAATTAAAGCAAAGATCACTAATGCAAAAGCCTGCTTTGACACTACCGCTGTCTCTCGATGGCAGAATTCCCATATTCAATAGTGGTCAAACCGAAGTACGAAGAAATAATCTTTTATGTGACCTTGTTGCTTCACTATGAGGTTTCACTTGTAAATCACTGAAGGAAAATGGGGCATGTTCAAATGTAGTCTAGCTGAAACATCTAAAACTTTGCTCAGCAGAAAGGTATGCTGAGACCACGTGTCCCAGCAGTATGTGCTCTAGTTTGATTCATGCAACGTGTTTTCTTCTGGAAGTCTGAGAGTCCATGTCAAAAACAAACGATGGTCATCTAATTACACACCCATATGAAAATAGGGTAAAAGTGGCTGCAGGCCTGACTGTCAGCCTGCTGTAGGCTGCCTTGCTACAGCTGCTTCATCTGAGCAGGCTCGTGCTGTCACAGTTCCTCAGCAAGCAAGTGGCATAAGCTCCACATGGTTACTTTATTCAGCTATCTAGCACTTTGCTGCCACATCTCTGCTTATGTAGCCTAATAGATACTGTAATTTTGTGTAATTTCTTTTTAAATGGTCTTTAAGTAGTTTTGTTCTTTGTTAGCTTAGCTTTTACGAAACAGTCTTGTAACAACTTCACTTGTGAGTTTTGTTGTCAAAGAAAACAGCTATAGATTAAACTTCTCATGTTAATCAGAGTGCTCTATAGTTCTCTCCAAAGAGAAGATTCAGTTCAGACAGAGCCTAGACTTCATGGTATTTCTCTACAGAGGAACGAAATGCTCCAGAACTTGCATGGGGGAAGCCCTTTTTCCACCAATGACGTGAAAGGGCCCTCTTACTTCTGGGGTGTAGGAGGAATTGTTTGTTGCTGGAATTTTCTGAGTGGGGAACTGAGGAGATAACTTAGGAGATATTGCAGTTCTTTAGGAAAGATGCCCACAGGATAATATATTTATTTTTGGGGGGGGCTCTGGGGACTTCTGCTATGGCACTGATTTGTTCCTGGGCTTCTGTGAAAGGACACTCCCTGAGAAAGGGTGTATGTGGGATTTAAGTCGTTGATTAATTCACCAAATGTTTGTTGCCTACTCAACCAGCAAGGACATTGCCTTGGAGTGTTTCAGTAAGGCCCATGAATGAGGAAGACAAGCTCAATAATTTTAGATAGAGTTGTTCCAGAGTTCAGGAGTGTGTCTGTACAGTGCTGTGAAAGCAAGTCTTGATGGAACTTTGTTTTCTAATAGCTGAAACAGAAAAAGGATCTGCAGATCACTTGGATCTGGCTGGCTTGCCCCCTCGACCAAAAGAAACAGATAGTTTACAGATGAGTCCGCCTTCTCCAGATTCCAAGAAAAAGGCCAGAGGAATCAAGAAGTTTTTTGGAAAGTAAGTGAAAGATGCGAAATGACTGTTCTGCAGAGCTGGATTTGCGAAGGGTTTTGCAAGGGTTCCAACCAAGCACTGGGGCTGCCCAAGCTGATGCCTTTGGGAGGAAGAAGCTGGTGGGCTTAGCAGGGGCACTGCTCTGTCTTCCGTCTTGTATGCATTTTCTGTCAAATCTGCCTTAGCTTCTCATCTTCCATTTTCCCCTCTCCAACCAGTGGCCCTGTGGTCTGTTCAAGGCAGGCTGTGGGCACGGCTGGTGTGACCGTCACAAGAGCAGGAACCAGCATGGTATTTAAGTTTTTTTTTGTTGTTTTTTTTTGGCTACTGGTGGGTTGGTGGTGGGTGCAGGAAGGGCTACAAACCCCATGGGAAATCTTGTGTGTGTTGGTTGTGCTAGTAGAAGCATTCCTTTTCTTTGGTCAAATGTGAATATGCTTCCTTCCATTAATCTAGACTTAAAAGAAGTCAGTCTACCACCTTCAACCTAGATGACATGTCCGAGACTGAGTTCAAAAGAGGAGGGACAAGAGCAACTGCAGGGCCGCGACTGGGCTGGTCTCGAGACCTGGGGCAGTCTCACAAGTAAGATGAGTGGTGAAAAGTGTGCCAATGCTTTGTCTTCCTGGCAGCTCCAGTAGAGCACAGGGTCAAAAGGAGAATCACAGTGTCAAAAGGATACATTCCCTCCCCTGGCGAGCAGAAACAGGCAGATCCATGCTCTTTCTTCCTTTGAGAAGTGGTCTTGGCAAGGTTGAGGCTGGCTGGGTGGTGGGTGCCCAGGGGTGGGATTCTGCTGCTGAGTGAAGCTTTTCATGCAGGAGTGCATCTGTAAGGCTGCACAAAATGGATCATGAGCCCTCGTGTGGCCGTGAGAGATATTCCTCCAGTATATTTCCTGCTGCGATATTTCCTGTTTATTAAAGGCAAAAGTGAAATATTATGTTTTTTATTTAGAGTTTTAGCCACCCTAGGCAGCAAAGGTGATTGTGCCAGTAGCATTAATAGATTATGTTTATTGTAATGGTGATGCGAGATCAGTAGCAGTTAGCACTTTGTGGTGCTAACAATTCTGACGTAGAGATACACTATTCCAAGGCTTACCTAGCAGCTGATCATGATGTACGTTCTTCCCTGGAGATTGCCCCAGCTCCCACCAAATACTCATGAATGAATGGCTCAGTTCTTCTTCTTATTATTATTTTAAGTATGAAAGCAGAAGATTGAGGCATGGGATTTATCAATCTCTTTTTTTGTAAAATCTTCTGAAGTGAGCTGGACATGCCATTTGCCAAGTGGACAAAAGAGCAGGTTTGCAACTGGCTCCAGGACCAAGGACTAGGCTCTTATATAAGTAATGGCAGACAATGGATACTGTCGGGGCAAACACTTCTTCAGGCTTCTCAGCAGGATTTGGAAAAGGTGAGAAGTACTAGAAACACTACGTTTAATTAAACTTAAAAAAAAAAAAAAAAAAAAAGTATTTCTATTAATGTAAATCATGTCTGCACTGTGAAGTGCATCTAGTCAAAATAAAAATGTAAAAATTTTTTTGTTTTCTTTTTATTTATCATCTGCAACAATGCAAAATCTGGTTCTTTGTAGGTGACATTTAGTAGAAATGTAATGTTCTGTAATGAAGCTCTTAATTAGAAGTTTGTGAATTAACTTCACTAGACATGGACACCTGAATTGGCTGTGCTGCTTTTTAAAAGCATGCACTCAAGAGTGCTTCATTATCAAACAGCTTTGAAACAGGTTCATTATCATTTATTTATGGCACAGTTATTTTATGCCTGTGTGAAAAAGTTGTAAAAAGCTGCTGCTTTGGTCTGGATGTATTTTCTGCCCATTTTACACAGAGGCATACACCCTGTTACACACAGGGTGACCATTTTCTTTGTCTTAAATTATGGAATCGTTTGTCTTGTTTCCTAAAACTAAAAGCAAAAAAAAAAAAAAAGTTGGTTTAGTTTACACTTTGAATCCATGATGTTTGCTAATGTTTGAATTTTCAACTTTTAATAATTACTACCCTCAGGAAATAGTAACCCTAGGGAAGGGGGGGATTGTTTCAATTAGTAAGCTAATTCAAAGTTATACTATACTACAACTTTAGTTATACTATACTACAACTGGAATACAAGAAGTGTGATGTGGACATAGTGGTTTGCGGTATTCAGAGATAACATTAACCAGTGAGTGCTAGTAAAAGCATACATGGGATTAAATAAATCTTCGATGGCTGCACTTGCACCTCTAGACCGGGGAAGTTCTTGTGCATTTGGAAGCATAAATAAATTTCAGTAATTCCTGGGACCTTTATATGCTTTTAAATAATTAACATATTTAACTTTACCTGCCTAAGTGGGAGGGAAGGTTGTAATCACATCAAGTATTTTTCTGAATATTAACATGTTTTAAATTGTTTGATTTAAGCTGGTATGGCAATACTATGGCTTATATTTTCATATAGTTCTTTGGAACCTACGTCTCTTAATCCACTCCAGTGAGCTGGCATTTCCATAATTCCAAGCATGGGCTGAGATAGTTTTGGGATTCAGCAATGGGAAATATACCTGCCAAGTCACCATCAAGTGCTGTTTACACTGTGACTTTCTGAAACCATATTTAATTCTTAGTAGAGGGAGAAATAAAGTACAGGATTGTCATAAGCTTTGCTGCTTTCCTTACTTTCACAGGAGCTTGGGATAAAGCACCCATTGCATCGGAAGAAGCTTCAGCTTGCTCTGCAGGCGCTTGGGTCTGAAGAGGAAAACAATCATGGAAAACTGGATTACCACTGGGTTACAAGTAAGATTTTATTGAATTCTGAAGCAGCAACTTTTTGTAGGGGTTCCTAATCATGGCAAATTTAAGGCTCAAAGAGTGATAATAGCACCAACAGACATGGTTGCTATTAATCGAGAAGAGCTTTGCTGCACTAATGTGGTTGTCTCGGTCTTAGGGTGGCTGGATGACATTGGCCTCCCCCAATATAAGACCCAGTTCGATGAAGGAAAGGTGGATGGCCGAATGCTTCATTACATGAGTGTGGTGAGTAAATGTTTCTTCTTTTCCTGACATCTTTGCCATGTTCTTAGTTTTTCCTCACTTCAAAGCACACTGGCATACCTCCAGACAGCTCACTTGAAGACCAGGTGAGGCTAGAGAGACCTGCTTTCAACCTGCCATCATTGTGACTGCATAGATATTAGATTCACTTAACACTTGAACCTCTTTCCCTCAGCCCTCCCACAGGAGTGTGCACCAGCCAAATCCTTGCTGTCCCCATAAGCATCCCATTTATGGGGCACTGGAGGGCATCTGTGGCTGCTTGGGCAGCTCTGGCAACACAGACATCTGTTCTCAGATCCTGCTGGGGAGAGCAGGACCAGACATCTTACAGGGTCTGGTGTCCATGAGGAGTCAGGTCATGGCAGTCTGGTTTGTAGCTTCGTAGAGTAGAAAGCTGACAGGTCTGGAGGCCAGCAGACCATCTGCACATTACTCTGGGTCTATGTTCAAAGTTTTAAAGAGAAACTTAGAAGTACTGTGAGGTCACCATCTGCACATTTGAGTTTTGCCCCAGATGACAAAATCTATTGAAAGTAAGCTAAAGATGGAGCTTACACTTGCTCTTGCAACATTGCAGAGGCTACACATATACTCATGTTGTGTACCAAAAGCAGAGTTCATTCCAACACCTACGCATCTCATATGTCTCGTGGGATGTCAGTATTTTCAAAGCTGTTGAACAGGTCAGAAATTGGGCCTGCAAATTTTCTGCATAATTGCAGAGAGAAAGTGAGAGTGTCAGAAGCTAATGCTAAAAAGATATTCTGGGATGCCATATTTGCACATGCTGTATTGCAGAATTTAACGGACTGCTTGAAACTGTAGTGGGTGTCCTGTGTTAATGCTAATAGCTGCAACCTGTAGAAAACAGAAGCCCTGATAGTACAGCTCACCTGCAAGTATTTCCTATAGTCTTTCCAGCTTTAAAGACACTATCTTAAAGTGAAAGAGCAAACAAAGTAAGCAAGAGCCCAGAATCATACTTGAGTAATGGGCAATCTTGCACTTAATTGTCTGTGATGTTGTCTGATGTGCTCAGGCAGTATGTGTAAGTACACAAAAGCTGTGGTCGCATTTCATGCAGCTGGGCTTTTGCTGTTCGTGATGCTATTAATTAATAGAAGTAGGTAGAATTTTTTTCTTCTCTTCAGTGAGCAAATATTAAATCTACTTACATATTGATGTGGATGCTTAGGGTAAGAAAACCCAAGCAATTTTCTTTGAAGAGAATTGCAGTTTTAAGAGACAGCTTGTTTGAAAACAGGACACATTTAATAGCATTTGTATAATGTATTTCAAAATGTACACAACCAGTGTCAGCTACCCACTTTAGTGCCTGTCAGGTGAAGCCAACCTAGCAGGTTTAATTTGTCTAAAACATCAGGTAAGATGACTTATAAGGCATTTGTTCTTCTCTGAAGAAGTAAATGCAAACTGAGCATTGCCAGTATTATTCCCCTCTTTGTAACAAAAAAGTCAGTTGCAGTGGTACTCCCTCATGAGTTGTGCTATGAACAGAGTAAAAGTTATCATTTTATGCCGTGTTTGCATGTATTTTGTACAGCTCTCACATTAGCTCAGCTACCTGACATGATGTTGCTGTCAAGTGCTTTTCAGTCAGATACTCAAGTACTTGCTGCTTGCATAAGGTGTTTTGGTGTTTGCTTCCTTTTGTTTTTGAGTTTGGACATTAATATAAAAGCAGGAGGTAGTTTCTTTCTTCTGCTTGTTAGATCATGGAGATCTGATGCCAGCAGGTTCTGCTGAAGTTGATCTCGTGTTGGGAGACTTTATCACTATTGACTAGATGAGCATTGAATGCTGATAGGATACAGTGTAGGTGGTAAAGGAACTTCTGTTATTCAAGTCTTTTTTTCTCTTAAAGAAGAAAAGTAATAGGACAGAGGAGGGAAATGCAGCAAGGGCATTGCCTTTTAAATAGGTATTCTTCCTGTCAATTCCCTTTAATTTTAAATTGCTAGGAATGTTTTAGAGTAGAACCATCAAATTTTTAGCAGATTGTGTAAATGATCAACTAAACATAGCTGTATGCAAAGTATGAAAAATACTTTTAAAAATCACATGAAGATTTACCCCAACTCAAACTAAAATAGCAAACTATGAAATAGAAACTCTAATCTTAAATTCATCATAAGGTTAGCCGAAAACAATGAAATATGTGGACAAGTGAAGAATCTAGTCATAGATTATTCTGACAAAATTGTAAAATAGTCCAGTATTGGTAACACACATGTAATATTAAAACGTTATGCACCTTTATGTCAGGGTTAACCTGGCTTAATGTTTTAATATTAATATAAAAATATTAATGTTTTAATATTAAGCCAGGTTAACCCTGACATAAAGGTGCATAAATTAATTTGTCAGCCAAATTGTACCAGAAAAGAATCAGACTTTGAGACACTTAATGGCACAATAAGGATTAAATTATAATCAAAGAGCCTAATATAGCAAGAATGCAAGTCTCACTGCATGTGGCCCCTGTTGCAGTGCAGAGGTTCTTTGTAGCCCTTCTCTGGTGCTGCAGTAGCTAGCTGAGAGTGGGCTGGGAAGTCTCTCCAGGCTGGTCATGTAACTCGCTCCTGCATGAAAGTTTTTCGTGTCTCTCTCATGAGACAGAATCTGATTATTTTGGTTTTGATATGATAAATTTCTGGGGCTAGACCTTGAAGTGAAAACAGAGGTAAGCAAAGCATGGCATCTTCTGCATTGCATAGATTGCAAACCCATCAGCAGGACACACCAACAGCCTTTTCTAGCCTGCAAGCCTCATCTAAACTTTGTGTCTCCTTAGCTGTTTTCACCATTTGTGTCCTGTGAGTTAAGCCCTCTTGGTTGCCAAAAGACTCTCTCTTCCCCTTCTCAGTGATTTGAAGTAGCCCTGAATATAAGAAGGAGAACAAGGGGTGTAATGGAGCCAGAGCAAAACTGCTGCTTGCTGCTCTTGTCACAAAGAGGGAAGGAAACTTGCTTCTCCCAGCTCTTGACATCTAAAAGCTACTTATTCAGCCAAAGGCTGCACCTGGTGGCCAGTGCAGGGAGAGGGACGCTGTGAGGCAGTGTCCCCTTTGGCATGGTAGAAATTCTCACGTGTGTCAGGAGATGTGTGACTCTTTCTATGAAAGAGTAGTGGGAACCTAAATAGCTGGTCTGTGTGAGCTCTAAAATCAATTTCTCTACAAGATTAATGTGTAAGTAAAAAAACATTGGGAGGATCAAGCTTTTGGAGAAAGAACCATCTGCTTTTGTTAGTATCATAATGTGTTGCAGAGAGGAGTGTGCCTGTGTCTTTGCATGCTCTTACCCTGTGATGTGTGAGAAGTGGCTCATCTCATGCTGAAAATGATGTGGTGTAAATTCACCTGACATAACCTCATATTTTTATCTCCTTTTTTTTTTTTTTTCATTTTAACCATACAGAATGCCCCAATCAGTTTCAGGGTAATTTATTGTTTTAAATTAAACTTCGAGCTGGATGTTTGTGATATTAAAACTTTGGTCAGGACTAAATGAAAATGCCATCTGATTCTGATGCAGTGTGGTTAGAAAGCTGTCCTGTCTCTAGTAGGATTGCAGAGGAGGCATCATCTCACTCTCTCCCATCATCATCACTCCAGATTTATTGTACTAAGCTCCATACAGCATGTGAAGAACATCATGCAGGAGCTAGTATAGGAGCAACATAGAAAGATTTTCTTCTGGGACAGATGGCTTGACATCCTGTGTCTCACTTATTAAAATTTTATCCCAGAATGTATCAGATGTGACATTTTAAGCCAGAGTCCAAAGCAGTCTCCTACAGTTGGATGTTAGTTCCTCTAATAAGTGTATTTGTGTTTACTAACACCCCCTTCCTCTTCGACAGGATGACTTGCTGTCCTTGAAGGTTGTCAGTGTCCTCCACCACCTCAGCATCAAAAGGGCCATCCAAGTTCTGAGAATAAATAACTTTGAACCTAACTGTCTGCGCAGGAGGCCATCAGATGAGGTACTGCTTGAAGACAGAACTGTGAAGAAGAATCCTCTAGTTTTTTTCTGAGAGTTTGTGATTATTCCTTCTTTGCCCTCTCCTCCTTTATTGGTTGTCTTCTATTTCATTTTGTTTCATTTTTTGTTTCCTCTTTCTTATTTTGTTCCCAAGTTTCATGCCCTGCTGTAATTACCTGGAATACCACTTCTTTCTTCCACAGGCCATTGTCCTAGAGTAAATCTCTGCCAAATTTCCCATTCCTCTTCCTAGTTGACAACTGGCTCTTTTGCCTTTAATATGTTTCAGTAACAGAAGTCATCTTAAACTTAGTGCACAGTTACTGTGAGGCTTATGTAATTGTGAAGTCTATGGCCGTGTCAGAATTTCCTCTGTAAAAGAAATTTGGTACTCTTATCAGATGGGAAACTGGTATCAGTTTGTTTTGGAAGCAGTGTACACTGACTAGGGCAATGGATGATGAACCAACTCAGAGTCTTGGGTTTAGATATGTGATGCCTATCTGCACCATGTGGAGATAGCTAGTTTTCAGCTGCACTGGTAGAAATTGCAACTATTCTTAGTACACAGGAAGATATTCAAACTGCATAAAGTATGATACAGACCTGCCCACTCAACTCACAGACACAGCTCATGTTATTTGGCACAACTTCCTACAAACAGAGCAAGAAAGATGATCACTTCTCAGTAGGATAAACACAAGTTAATCACTGCTATGATCAGTTCTAGGCTTAGATTATTAGAAAGATAAAACATTTCATGTTGTGAATGAACCACAGTTGAAACTGGCTGATTTCAAACCATACTGCATTGCTGGAAGGCTTTAGACTCTTCTTGTTATGGCTAGAAAAGCATCAGAAAGGTAGCTTCATATCAGTGTCCCCATCACCTAGACTTGTCAGTATCTTAACTCTGAGTTGAAGAAGCAGCTTAAGAAACTCAGGAGAGCTCAGCATATTTTGAACCCTTTGCAATACAGAGGTAAAATATTTGTGATGAAATTTCAGTTTATATCTGCTTTGAAATCTTGCAGTACTTGGGGAATGTGTGGGGTTCGGTCCAGACCCATCTCTGCTTTGACATTGCTGCAAGATAGTAATCCAAAAAGAGTGGAAGCTTTTTCTCAAGTGCAAGGTGGGCTTGTGTGCATTAAAGACAGGAGAGGTTTATTTCAGTAAAGGTTAGGCTGCGACAGCTGTGTTGGGAAGTCTCCTTAACTGCCTGTTTCTCCTGTTCATAGAGTAGTGTCACACCTTCTGAAGTCACCCAGTGGACCAATCATCGTGTGATGGAGTGGTTACGCTCTGTTGATCTGGCAGAGTATGCACCTAATCTGCGGGGGAGTGGTGTGCATGGGGGACTGATGGTAAGGTTTTAGGCAGGCAGGCATTTATTCTGTTTTATATAAAAAACCAACCAAACAAACAAACGAAAAAACACTACCACTGAGAATTGCTAGAGCAAAGTTCTGATATCTTTGCTGCAGCCACTCTTATTTTTTCTTCTGTTTCTGGTTAATAATAAGTTGCTGTCAAAATTCATTACCTTATAGTTTTAAAAAACATGAATGTCTTGGGCGAAATTAGTTTGGAAAGCGATGAGTTTGTTTACCTGTATCCCCCTCACAATTTGATGGTGTTCTCCACTTTCCACCATCTTCGTTCCTAGACCTGAGTATGTTTTTCTTTTGTGAGGGGGGTTTAATTCTTTCATACAATCTGTAATTTCAGTGTCAAACCAGCATTGCTTTTAGTTGCTCTAGCATGAGATGCTCCAGGCTAAAGACTTATACTTGTAGAAGCTTGTTCTGATCGAGAGGCATATCCTTTCTCCAGACATTTTATGTCTGTTTATTCTCCATCATTTCTTTGACTGCATTTTCCAGCATTAAAGAAGATGGTGAATAAACATTTTGCGATAGCTCCACTTGAGCTAAGGGTGGATTTATGTGTTCTTACCTGCCAGTTTGTTTCAATATAGCTCGAGAAAGCAAGTCTGGAGATAGCATTTTATGAATCCTTTAACTAGTTATCTCTTTTTGCTTCCTCTTTATTGTATATTTTCTCAAAAATAAAAACATCTCAAAGCAACCTTAGGAGGTGACGAAGACAGGTGTGCCTCTTGATGTCCTTGAGACCTCATCAGACAGTACTGGCTTCAGCTGTATTCTCTGTGGTTTGGTTAAAAGGTTTTGGAGCCACGTTTCAATGTAGAAACCATGGCGCAATTGCTAAACATCCCACCAAACAAGACACTGTTGCGACGGCACTTGGCGACTCATTTCAACCTCCTCATTGGGCAGGATGCCCAGCAGAAGAAACGTGAAGCCATGGAGTCCCCAGACTATGTCCTCTTAACAGCAACTGCCAAAGTAAAGGTAGGCCACTTGTTCTGGGTCCATGTATGAGCTTCCAGGCAGACGTTTAGATATCCAGTTTTACCTGTTCTTGGAGCACAGTTCAGTAAGGTCTGAGAAAAGGGGCTGGCTGCTAATGAAAAAAACACACATTAAACACATGAGGGAACACATCTTGTTCTTTTGGATGCAGTTATCAGGAAATGCAGCTATTCAGAAAGTCGTTGTTAGGAGAGCAGGGGGTCTTAACCCTTCATCATCTGCTTACATTGATTGAAACACCAAATGCAGAGAGATCTGTTAATTCTTTGTTTACTTGTCAACTTTCTCTTCACTTGTAAGCCAAAGAAACTTGCCTTCAGCAATTTTGGAAGCCTGAGGAAGAAAAAGCAAGATGATGTGGAAGAGTATGTGTGTCCTATGGAACTGGGGAGGGCTTCTGGAAGTGGGTCAAAGAAGGGTTTTAAGCCTGGCCTGGATATCCGAGTGTATGATGACGACGATTTGGACAGACTGGAGCAGGTAAAACAGTTTAAAATCCTTGGCTCTGCTGTCAGGTTTGGTGGAAAACCTCCTTTTCATGGTGAAACCTTTCCTTTACTTTGGCCTGAGAAGGTCCTCACTTCTTAGAGTCACACAGCACCACTAGCAAACATAACAAACATTCCTCTCGGCACAGGAAGACACAAGCTGTGAATGCAATACCTGTAAGACCCTCTCTTGCATATTGTGTGGCCCTCATGGGCCACACTCTTTCCTTGCTCTGACCAGGTTGGGTGTAATCAAGCATTTACATTGTCTGCTGTACTTAATTGCCATTCTGTTGTGGCATACAGAGAATTTATTATTCATTCATTATTCATTATCTGTTTTTTGCAGATGGAAGATTCAGAAGGGACAGTGAGGCAAATAGGAGCATTTTCTGAAGGCATCAACAACTTAACAGTAAGGCGTAAAACTTGTGTCTGTAGAATAAGGTTCCTTTTCTGTACAATGGACCTAAGACTTTTGCCAGTCTCTAGCATTAAATAGCAGTGCTGAGTTATCTACAAACATACTTAAGTGCAAATTTTCATCACTATTAGCAGCTCTGTCAAGCAGCTTAGTTTTGTGTTTTGGGGAGCAATTGCTTTGCTAGATATCGGTGCTTTTAGTGAGAGATAGTGTTTGGATGGGGTGAAACGCCTCAGTCTGAGAACTGAAGTATGTAAAATACTGTGCAAACAACAGATACAGTGAAGCCTCATCAGAAATGGAATCAGCCCAGCCCCAGCCTGCATTTCCCAAGCCATTTGTGCCAGCAGAAATTGAGCTGGGCCATGGGGTAAAAAAAAATAAATAAATAAATCTGTTCCTCACAGTTTGTTTTGTAGATGAGTTGTTTTTCAGCTGGCTCTGTCCCCCCAGGGGTTCCCCAGAAATCAATGGGAGTGGGTCTGGAGAGGAAGAGTGATAGGATGCCTTGCCTGTTAGTGTTGTTTGCTGCCAGCCATGAGACTGGACTGTCCTCAGTACTTGATATTAATTGGGAGGGCCTGAACCTTGACTCTTTTCTCATTTCCTTTCTAGCACATGTTAAAAGAAGATGAAATGTTTAAAGACTTTGCGACTCGCTCTCCTAGCACCAGTATAACAGATGAGGACTCTAACGTGTGACAGTAACCACTAGGCACTGATGAAGGCTCAGCTCACTTTCCTATGTACAAGAAACAGCATTACACATGATGGGCAGCAAATCATGTACATTACATTGCCCTTGCTTCTGTTTGTTAGAAGTAATACTGGGAGGCGGTGAATTTAAAAAAAAAAAAAAAAAAAAGGTGCCTACTCTAAAGTTGCCATAAGAAATACCCAGACACTAGTGAATGGTAATTGGTTTTTTACTGTATTTAATATACAAACTGGTGGTATCTTTCAGAGTGTTGCATTTAAATTTACATGGTATCATAGTGTTCCTTTTGCTTATTCTTGTCCTGAGATAATCCTTTATATTGTTTCAGAATAGATGTATTGTGTCTGTAGATGTTGATCAGCTTTCTCTAGGTTTTCAGTTGAAACAAGATGTTATTGCTATCAGCACAAATACTAGTTCTGCCCTTCCCATGATATCAAATGTAGGATTTTAGTCATCCATGCCCTCCCCTGTAGCTCTTAATTGTTGCTTTTATTTTTATACTGTTTTATAAAAAAAAAAAAAAAAAAAAAGAAAAAAGAATATATGAAGTACATGTAAAAGCAGAAATTTAAATTTTGTGAAATAGAGTGATGGAAAGCTTGAGGTGCGGGGGAAGGGGAGGGGTTTGTAAAAGATTATCGCAGTTTGCATACCAGCTGGTTACTGGAAAAGGCAGGCTGGCCTTTGGAACTGTTTGCTTTTTTTGCTTTTTACTAAGTGCACAGTATAATGATCTTCCATTTGGGATGAAACAGTTATAAAGCATGTTTTTATTGGCAGTGACTCTTATGGAAACTGCAA
Source organism: Anas acuta (assembly GCF_963932015.1). Taxonomy (NCBI): domain Eukaryota; kingdom Metazoa; phylum Chordata; class Aves; order Anseriformes; family Anatidae; genus Anas; species Anas acuta. Next base: position 130,970,965 of record NC_088979.1, read on the forward strand.
ATTCAAAACGTCTTCTTCCGTGTTCCTTGCAGCAATAGTTATAGCATTCAAGAAAGTTATTAATGCTTCTGTGACTTAAAAATATTCTGGAGAGTTTTCCTTCAAGCTGAGAGTACTCCCTGCATATGGAAGGGATATTTCTGTGCTGTAACTAACATAAAGATGGTGTAGTTGCAAAAAATCAAAAATAAAATATATAGAGAGAGAAATGTATAGGAAATATATTATTTCATAATATTAAAGCCAAGGTGGGAATTTCCCTCAAAAATACAGATATCAAACATGTTGCATATCATTTTACCTTCTTAAAACATAACTCTTTTGCCTTGAAGATGATCAGATTTTAGTAAGTCTAACTAGCCAGTAGAATTTTTTTTGTCAGAATTTTTCTGTATTGCAAGATGTCCTAGCCAAAAGCCAAAAAAAGTAACTGTTTATTACAGTAGTTGTTTATACGGTGTTGAATGTTGCATGTATTTTAGCACAATGGAATGAAATTGCTTTGCTTTGTAAAGGAAAAAAATCCAGTTAGAATTGCTCCTTGCAGTGGTATTTGGCTTTTATAAGAGTTGTCACTTCCGGCAAGGGTAGTAATGAAACCATTTCTGACATGCTGCTTGTGTTGTATAATGGAGTTTAGATTTTGGCTGATTTTGTGGGTGTTTCTGAAACACCATTACAAAAGTTAGGAAGGGAAGGAAGGTTCTTCACAGAGCTCTGCTTATAGCTTATAATTTATTACAAGTCTTTTTTTTTTCTTTTTTTTTTTTTTTTAAGGATGTGCAGTGAAGGCTATTTATGTGCAAAGAAAATGAAAAATTTGATGTGGACCAGTTGTGTTGTATATGATATCAAGTGCTGCCATTCTCACTTTACTAACTGGAGCCAGGCAAACAATCTGTAATTATTCATATTCAGTTTGTGCCACTTTCCATTTCTCTACAGACAGACTACAACACTGGTGCTTTATCCAAAATTCCTGACTAAGTAACATCCACAAATAATTTGCTGTCTGTTGTTTCTTCCTCTGCTGTCTTGGGGGTGTTTGAGCTATTTTAATTAGGCAGAAATACCACATTCTGTAATGCCTGCTTCCAGCTTTCAGGTGCAAATACTCAGATGTGGATTCAGGGCTTGCTTTCTGTGAATAATTTGCACTATGGTAATTATTTACATGTAAGTTGGGCTCAAGACCCTGCTCTTACCAGTAGAGACGCACTGGGAGGACATGGCACAGGCTTCTGAGCAACAGTATTCCTCTAATTTCACTCCTTTAGCAGGCTCTGACTAGTGGACATAATGGCTGGATATTCACAGGAAAAAAAAAGGGCTAGTGACACAATATTATGTGCTGAAACAGGTATAAGCAAATACTCTCAAATTTCTTTTCAGTTCAGTGCTATTAACAAACATATTGGCAGCAGCAGATGATCATTTGTTTTTAAGTCCAGTGTAAGTAAAATTCTGCTCCGAACAACCCATTTCAGCATCTACTGGTTGGAAAATTGGTTGTCCCTTCAAAGCAGCCTATCATCTGAACCGTGATTATTTTATGGGGGTCTAATATGAAAGCAAGGGATGACCTCAGGAAGTTTATGGGTGCATGTGCACAAAATTGATAACATTGTGGTATTTTGTGCATTTTTGAAGAGGGCAACATTACTACTGTGTATTGCCATGTAAGATCCAATAAAATCTGTGGAAAATGCCAAGTGTTTGTGTTTGTTTTAAATATGTATCCATATTTTTTTTAATTTCCTAGGAAGCTATTTTGTTCTATTTAAAAGATGAGGGAGAGGGGGCAAACAAAATTAGAGTCTTTGTGGACTCATTAGTTCACATTAGTGCCTGCAGAAAGAGTCAGATAACAGCAAAGAAATGCACTGTCCTAGGTCTTTTTATACTGATTTCTGAGATCCAGATTTGAATTACTTGGGTTATTTGGCACAGTGTGATGAGAAAGTGTCTCTGTTGATTGTCATCTGGTGCAAAAGCACCAGCTCTGGCCATTCCCACTCCAGAGAACAAGCATCTCTCTAGTCCCAGGTGTTGTCCCCTACGCATGTATTTGCAGCCTTCAGCAGGCATAGGAGCTCCAGCTGTTTTCCCCAGACCACAGTGTGCTGCTGGGATGCAGGTACAAATGTCGATAAAAGTTTTGCCTGGTGTGGCCAGATAACAGAGCAGAAAATGCAGAACCCCTCCCTGTCTTTTGACTATCATTTCTGTGGTTTTGTTTGACAGATCAACATTTCTGTGTTAACAATGAGAATAAACACTTTGAAATCTAGAGCACAATATGCATTTGTTGTTACAGTGATGTGGAAAATAGAAGATGCATACTACTTGAGAGCTTTATGCTTTCCTTGAGCATTCTGATGTTTTACTTTGCAGCAAGAGCTTTACCTGGTGAGTCCTTTTATCTTCTTCCTCCCAACTGAGGATAGCACTCTGTGAGGTAGCTGTGAAAATTAAAGCAAAACCTGAGTTGCCAGTAGATTTGGAGCAGAGGTCAGCAAGGAGAGTGTGTTAGGTGCTGGGGAATCCTCTGTAGAAAGGAAGAGAACTCAAGATTTAGGGTCAGAGATAACAAGAGAAGCAGTAGTGAACACCTACTGATGGCTGTAAGTTATGAAGGAGTGGAGACAGGCCCATGACAAATATGAAGACCCTGTAAGAGAAGAAAGGTAGTACCTAGGACATGATCTGTTTCTTGGAGAGAGGGACCTGAGGGCAGTGTGACTGACCAGCCCTGCTCCTGAGATGGCGTTTCCCTTGGTGTGGCAGGAGCACAAGAACACCTGTAGGCAGGAGGGGAGAGATCAAATGAAGGAAGTTTTAAGCAATTAGAGAAAAGAAGGCAGAGAGAGAACCTCGTTGCTTTTTTCATTCATTGAGAATGAAGAGGAATAAGACTCAGTAGGACAATGTTTTGTGAGAAGGTTGGTGAGCTTCTGGGCCCATGAGGAGACTGTGACAGTGCATTTGGTGGCAGCAGTAGCTTCTGGAGCTGAACAGGGCTGGTGCCTGCTGCAGCAGTAACATACATTCCAGCTTTTACAATTAGGGAGACTGAATTTTGTAAAGTTAGGAAGCCTGTTTTTTTGTAGTTGTAGCTGTGCATTGACTGTCCAAGCCTCCCTGAGATAATCCAGCAGCAACAGCACAAGCTTCTTAGTTGAGCCAAATGTTCAAATGAGTCCATGTGCATTGTCATAGCACAGTTAATGCCACTGACAGTAACAGCAGTTAATATGGGGATACAGGCAAACATTCCATCAAAATAGACCATGACATCATCTCACGCATCCTGTAGAAGTCTTCAGGTTTGGATACATATTTCTCTCTGGGTGATTAAAGAAACGGCTTGATTCATCTCTAGGAAACACCCAGTGCCAATAAAGAGGCTTCTTTGTAATACTCCTAGAAATGAGATCGAATGAGATTAAGATCAGACTGGAACGACATAGGTTTGGTGAAGGAAATGGTGCCAGAATGAACAATAAGGAAAACAAACAGGTGAATTCAGTAGGTGTGGAAGTTACAGGGCCTGCTGGGCCGGTCGCTGCTCAGTGAGCAGAGGAACGCGCCCAGAAGAAACCTTTCATGCCCTCCAGGACTGCAGCCTGCCAGGCATGACTTTAATCTAGAAGGTGACAGCTACCCATTATGTGTACTTAGTAGGTCTGACAGTGCCCAGTGACTACAGAGCCTTTGCTGAAGAAGGAAGGAACTTCCCAGAGGCTGTCTGCATGTGGAAACAATCTTCTTCTGCACAGAAAATGGGCCAGAAAATATCACATGAAGACAACCAGGAGAGCAAGGCCGAAACTCTTGTTATCTGTGAAGTCTTCAGCCAAGGTGTGGTCTATGCATCGCAAAGACTGAAGGACTACCTTGGGTTCATAGATCCTCAGAGCAAATTCCAGACAGCCACAGACACTCTGAACGAGATCTTTCTGGTCAACTTCATCAGCTTCTGTGTGGAAAAGGGAGTGGAGGAACATATCACAACCAGCAAAACGACCAAGCAGCAATCCTTGTTGTTTGGTGTGGACTGGATCTGGACTCTGTTGCGAGTTGACAAGCAAATCAAACTTCAGATTGCTGTGCAGGCTCTGCAGCTGGCCGAACTTTTCCATAGTGAAAGCAGCCCCACCAAGGCACTGGATGACTGCTGCTGGGAAGCCACGCTGGCATTTCCAAAACAGGAGCAGGTTCGAGAAGCTGGCAGAGTTCTGCCACCTGGTGGGACAGGACTGCCTGGGCTTGTTCATCGTGTTTGGTGTGCCAGGGAAGCCCAAGGACATCCGCGGAGTCATGCTAGACAGCATTGCCAAGGAGAAGCAAAAATGCTGCCTGTTGGGCAGGAATGCTCTAAGGCAATTTGTCATGAGTACTGAGAGCTTCCTGTCCACAAAAGAGATGTTGGAAAAGTGCCTCAGCACAAGAAATGGACTGAAGGAGGTGGGCAATGTGTACGTAAACTTTCTGTAAACCTTGTGTTAGCAGCAGCAGCTCTGAATGCCTGATGCAAAGGCTGTGTGGGCTGAGCTTGCCTCATTTCCCATCTTGCACGCCATTCCTCCACCCCCTTATTTCCCACTTTCCCCCTCTGCCCAGCACATTCCTGTAGTAGATCCTGCAGTAGCCAAAGCTGATTCAGTCTCTCCAGGTTTTAAAACAACCGGACATACCTGCCAGAAAATGTGTTTATACAAGGCTCATAATTTTGCCAGAACATTTTGTTCGTCAACTGTCAAGTATTGGCTAAGGCTGATGAAAGTTTTATTGCCTGGAGCCTTGGGAGGTCTTATTAGACTTGACTCAGCCTCTGTGCACTATGTCTATAGAGAAGGCAGACTGTTTTTTAAACAGGAGGATGAGTCTGTAATAAAGAAAATGTGTTGTTACTAGTCATAAAAGTTGCAGTGAGTTTGGAGGACAACACGAGGACTTCAAAACACTCTTTTGGAAGAGTGGAGCTGGTTCTCAGTTAGAAGGAGGAGGAAAAGCCCTTCCCTGGGATAGAAATGGGCTATATGAAGAAGCTATTAATCACCTGCCTGTTGGAAGTAAATCAGTGCCTTGCTATGGATTCAGGGACAGGAGAGCCTCAGTGCTGTGAGCCACTGTGAAATGCATGGGCAGGGTTGGTCCCAGCTGCAAATCCTGTTCTTGCTAAGCAGCTGTGTCAGGTCAAGGTGTGGCAAAAGGCAGTGGCAATTGTTAAAGAAAATGTGGGAAAATTAACAAATGGGGACAAAGATCCAGCACTGGGGATGCTGATGGGAGTCTTCGTCTTTCAAAACTGCAGAGGTGAGCTCCTGACCACTCATGGCAGCGAGCAGCAGTCTGGAAGGGGCAGAAGTGCTTTACTTTGTCTTTGTTTTCAGTATCTTAGCAGCTAATAGTATTTATGTACTGATTTATTCAATTTTCCTCAGGTTTTATTAGACAGCACTTTGGGTTGCATGGTTGTAGTTACTTTCTTTCAGCCACTGTTAACCAGTGAAAGGAAGAATTAATCCAGTTTCAAACTCACAAACCCACTGTGCTTGTAGGCCACTGTGGCACTGTAGTGACCAACTTTTGTATATGGGAGTAGTTTTGTAAGCATCACCCTCCTCTTCATGTGGCTTTCCTTATAATTTAACAGAATAAAAATAATTTCAACAATCTTATTTTTTGCTATTTGCTGTTTGAGTTTTAAGATGGGGAAGCTGCAACCTCTAAGAAATAAAGGCTCTTATTTACACAGTCATATAAAAAGAGCATAAAGAAACTTTGGCAGTAGTGCCAGAAGCTTTCCACAAGGTAAGTCTGAACTGACGCTGAAAAGTGAACTGAAACAAAACCAAACACACAGACATCAGTGAAATTTTTGCCATGTCACAAAGGTAGCTAGGCTGGGGAAGGGAGGCTTTTTAAACTAGCTCATTGAAATACAGTTGCTTTTTATAGAGCTGGCTGCATTGTAATTTTTGTGCATAACAGGGGTTTGATAAGACAGAGGATAATTCTGGTATTATATTAGATTTTACAAAGAAAATGTGCATAGTTACAGGGCTGTGCAGTGAGAGCAAGGTCTAGGACCATTCAGGATGGTTTCTGGTTTTGTGTGTTTAAATTAACAGCATGAGCAGTACTGTAGCTGGATTGATTGTTTTATAAAAGGCCAGCAGAAAAGCTTTATTTTTGCTTTAAATTATGTTGCAGCTTGTGTTTTTTAGGGCATTGTCTTGTAATAAAATCAGTTCCATAGGAATGCTGTCTTGGCAAACATTGTGTTTTCTTCCTTTGGATGTTTTGCATACCTTTTTGGAGTTGGAAAAGGAAAATAAATTCAAATGATTTGCATGTATAGATTTTGAACTATGAAAATTAGACACTGAGGCAGTTGACCATTTAATTTGACTCCTCCAGAGGTGCTCTGGTACCTCAAGTAAGCAAGACTCAGGTAAGTCTTGAGGTACCAGAGCTGCTTAAGCTGCCTTGATACTTATTCTGGGATCCAGGTTAGATTTTCCAGGGTGTGCCACAGCTTTCACCTGGTTGCCTCATGGGTTGCAGCTCAGGAGCCTGGCCCCTCAGCAATGGTGGGAATTTGCCAAGAATCTGTGCTGTGGATAATAAAGGTGAGGACAAACAACAGAGTATTTAATGATGTAAATTTGACTTTGTTCATTTATTTAGCCAGGCTGAACTGGTGACTCAGTCATACCTCAGGCTTTTCTAACAGTGTACATTTTTACTGGGTAAGTTGCTGACCTCAGTCTAATCCAAAGGTAATTAGGTAATTTGTGTTTGTTGTTGTTGTTTGTTTTTTAATAGTGAGTAGAAGCAAAGTTTAGGGGGTTGGTTGGTTTGTTTGTTCTTCACTTTGCCATCATTTTCATTGTATAGCTTGGTTAATGCATGAAACTCGTGAGGATGAGCTCAAGAGCTCACAAAAGCGTAGATAGAGAAGAGATGCTTCTGCCAAAACAGGAAACATGCAGCACCTACTGCTGTTGGCCAGTTAGTTTCACCAGGTAGTTCTTCAGATCAAAAAGCATCAGAAAACCTTACCCTACCCCTTCTTAATTTAAGAAACTTTAAATTAAGAAAGCTGACTAGCATTTCTCTATCAAATTATGCAGACAAATGCTTGTCTTTTTCCAGCTGGATCAATTACTAACACTGTTGTGTTGTGGCTTCATAACAGAAGTGGACTATCCCATCATGTGTGCCCACACATACACAGCAGCATTGCATTGGCGTCTGTAACTGTACTGCCACTGTGCACAACTGCAGTACATGTAACACCATGCCAGTTGCTGGATAGGGAACAGGACCCTACTTGCAAGTTTCCAGCTGTTTCACACAGTTGTTCAGGAAATGTGAAAACATTCTTTTTACCTCCCATCACAAGCCACTGACTCCCTGCTGTAGTGATGTTTTGCCTCTGCTGCTGTGAGGACTAGTTTCTGCAGTCAGCAGGAGCCTCTCAGACTGTAGGCAGGGAGCCAGATGAGGCATCTCCTCTCCACAGCGCCTGGCTGCAGCTGCCCCTCAGTTTCAGTACCCCAAGCCCTTTTTCAGCTGCTTCTGCCTCCCCGAAGAGGATGTGGTTCTGGTAGCTCTTGCCTCTTTCCCCTCCAGTAAGGGCATACCTGGAAGATGCACAGAGCTGCCCTGGTCCACTTGGGAACTGGGTGAAACCCTCCAGGACCAGCCTGCTCTCACACCTGGCCACAGCAAGCTGTCTAATAACATCCACCACACTATTTTCTGTAAGACAGACAGATGAATTGGCTCAAATAATCAAAAAAGATGCAAACCCAACTTTTATTACTTGTTTAAATGTTACAGTACAGGACCATCAAGCAAAAGGGATTGGGACACCGTTTTGTTTCAGTGGATCATATAAAAAATCCCTCATTTTTTCTATTAAAAGAGATCCATGTTCACACAGATGTATAAAGTAAAGATAAAACTAAGAGATTGGGGTGAAAAACAGCAATAGTTTGCTCCTTGATTCGGCATCTGAATACAGCAGTTTTCACAGGCCCCCTCTCACCCCCCTCCCTTTTTTTTTTTTTTTGAACATTCACTCCCTGGAGTGTTCTACATGTTTTTCTCTTACGAGGCTGAAGATGATGTGCTGTGTAACACGAGTCACTTGCAAAATTATTTCATACATAGATGTGAAAAAGCCAGTACTTCGATAAACAAAGTAATACAAAACATTGATGCGTTACCAACTAACTATTTTGGATATGAAAACTTCATTAAATACAGTCATAAAAAAAAAATTTTTCTTTATCCCCTAATGATACAACCCAGCAACCAAGATAATTTCTCTCAAATATCTGCTTTTTGCCTCACAATAAAACGGACTGAAACTTACTTGAGCATTATTTGAACTCCACAGCATAGTATTAAAGAATAAGTTTTAGAAGCACACATCAAAAATTCAAGATTTCAGAGGCAAGTGTAAATTCAATAAAATAAATTTAATAATAGTATTATCTGCCTCAGGTTCCTTAAATTAACTGTGCAATATCTTTTTTTCCTTCTAATTCGTGCTGAGAAACCTTTTAAATGCATGGTACACATCTGTTGTACAGGCACAAAAGAAAGCACGGCAAGTTATAGCTTCAACTACCTACCCAAGTCTTTTAAAAAAGAGAGATATTTATTATACACTGATACTTGTAGCTAACTAGCATCCACATTACTTCACATACCCCTAGACATCTTTTCAATCACTCTGATTTTATCACTAGAAATCAATTTTTAGTTACACAGATTCCTTGCAGGGACTGCTCTATCTCTAATGTCAGTAGCATCTGTTTGGAAGCATAAGGTTTTGTATGCAAGATGCATCAAGTTTACTAAAGGTTAGGTAAAAAGTTGCTGTAAAAAAATTACATTTAAAAAAATAAACTGTAGCATCCAAGAACAGTTTAGATTCAGTGAGACATTTCTATATGCTGTCAGTTTGGTGACTTAAGGCTGTTCCATGCAATCCTTAGCAACCCTTTGTGGTTTTGCCAGAGCAAGATATGCAGGTGAGTCTCCTGACTGTAGGCATACTGCATGTGAAGCTGGGATACCTGCTGGAACCCACCTGAGTGGTGAAACCTGAGCTCCCTTCATTCCTAATCAGACTCCAGGAAACAAGAAACTGAATCTGGATCTAATTTTCACCCAGCGTTTTTTCACTGCACAGAACCTGCAGAACAACTGTTTTTCTACTCTTATGACACTGTCTGCTATTCAAAAGTAAAAACAAATGTTAGTTAGTATTTTTTTTCAGTATTCAACACATGTATAAGCAAAGATTTCCAGCTACTTGTAGAACTGCGTGTAAAGCCTCCTGCTTTCCATAGTTTCCTGCATTGCCCAAGGATGTGACGAGCTGGAAAAGTGTTTACATTGAAGAAAGGCTATTCCAAAATACACTGGAACAGATTTCGTATTTGTGTCTACTCTTGTTTTGGTTAACGAGGCAACTTGGACAACTTCAGTCAGTCATAAATGGTTAATTGTCACCCTTCAAATGAACAAGAATCTTTAAGCTTCTGGTGTTGCAAAGGTTATACGTACAAGGCAAATGCTCCTGGCCCTCATATAGTAAAAGCTCTGTAAGGATTAAAGTTTGGCATAAGCAAGGTCAATAATCCAGCTCATTCTATATATTTCATACTTCATACCAAATAAAATACTGGGTATGCAGTGTTAGGAAACAGGATATTACTTGCATTTGATTACAGTGCTAAGAGAAGTGTAAACAAGTATTTGCCACCCTAAGAAGTTATACTTTCCTGCGTTGAGATGGAGTATATTTCTACAGGACAGACATGGCAAATACAATACATTGCTATGTCTCTGCAATACATTTGTTTCTGTGCAACATACAGTATGGTTATGATACAGTTAAGCTTAAGTGTCTAACTTGCCAGAGATTCAGATAAATGTTAATTATTTTTAATGTAAATGTAGCTTCCCAGCACTGTTTATCACCCACCTCTCTTGTCTTGTTCCCCATAAAATGTATTTTCTTCCCTTCCTTACAAGATCGCTGAGGTATCAAGTCTTCTTTAGAAAGAGAACCTCATGTCCTTGGTGTAGCCCAGTTTGTCCAAGTTGGGAATGCAGGCATACTGGATCATTGGTGGAGGTCCACACATGAGGATCAGAACATCATTTTGAGGTGGGGGCAGGTGGTCTCTGATCATATTTTGGCTCACAAATCCTTGGCTGTATTCCCAATCTGTTAAAAAAAAATGAAGGGGGGGGGGGATGAACAAATCACTTTATAATAAAAGTGTGTGCTTTTTTTTTTTTTTAATTGGACCTATTCTATATGGAAAATCTGCCACTCCTGCTTTTAAGATGGAAAACTGATGCATGGAGAAAACAGGCTAACTTTTAGTAAAACTTCCTAAAAGCCCCCAGGAAATACCAAGCAGAGCTGTGAAAAAATAACATCTATTCTCCTTATGCCACCAATTTATATCTTCATTAGAAGAACTCTAGCTGATGTTATTCCCAGTAGGAACACTCATTGTGCTAATCAGTTAATACTAGGGTTCACATTTACCCATCATATCCCCAGCTCTGGGATAAAAACGCTGCTGACCCAAACCTTTAGGCACAATAAAATCGAGACATTTTTCTCCCACAGCCCATCCAAAAATATCCAGTTCAGGTCTGTTTACAGGCATGTTAGTGGAATTCTGTAGAACGGTGTTGAGGTCTAAGAAGGATCTTTCATCACAACTGCTAAGATCAGTTCACAATTCACAAATACCAAAGAGAAGGAACAACAATTTTATCTGAATCTAAGTTGCCTTAGAAATTCAGGGAGAACACTAATTGAAGAAGATTGCATGACAGCAACAGACTCTGGGGACAGTAAAACCCTCCCCACAATTCTATGGGAGGTATATTCTTGGTCACAAGGTAAGAAAGCCTGTGGCTTTTCCCTCTCTGCTCCAAACTACCACTGACTAGGGGCATGAATCTACCCTGATGTGACATGAAAACCTTAGGCAATAACTCTTCAGGCTTTTCTTCATTCAACTTGCACAGCTGAGGGAGACACATTTAGCTAGCTCATCTCTCACCTACGGCACCCAACCAGATCACATTACCTTTAAAATTGGACTGCACCAAGATGAAACCACATTGTCTTTGAGAATCACTGTTAATACAAAGGCAAATCCACTGCCTAGAAAGAGCAGCTAGTGCAAACTGTCATGTGACAGCTAGGTATGAGCCTGTATTCAGCCACACCTTAGTGAGATGCAATGCCTCTACCAGTCCTCTCACAGCTGCCTTAATGAATGCTCTGAACGTGAGACAATATGTTGCCATCTTATATTTATGGCTAAGGGGAAGGAGAAAGGAAGGTCACCTTGGATCAGAGTAAATAATGGCTAATATTCAAGTCTAGTCATGGGAGGAACATTACACTACCATTCACTTGAGGTGAACTTCATAGCTTTGGAAACACAATACCTCAAGCTTGTGTGCATCACTACGTGAGGAATGATGCTGCTGAATGCATTCTGAGTTGCATAAACCTGCGAGTCGTTAAACAACAAAGGAGCCCAGAAATACACATACAACAGCATCAAATGTGCATTAATTCTCATAACTTAAGCATTGGTGGAGGTAGCATGTTAGATCTTACTTTCAGGTGCTCTGTCCAGTGTATACCAACACTTAAAACGACTAGGATTCTGAACTTGGATCTCTTCCAGCTCTGAACGTAGCAGGATATCCTTCTCAGTCTGCAGGACAAGGAAAACAATGATTATGCTCTGATTATGATTATGATTAACCTTCACTCATTAGGGAAATTAGTGTTAACATCATAAGAGTAAAGCCCTCTTTTAACACCACCATTACATAAGCAATTTTCATCAAAAAAATAACCATGACTGCACAAGTAGCTCCCTACCCTCCACACTTTGCCATTCCATCAGGAAAAAGGCAAGTTTTTCACCTTTGCCACTTCAAATCATTGGCATTACCATACAGAGATCGCTTAGTTTTTAAAATAGATGTGGAACGAATAACCAAAAAGGTATCCCATTCTGTATGTAACAAAAAATGTTAGGCAAGTTCTGCTCCTCCCTGATGCAACACTGTTAAAGGCCAAAAGAAAGCCTTATTCCCATAAAAGAAGCTGCAGTTCAGGAAGGAAGGAAAGGGTAGAGAATAAAACTGGCATCATCCTCTACAGCCCCAATAATTTGGCACTTAGGACACCACTATGTCTGTAACTGTGGGGGTGATGAGGAATGTGCCAGCAACTATAGCCAAGAAGGTGCCTATTTCTGGACCTGCAGCTGCCTGTGTTCCAGAAAGGCTATAACTGGGACTGACCAGCTCAAGAAAGGCTGGTTTGAAGCACCACATGAGCTCACAAGCTGTGTGGTGTGTAATCCAACACAGCCCTTTCAGGAGAGTCAAAATAAAACATCAACAAAACACATATAAAAAGTACTTTACAATACTGAATGTCAAAAAAACTCTAGTCTGCAGGCTTTCTTGTCTGTCCATCCATCAGTAGGCTGCTATATAGTTGTACAGTTACTGGGTATATGGACTTCTTAAAGGCAAGGACTGATGTTTACACAGGCTGTTGCTAATACATAGGCAAGTGTTCCCTGAATCCTCCTCAGAAGTAGCAGTTAATTTTTTTAGGTTGCTAAAGGAGCTCTAGTCCTATATTAGTCATTCAGAATTACTCAGGCAATGTTGGCCCTCCTGCCCTGCTAGCTACTACAGTTTGTGCCAACTCCAAGCACGCAGCAGAGATCAACTTCTGCAGCTGCCCCAACCAGCACCAGAGGGCAATACTAACGCTCTTAAGAAGGTCTTTAATAAAGCATCAGAACAAGGTGTTTGTAGGCACTTGGATCATTGTTTCTGGGTACAAAAAAACTTCTATGATTCAGACATGGTCCAGAGGAAATGGGAATACTGAATATCACAGGAGAGAGGAGTGATGAAGGGGAGCCTAGAGAAGCTAAAAAATACAGGCATGAAGAGGAGTCTTGTAATCCAGAAACTGATATTCATCATGAGATAGAATATAGAAAGAAGATAAACACCAGAAAAATATCAGTCAAAGAAAGGGGCATATAGTTAGTTCAGCAGTGCACTGCCACTTGGTTTGCACTGATCATCCGAGAAATATCTCTGTATCACAAATACCCTATGGGTGAGAATCTTCCCTTTTTCCAGCACTGCAGTATGATACACCTCAAAGAGCAAAAGAAACACCAATGGAGGAGAAACACCAATGGAGGAGCTGATGGAGGGAATAGAAATGAGACAGCTGTGAAGAATCACAGCTTTGTAGTCAAGGAAGCTGCTGGAGACCAATTTTATTTTTTTTCTTAACTAAGGTATTCTCAAAGAGCATACAAACCCTATTCTGAAACTGGGGAGCTGCAATTGCTGAAGAAAGCAGATGTCCACCTCTTCCATGTTTCCACTAAGAAAGACAGCTCTAGAAGTCTGCCCAAAACATTAACAATTTGCACAGATGAATCCAGAGTTTTAAAACATTTATAAACTGGATTAGAAGCAAAGCAGTGAGACAGGACAGAACCTGTTAGCTGATAAGACAGTATCACTTCATAAGTAATGCTAACAAAGGAATTCATTACAGTGTTTTCATACAGGAAGTTTTCAACACTTCTGTTCATTTCTCCCTCCGGGGTTTGTATTTTTGTACCATGCTTTCTCAGCAATAATTTCATTTGCTGAGTGGAGTTGTGTTTGTTAAGTAAAACTTTATAAGCAGAAATAAGCACAGAATTACCTGATTAGCAAACAGCAGCTGACAAACAGTGTGGTCATCTTTGTCTTTCATGATTGCTCGAATGATCTGCAGCATAGGTGTTATCCCTGAAAGAGAAATGCTGGTTAATGATGTGAAAAAGTAAAGAAGCAAGAGGAAGCACAAGCAAACGTGTGAGAGAAGATATGAACAAACACATCTAGCAGCTGTCAGAAACCAAGGATGAATCTTTATATGCACGTACCAGTCCCACCAGCAATCATCCCCACGTATTTGACTTTTTTAGTAACTGGTTCAGCTTTCTTTTCAGGCCGAATAGCAAACACACCTGAAAGAGAGAGAGATGGAAAACACTGAAGAAAGCAGGAAAAATGGCCTATGGTCCCTTCACAGTATTTTTAATTAATTGACTTTGTTTCAGCCCTGTCACTCTTCCCTGTTTGTAAAATAGCGGCAGAAAACAAAGGTGAACCAAAGATATCACAAAGAAAAACAAATCCTGAAGCATTATTAGAGATTTTAAGGCACATGGCAATAAGATCAGACACCGACATGGGGTACCACTCCTGATTCTGTGACTACAGCATCAAGCCATTACTATTTCTATTTGCTTGAGTCCCTTAGCCCCAACAATGTTCAGAAGCCTTGATTCCTTTATGTAGAAGTGTTTCCAGAATCTATCTCCTTAGAACTTTTTTCCCCCATGCTGATTATTTTAAAGGAAAACCTGAAATATGCAAGGCATTTTTTTTTAATATTTATCTGCTCTTTTGAGCCGATTTGACAGCCAAATCTGACAAAGCTCTTGAAATTCCCCCAAACGTTGTCTTTCCTCTATTCACATGTCTCTACATATAGGGTAACGTGAACACAAAGATCAGGAAAACCACACATTTAAGTTCTGCACACAGAATTGCCGGAAGATTTTTATGACAAATTTGTGGCTGCACTATACCAAAGTAAGATCTTTTATACTGGCATAAAGGTAGTTCCTGCTGATAAAGTTCAATTTCACTTGGGAAATTAGCAGTGGACAGCACAAATACTAAGTGTTTTTATCAGTGTAGCAACTATGCCCGTATAAGCAGTGAGAGAATTCCCTTCTTTAAGAACAGTAAAAACACAGGCACTTCTACAATCATATAACGATTCTCCTCAAGATGGCTGTTGACTTAATTATAATACTAGCACTTTATTTTGTGCAGAGAAAGACCTGAACTCAGCTGGAAAAAAAATGTGATCAGGATTACTGCTATTTTATAATGTGTTTTGTGGTTTGTTTGTTTTTTCTGTATTGTTTACTTTGGACAAATTATATTTATGAGTCAGCCTTGCCTTTTCCTTTGTAGACAAGCAGGCCACTTGGTCCTCTGAAGTCAATAGTATCCCCTATTTGCAGGCTGTCTAAGTATTGAGACATCTTCCCTCCATCTGGAAACTTTGGATGGACACCTTTCAAGTAAATCTGTTAAAAAATAACAATGAAGCTATTAATCTGACAGCTCAAAGATGAGTATTTGCCCTTCTCTCTGCCATTCAAATATTTATAGACTCATACTCCTCTTTCAAAGGAAACAACTATTACATAAAGAAATAACATCAAGACAGATTTGACTGAAAATGAAAGACAAGCATTAAAATTTCTTGATAAAGATTAAAATGATGCTCTTGCCCTGATTTTGATCAGACTGGACATAGACTGGCAATTTCTCCATTTTAGTTCTGTACATAGAAAGTATCTCTAATAAACAACATGATCTAAACCCAAGTTAAAAATATAGTAACTACTGCAACTGAAAATGGAAAAACTTCTATGAATGTTCCCTGACAGGCCAGTTGCAAAGCGATGTTCCCAAACAACTTCTCAGTACACCAACTGTTTGCATCTCAAAGCCAGAGTAACAAAAAGAGCAGAGAGCAACTAACTGAAGATTCAACCATTTGCCATTTAAATTACT
Source organism: Anas acuta (assembly GCF_963932015.1). Classification (NCBI taxonomy): domain Eukaryota; kingdom Metazoa; phylum Chordata; class Aves; order Anseriformes; family Anatidae; genus Anas; species Anas acuta. Next base: position 130,986,733 of record NC_088979.1, read on the forward strand.
GTCATCTTCAAATATATGTTTAGTATAAGTACCAAGAGAAAACAAAAGTACATTATCACAAGATTAAATCACATTTTCATCAATGACATCAGTCCACCATGTCAGTAACAACAAAAATCATCACTCTTAATAACGACCACAAAGACGATGTTACATTAGCTATAAAAGAAGCGGACAGTTCAGGCAAGGCTAATTCCTTATTTCAGAAGGATTAAAAAAGTATGTGAGCATCTGCAAGTGTACACAAATTCTGGAAAATGGCAGTCTGCATATACAGAAAATTATGCAGTATCTCATGAGAACTCTCAATAAAAAAGGGATTGTGGAATGCCGCGTGGATTGTAGGTAATTGCACATTCCTTGTTAGAGTAATGAAAGCTCACAGTGGCACACAGCTGAACAGAACATGGTGCATCAGACTCCACATAGCACTGCAAGAGCACGGGTGGGCTTAGCAGTTGCCCAGCCTGGAAAAGCAGCAATACATTCTCACCTTGACAACAAGATCCACAAAGCCCTTGTCATCATCACTGGAGACCGGAGTGTACGGTCTAACAACCAGGGCCCCATCGATCCGTGCAGACAGGTAGATATGCTGTCCTGTGTGCAGGTATGAAAAAAACAACAGTTTGCTTTCAAAGGACTTCTCTTTCTGTGGATCTATCAGGTTGACATGAATTGTGAAAGCAGTCTTAAAGTTCAGTTTACCTTGTTTTGGAGGTACCACTCTTTCCTTTCTCATTTTCCTGACATTGTAATATCTTGCCACAGTTATTCTTAACCAGACACAGATTCTACCTGGAAGGGCAGCTAACCTTGCGTGTCTATCACATCTGTTTTGGTATCTTCACTCATTTATATTTCAAAGCCCTATCTGCATGTGAGATCTTGCAAACAGCGTGATCTCTCTCCATTACAAACACATAAAAAGAACATGGGAGGGGGAAACTGCCAAGTGCTACTCAAACCACTTCATTAAAGTGTGTGTTACAAACTGCTATAGTTTAGTCACAACATAGAAAATTCTTTGACCACAGATCACTCCAGTCTACCACGAGGTCTTCCAGCTGCCATTGCTAAGGCTGCCTAGATGTAAAGCATATTTTTAACGCCGCTATTCCTCCAATAAAATAGCAATCATGTTTCAATCTCTCACACATCAGCTGAACTCTCTGCAATAATTCCTTTTCTCAATGTCTATATTTTAATGAAAAACATTAACAACAACAAAACAACAACAACCAACTAGAATTTAACTCCTTGAAAAGGTTTTCCAACAAAATTCCAATACTCTTAAGAGGAACATGTGAAGAATATATAGGGAAGATTTGTTTTCCATTATTTTATCACCACTGTCTCTTAAGATGAACATAACTCTCCAAAGATGGTACGGCTCCTCTGCTTGTAATGGGATACACAAAGCTGCTACTATACTGAAAGCTGGTCTGTCAAGCTGGAGGGCCAGTGAGGCAAACCAGCGGATGGATAAAGACGTGCAACCTGGTAACTTGGGAATTGAGCAACCACAACTGACTTGAAGCAGCATGTAGATACAAGGGTGAGTCAATGTACATTTGGTAGCACATGTGTTTCCTGTTGGGGAATTACTGAGGCAGCAGCAGCACCAGCTTCCTGTTCATCTTTCCAGGCAAGCAACTGCCTTGTCATCCCTGTCTACAGGAGCAGACCCATGACTAATCCTGCTCTTACCCATTAGAGCTTTAGCTCCTCACTCATGGGACAGCAGCTGCTGGGAGGCCTCCATATGAAGCCCTGCACAATCCAACTCTGAGTGAATTGTGTTCTTTCCTGTAACACCCAAGTTGGCTGGTAAAAGCAAAATGCTGGTGTTGCACTGAACATTCAGAGTGTATTCCAGTATTTGTCCCACGGCTACCATGCCTCCTGCTCCCAGCTGCTTTTACCTCCCTCACCAACTTTCAGCTGCTTTGCTCCCCAACTCTCACCCAATAAACCACTCCCCATTTATATAAAAAAAAAAATATATATATATATATATATCCCAAGCAGAGCATCTTTGTGAGCACAACTACAACACTACTGCTGGGACCATGCAAGGTGAGGCACATCCCTTCTTGGGCTATACTGAAACCATCTGCTGATTTGCCCTTATCTTACTGAATGAAATACTGGAAGATGTGGCATCCAGCAGGCCAAATTCACCCCAGACAGCTTCCTTTTTGTTAGGACAAGGACAATTACAGAGGTGAGACAGCTCAGTCCTCCGTGTTAATTAAGGAAAAGTGAGGTAAACTAGGATCAAGAGAATAATATATCAACCAAAGAGAAACAAATCAGGTCAGATTGTAATGCTGAAAAGGTGTCTAAGGACCACCAGCCAGCACCTCTAACCCACAGACCATTGCAAAAGGTGGTTAAAGCCAAAGTCCCTATCAGACACACATCACAGTCAAATGCTCTTTACATAAGCAGTAAGAAACAACAGTACTAAGCTATTACAGAGGGTAATATGCCACATGGGAAGGCCTCAGGAAACATCTGCTTCATGGTGATGAAGAAGTTCCATGAGACTGGCTGCAAACTCACAGATTAGCGGCCTACTGGGGAATGCACGCCTTAGCAGAGAGGTAGAGGCGACATTGCCTTATGGGGTGAAAAGGAACCACAGAGACAAAGAGCCATGGGAATACTGCACACTGGAAAGTTAAGATTAGAGAAATACAAGCAAAGGCCGATGTTAGTTTCAACTATCTTCCTGGAAACAAGCTGGATGTATGCACTCTGTAATAACACAAGAATTCAGATGCTGAAGATGACTCACAGCATTAGGACTGTTCTGCAGAGCCCCAAATACCAGCTGAAACCACATGGACGGTATTTGAAGTTCAACAGTTCAAAAAGTAAACAAACAAACAAAAAATCCTCCCACAAAATCTCTAAATGAACAAGGATTTGATCCACAGCAAGGAAAGACAGAACGTACCTATTGGTAGACCCAGAACATGATCTACTGAAGGAAGAGCAAATCGAAATCTTCTTGTGTCATGACTAACTTCCTGAAAGAAGAAAATAAAAATAATCATCAGCTATGTTGTTGGGACATTATGACTGTAATTTTACCTGTATGATCAACACCCAAGTCCGACCTGTTCAGGATTAAGTATCTGGGGGACAGCAGCACCCTAACTGAAGATTGTGCATAATGTAAGAACTCATCTGAACAGGGCAATCTTGCAGAGGTAAACTTTTCACTCAAATTCCCTGAAAATTTAACTTTTCCTCAAAATATTTTAGAAACAGCATAAAAATAATTAAAAAAAAAAAGTTAAAGAGACATACACAAATCTTGTTTTGATATATATTTATATGTTAATTGCAAAACAGTGAGGTACTTGTAGATTAAGACTAAACAACTTTCTAAATGGTATGAATATTTACATTGCCTTCTTTGAGGAGGTTGCAAGCTAAAAAAACTAACCAGTATTCCAGTTCTCATTTAAAGGTTAAAAACACAGGAGTTCAATGCAAAAAAAAAAACCTCAACATCTCAAAATCTGATAAATTTACCATTTCTATGCAGAAGATGACTTCAGAAGTCACTAGCGGATGTCAAAAAGATTAGTGTTTCTCATAGTACACAAGTTTTACCTCTTAAAAATCAGTTCACAGTAACGGAGTTAAAATAGTGAAAAAGAAAGAAACAGCATACTGCCAAACAGCTCATTTAATGACTTTCTTTTTTAAAGCCCTACGAGACATTATATCCCCTCTACAGAAACTTACATAAACATCCTATTAAATACTGTGTTTTTTTTGTTTGTTTTTAAGAAACGACAGATTTCCATCTCAGAGTTCACCTAGTCTTCAATTATGAGTTCTGCTCACGCTGACAACATTTTCCTCATAACAAATCACTTTAAGATAAATTCTGAAGAAAAAAAAGTGATTTAATTGAGGAGCAGTCTAAAAAGTGCTTCTCTGTACCTGTGACTATTTGGAACTTCACTAGAATGACAACTGACACATAGATTGTAACAGTGCTTCTCTGGCATTGTCCACTGCTGTTTCTGCATGAAAATTTAAGCACCAGTTTCACTGCTTCAAAGTTGGATTTTGCCAGTAATCCTTTATTTTAAGATACTGTCCTTAATAGCATGCAGAAAGCAAAAATGTTGTGAACTCCTGAATTCTCAGTTAACCATCTCATCAATTAAATTCAAGATAGCTCAGCCAAAGATATCTGATCATAAGCCTTTTGTGCATCACAAGAGACAACTGTGAGAAACACTAAAAGGCTCAAGAAACTCATCGCACCTCCGCCACCATGTCCAAAGGCAGACAGGGTGGAGGATGAAACAATTCTCCTTGCAACAGCCCAACAAAGTATCAGCCATATTCTCAACTGTATCACCAAAACACTTCTGGCTAAAAATGACAATCCCCAGCTACTCGCCAAAAAAGAGAGTTCTTATTTTTGTTTTAAAAATAAATCATTTTGGTGCTTTGATAGTGAAGCTACCAAAAGCTTCACTGTTACAAAAAAGGAATAGTGAATATCGACTTGGTAGTGGGAATAATGGAAACTCTTAAAATATGAGGGTCTTTGGTTGTGCTTCACAAGCAACAAGATGCAACACTCCAAGTAAAAACCTGCCTACTGACTTATACCATGCATGTCTTGAGTTTGCTCCACATCCATGCTGAGAGCCACAATTACCTTCTCAAGTGACATTAAAATGTTTTTGTGTAATGACAGGTATGTTTCAATTGAAGTTCTCACCTATTTTAATTTTAAGAGCTTGTAAAATACAAACTGTAGCTTGTCAGAAAGACTAATTTCCTCCTCCCCAGCTAGTCAGGTATGGTTGAGAAGTTTAGCAGTACAATGTTCAGAATGTTTGCACCTGATTTTTGGCAGGACATTAGAAACTGCTAGTGAAAACACAGAATTACAGCTCTCAAAAAACTTTACTTCAGTACCAGGTTATTATTTTTCAAAACCAACTTCTGTTTCCAGAATACATTTTCCATACAGGCAAAAATTTCTATACGTACATCACTAAAATATTCTCACTGACCAAGCTACCCCATGCAGCAACTTTTGAGCAGGTTATAGCAGAGCTGTTCCTTCATACCAAGATTAAAACAGACTACACAACATACAACGATGGACTGAGAAAAATCAGTATTTAGCAAAAAAATGTCATGTGAACAGCGAATTATTTTCTGTTACGATCTGTCAAGCAGACCATACCTGCCACCACATGCTACAGATCCCATGAGGAAATGGGGAGTACGTAATAACTGCATTGCTGTAGCATGCATGGGAAACAAATCCAATATGGCAGCCCAACCCAAGCCATGGGAAAGCTTTCACTTCCCAAGAAACCAAGGCTCAGAAACACAGTAATTGTTTTCTTTGATTGAACAAATGAAAGCCAAGCTATCAGCACACTGCATACCTTGAAGAAAGCTCTGTTCCAGTCCCAAGCTCCTTCCAACAGAACTCTTCTCATAACATTTTGACTATCCCGTTGACTTAAAAAGTCAACACTACAAATATCTTCAGGTATGACTTCATGCATACCTGAAAGGCAAGATTTCTGTCTCATACTTTTTTCTAATGGCCAGTTTATCCAAGGGAAATTTAGACTTTTCATCTTTTGATTTTTCATCTTTTGATCTTTCCCCAAGCAGAGTTACCAAATTCTGGTAGCAAGATCCAGCACTAAAAAGGTGACTACTTTCCTCTGAAAGCCCACTTGAGCACCCCAGGAGGTAGAAGACACCTTCCACTTTAAACAGAGAGAAGGAGAAGCTGAGAGACCTCAGCTACTGTCAGAACTACACCATTTAAAGATATTTCTTCCTGTAACACATACATGTAAGTGTACATAAATACAATAACAGCAATCAGTATCAATATATTTGTGATAGCTACCGTACCGAATGCTACTGAGAACTGCCTGTTCCGCCTGACATCTGTCTCACAGCCCATCTAGAAGTGGGGATTTTAGTAATTCCTGCTGATATACTCTATGACATGAGGCTCATATGACAGAAACTATGAGTATGGTCATTTCTAAAGCAGTATTCACCACTCAGCTGGCTTGCAGAAATGCATGCTGCAGAACTCACTTATATTACGCAAGGAGCAGGTATAAATAAGTTCTTTACTTAAAATACATATGTTTAATCAATTTTACTAGAAAGGCTTAGCAGCCTTCAAAACATCTACTGTTCCCAAGCAATCCCTGCTGCAACATTGCCCAAGACTTAGGAAACTATAAGCATTTCACAGAATTCAGGGAGAGGATGCTCAGCGCTGTACACATACTTACCTCTTTATCTATCAGCCTCAATGCATACTTCACTTCAGGATCCTTCAGAGTGATTGCAGGATAGGGATTCCCAAAAAGCCTCCGGATAGTGCTGTAGATCAGCCATATAGGGTATGTCACAACCCAACGTAACTGCAGCAAAACAGACAGATCCTTAGATACATGTGCACAATAGAAGGTTATTTTGGTGAGGAGGAAAATATTAGTGTGATGTAACAATCTAACCACCCAAAACAATACTCTCTTTTTCTGTGCTAACATGAGTGGAATGAGGAAGTATCAAAAAAAAAAAAAAAAAAAAAAAAAAAAGTCAGTGTAATACAAGTTTGCCTTGTGAGCAGCCAGAGCTGCTCCCACACTGTGACACTGGGCATGCCAGCAGAGGCTTGTCAGACCCGTCCCCATGTCCCCAAGTCCAATCGCTAACAAGACCAACAGATGAGCATATGCAGACACACAAACAGCACCCAGCAGCTAGCTGCCCATCTCCCAAAGACACAGACATGCTCGCAGGTGGCTTCTGCCCATGGCATCCCCAAATGCTCCTCTGCTGCATCCCATGCCACCGGGCTTGCAAGGTGATGCCAAGGGGGGTCATCCCCAGCCCCTGGGGCAGAGGGATCCCCCATGACAGCGGCTCCTTCCTCAGGCCAGGGTATCACGGCTCCCCGCCTGCCAGTGCACACATAGATATAAACCTTCACAAGCCCTCCTCTCTCCTGGACGGGTATGGGAGTGATCGCATCCAGGTAATGCTCAGGGTAAAAATCCTCTCTGACCCTCATTTGCTGTTCCAGGTTTTAACTCAGGGCAGTGAAACAGCGTGACTGCAGCTGCATTTTTCCACGATACCTATATACATTAAAAAAAAAAAAAAAAAAAAGGAGGGCAACGGAGACAGAACTGAAAATAAAAATTTTGCAAAATACTTTGACTACATGAGGTGCTCTTGATGATTCTTGGGAGAGCTGGAAGCCCTGTACAACCAGCTTCTACTTTAATTTTTGTTTTAGAGGGACCTGACCAGCATTTTGGAATCACATCTCTCTGAACCTGACACAGCTGTTGGGAGGATATAAGATGTACAATGTAATTAATGAAAATACAGCAAGTGCAAAATTAAAAGGAAAGACAGCATAAAATCCCTCTTCTCAAAATTCTGCTGTACAGATGTATAAGATAGCAGCAGCTGGTTTGACCTGAAAGCACACCATACCACGCACACGCTGCATTTTTCACTTTTATTTGAAAATACTGAAATAGCCAGACAGAAGATGTTTCTAAATTAGCTGAAGTTTACAAAAAAACTTACTCTTTAATATCTGCAGACCCATCACATTACTTCAGCTCTAGGAATTTTTGCTATTAAGCCATGAAAAAAAAAAGAAGAAAAGGATGGGGACGTTGCTTAGGACAATTACACTGTAGCAAATAAACCCCTAATAAGAACTGCAACCAGTGACAGAGTCAAGCGGAGATAGGAAGCTGAATCGGCAAGAGATGATGTCTCAAATGCAATACGAACATGTCAGAATAAGCTAATTCGATTTAAACATATGGCTATCATATGGCTATCTGAAATGAGCAAAGCAGCAGCTGTGGGCTAGCAAATCCTTCCCTTCTGAAGCCACTGACCAGATCTGAGCCTGCTGCAGCAGAACGAAGTTTAATTTTGAGGAACGTCTTTAGCACCACGTTAGCCTCGGGGAAGGCAATTCGTGACTCGCGGTCAGGTCCTGAAAAAACCTCCTGGGAGGAGCCCGGGGAGGAACAGCCCAGGTGCGCTGCGAGCCGGGCTCTAACAGAGCTGATGGGCAGAAACGGGAACTAACGGCTGGGGGAGTATCCGGAGGCTCTGCGGGCCCCACACAGGCGGGGCCAGGGCCGGGCACCACCGCCTGGCCACCCGGCCCATCCCCAGCGCCGCGTGCAGGGGCAGCCGCAGCTGCAGCCGCAGCCCTTTCCCTCGCCCCCAAAACCCCTCGCCCCCAAAACCCCTCGCCCCCAAAACCCCTCGCCCCCAAAACCCCTCGCCCCCAAAACCCCTCGCCCCCAAAACCCCTCGCCCCCAAAACGCCGGATCCAGCTGCCCCGCTCACCGTGCTGAGCCCAGCGCCCATGGCTGCCCTCCACCCCGGCCGACAGCCACGCCACCTCGCCAATCAGCGCCGCGCCTCCCTGCCGCCCCGCCCCGCCCCGCCCCGCCGCGCCGCGCCCCGCCAATCAGCGCTGAGCATCGCCACTCTCCCGCCAGGGGGCGCCCGCACCGCACCGCGGAGGCTGGGAGGGGCCGGACGCGGCGGCGGGGAGAGAGCCTCCGGGGAAGGGGGGCTGGCTGGAGCCTGGGGCCCTCGGAGCGCTGCCGGTGGGGCCTGCAGGGGCAGCGGGGCGGGTGGGGATAATAAAACCAAAATAAAATAAAAGCCACCAAATGCTGTAAACGCCGTGTTGTTTTCAGTGCCTCTCTACAGCAAAGAATGTGTGCAAGTCTGGTTTGGTTAGTTCCGCCCTTCCGTGAGCTTGTCCTTATCACGTTATGATGCATACGTACCGCTCTTTTGCACGTTATCAGCAAGATTACAGAATCGCAGAACCACAGAATGGTTTGGGTTGGAAGGGATCTTAAAGACCATTTGGTTTCAACCCCCTGCCATGGGCAGGGACACCTCCCACCAGACCAGGCTACCCAAAGCCCCATCCAGCCCGGCCTTGAACACCTCCTGGGATGCTGATATAGTATAAACTCACTTTAGGATAGAATAAAACTTGTGGTTAAAAGTTAGCAAGGACAAAGTAAACGACATCTTGTTATCTGTAGACCTTTTGTTATGTTTAAGCATCTTGTTATTTGAAAACATCCGAGTATCTGTTAACCCTCAGTCAGGCTGAGACTTGAGATAACTTGAGTCAATTGTCTTGTCTTGTTAACTGAGACTTCCTGTTATCTGCCGACCCTCAGTTAAACTGAAAGCCAACTCAGCATTTTTACAGCTTGGAAAACAACTGATTAAGCAAAGGTGAAAAGTGCATTACGAGGAAGACCTACGGCCTTCCTCCCAAAGACCACTGCCCACATCCTGGAGACCCCGGCCCACAATTCTTGGAAGGCTTTGCGCAAGCGCAAGGACTGATAAGCTAATTAGCATACGAAGCGAGGGTAGGCGGGGTTAGGTAATGAATATGTATGCGTGCTAATTGAATATTCATTGTTTCGCTGTATAAATATGAGATATTTTGTCACTTCGAACATGCACGATAGGCGGAAGGATCCCCCGTGCATCCAGCGCTGCAATAAAGAATATACCACTTAAAGAAATTTTGGCTTTGATCTTTAAATCAATGCGGCACCCCAGATGGGACAACCTCTCTGCCGGTCCGCAGGACCCGCTGGGGACAGGACTCCCTAGGGTACCCCCGGGATTTCCCGGAGGGACTCCTCGACTCACCGGATCACTGTGGAGGCAGACAAGGACCCCATCATTGTAAGTGAGTATATTCTTTATTCTGGTTTGGTTTTCTGGTAGACCGGTCATCTGGGACTGTCCAGTAAGTCGGAAGGTGATCTTCTGCAGGACAGTATTTGGTATATACTTTGTGGTTAGTACCACAAGTATATCTGGGGACCTTGAGGTCCATCTGTATCTGGAACTGTCTGTAAGTCGGAAGGTGATCTTCTGCAAGGCAGTATTTGGTATATACTTTGTGGTAAGCACCATAAGTATATTTGGGGACCTTAAGGAAAGAGCTCGCTTTAAGGTCCATCTGGAATTGTGTTGCCTACTTTGGTTTTCTGACTCATGGAGTGTGATATTTAACTCTGGTTATTGTTACTGCGATTTTGGCTATTTTCTTGGTGATAATAGTAGTTTCGTGGCGTTGTTATAAGAAAGATATCGTTACAGTGTTACATATTTTGGTTTTCTGACCTATCGCATGTGGAATTTGACTCTGATTATTGTTATTGTGATTTTGGCAATATCTCCTGGTAATTGATTAAGGAGGTATTGGGGAGGCATTGGGGAGGCAAGGACAATCCCCAAACATGGACTGTATATCTCGAAACAAGACACTGGAACTCACGATAAGGAAGCGGCAGACGGACAGAGAAACAAATGGAAGGACTATAAATCTCAAAATTGGACATTGGAATTCATTATAAAGATACAACAAACGGAAGAATTGGCAACAACCAGCTCTCGCAATTAAGAAACGTGCCAATTCAGCAGATTCCTGACCAAAGGTGAAAAGTACACTGTGAGGAAGACTCAGGGTCTTCCTCCCAAAGACCCCTGCCCACGTCCCAAAGACCCCTGCCCACAATTCTTGGGAGGCTCTACGCAGGCGCAAGGTGCCAAAAGGCTAATTAGCATGAGAAGCGAGGGAAGGCGGGGATAGGTAATGCATATGTATAGGCGCTTGTAGAATATTGATAGATTGATTGTATAAATTCAAGACTGCTTTCCGCTTTGGGTATGCACGATAGGTGGAGAGATCCCCCGTGCATCCAGCGCTGCAATAAAGAATATACCACTTAAAGGAATTTCGGCTTCGATCTTTGAATCAATCTGGCACCCCAGATGGGACAACCTCTCTGCCGGTCCGCAGGACCCGCTGGGGACAGGACTCCCTAGGGTACCCCCGGGATTTCCCGGAGGGACTCCTCGACTCACCGGATCACTGCGGAGGCAGACAAGGACCCCATCATTGTAAGTGAGTATATTCTTTATTCTGGTTTGGTTTTCTGGTAGACCGGTCATCTGGGACTGTCCAGTAAGTCAGAAGGTGACTTCTGCAGGACAGTGTTTGGTATATACTTTGTGGTTAGTACCACAAGTATATCTGGGGACCTTGAGGTCCATCTGGATCTGGAACTGTCTGTAAGTCAGAAGGTGATCTTCTGCGAGGCAGTGTTTGGTATATACTTTGTGGTAAGCACCATAAGTATATTTGGGGACCTTAAGGAAAGAGCTCGCTTTAAGGTCCATCTGGAATTGTGTTGTCTATTTCGGTTTTCTGACTCATGGAGTATGGTATTTAACTCTGGTTATTGTTACTGTGATTTTGGCTATTTTTCTGGTGGTAATAGTAGGTTCGTGGCATTGTTATAAGAAAGATATCGTTATGGTGTTACACAGTTCGGTTTTCTGACTTATCGCATGTGGAATTTGACTCTGACTATTGTTATTGTGATTTTAGCAATATTGCTGGTAATAGTAGCTTTGTGACATCGCTACTGAAAGATATTGCGTGCCTGTAATTTTGTGAGTGATACGTTTTTGTGATACGCTTTTGTAAGTAACACGTGTATTCTGAAAGTGTAAACTGGAAAATGGGGGGGCGAGTAAGCAGTGAAATTCCTAAGAAAAGTGCGTTAGGATGTGTTTTGAGTCACTGGAAGGATATTGGAGGATCTGCCGGTGGAAGTGTGAACAGGAAAACATTGATAAAATATTGTAATCAATGGTGGCCGCTTTATAAGCTGGAATGTGGAGAAAAGTGGCCCCTAAATGGAACTTTAAACTCTAATGTTTTGCTACAGTTAATGTTGGTTTTGAGAAGGAGAATAGGATGAAATGTTGTATCAGCATCTTGGTGGGAAAAGGTACGGAATTAAGTTGGCCCCTGACTGAGCCTTTGATGTTGGCATTAGAGAAGTACAGGCTGGAGAAAGATAAAGGAAGTGTTAAAAGGGTTGTTGAAAGTGTTAAAGGTGTTTGAAGTTGAATGAGCAGGGAAAGAGGATATAGGAATGTTAATAGTTCTGCCTCTGCTCTAGGCAGAGATCTTAAAATCATGGGTGTTAGCCCTTTGGGGCAAAGAGATCATGATGGGTCCGAGAGAGAGTTGTTATGGAAACAGAAGAGCAGTTAACTCTTAAAACAACCTGAGTTCATGTGCGAGCTCAGATTACCGATGGGACTGCTCAGGGAACTGTGAACAACTGCATTCCCCTGACCGACCCCACTGAGACCCTAATCATCCCTAAAATTATGAACGGCTAAGTAAATACTAAAATATGGATGAATTGGGAATTGAGAATATGCTTCCAACAAGGTCTAAAAGAAACCCCTATGGAATTTTTGGACCAACTCTGAAATGTAATGAAAATAAATAAATAAATAAATAAAACAAAACGGTTTGGACCTGGCTTCGGAGGACAAATTGACTAGCCTTTTTCTAGGGTAATCATTGGTCCCTGATTTCAACAGGAATAACGGGGACCTGGGGAATCTACCCTAGCAGATCCTCCACTGATTATAATGAAGCTAGGGGAGGAACAGAAGTGAAATTTCTTATTGATATGGGGCAACGTGTTCAGTTCTAAATCAAGCATTAATGCCTTTACGGAATGATTATGTTAACGTAAAAGGGTGTAACCGAAAAGGCTTATTTTTGTGAACCTTTGAAATACAAGTTGGGGAAATGTTATATATGGAGTGGTAATTCGTGTCGAGAAAATGGTTGATATTAACAAAGAAGGGTGATTCAGGAGACTCCATGCAGTCTGGGGTTTCTTGTTCTCCAGGTGGTTTCTTGTTCTCCAGCCGTTAAGGCATGGATGTTTCTGGGTGTTTGCTGTTGTTGTTACATTCAAAGTTGTTTGACTAATTAAACAGTTGTTTTGAAAAGAACTGCTGTGGAGAGAAGGGTATTAGAGGGGAGCCTGCTTTTAAAAAAAAAAAAAGCAACACTATGAAGTTACATCGGTACAGAAGCAGGAAAAAGAAGTGAAGAGGAACAGGCTGGCAGAATGGGGACTGTTAAGTTATGGAACTCAAAGGATTGTTTGTTACCTATCCTGATTGTATGTATGTATAGGCATACTCGGGTTATTATGTAAAGCAATGTTCTGTATACATGTATTTAGAACGTTTGATGTTTGTGTGTGCGTGTTGGTGGAGCGTAGACTCCCTGCACACCCAGCGCTGTTTACTTGCCTTTTATATACCTTTTAGAAATATTTGTTTTATAAATATTACAAAATTCAGACCTCATTTATAACAGGAAACAAATGGGGATACATAGGTTTTTATATCTACCTGGATCTCCAAAATCTCTATTAGGTTGAGATCTGTTAGAACAATTAGAAGCAGAAATTATCTTTGAAAAAAGGAAAATGGAATTAAGGATAGGAGAAGAACAACTAATAAATGTGTTAAGCCTGGCACTAATACAAACCGACCCTAAAAGTGAAATACCCTTAGAGATCATAAATCAAGTATATCCAGGAGTTTGGGCCACTGAAGTCTCTGGAAGAGCTAAAAATGTGACCCCAATAATTATTAAATTAAAGCCAGGAGAGAAACCCATTAAGGTTAAGCAATATCCTTTGAGGATAGAAGATAGGAAAGGAATTAAAGAGATAATTGATAGATTTATACAGTATGGATTATTGATTGAATGTGAATCAGAATACAATACACCCATATTGCCAATTAAAAAGGCAGATGGGAAAAGATATAGGCTAGTTCAGGATCTGAGGGCCATAAATAAGATCACTGAGGATATACATCCAGTAGTGGCAAACCCTTATACTTTGCTGACTAAATTAAGGAATAGTCAAGTCTGGTTTACCGTACTGGATTTAAAAGATGCCTTCTTCTGCCCACCTTTAGCCACTGAAAGCCAAAACCTATTTGCCTCTGAATGGGAAAAACCTGACTCAGGCAGAAAGACACAGTTAACGTGGACAGTGCCACCACAAGGATTCAAGAATAGCCCCACTATTTTTGGAAACTAATTAGCAAAGGAACTTGAAACTTGGATACCTCCGGACACTGAAGGGGCTTTGTTACAATACGTAGATGATCTCTTAATAGCTACTGAGACTAAAGAGAGTTGTATTCAATGGACTATAAGTCTCCTTAATTTTCTGGGTTTAAATGGATAACAAGTCTCTCAACAGAAAGTCCAGCTGGTTCAACAACACGTGACCTACTTGGGATTTGGAATTTCGGGAGGTCAGCGAGAACTAGGAACTGAACGTAAGGAAGTCATTTGCCGGACTCCAGAACCCCAAACGGTAAAGGAGCTACGAACCTTTCTAGGAATGACAGGTTGGTGTCGCCTTTGGATTTATAATTATGGACTAATGGTAAAGCCTCTATATGAATTGATAAAGAGTAATCAGTCAAAGTTAGTCTGGACTGGAGAAGCACGAAACGCCTTTAAACAACTTAAACGAGAATTGATGCAAGCTCCAGCTTTGGGATTACCGGATCTTTCGAAACCCTTCTGGTTGTTTTCTCATGAGAGACAAGGGATAGTTTTGGGAGTACTAGCACAAAGATTGGGTCCCCATAAACGAGCAGTAGCTTACTTCTCTAAACAATTAGATGAAGTAAGTAAAGGATGGCCCGGATGCCTTCGAGCTGTTGCAGCTGTTGTTATCAATATACAAGAAGCTTGGAAGTTTACAATGGGACAGAAAATGATAGTGTTAGTCTCCCATACGGTCTCAACAGTTTTGGAACAAAAAGGAAACCATTGGCTTTCACCACAGAGATTTTAAAATATCAAGCAATATTAGTAGAACAAGATGATGTGGAAATTGTGGTCACTAACGTCATAAATCCAGCTTCTTTCCTTAGCGGAACTCTGGATGAACCTATAACTCATGATTGTATAGAAACAATGGAGACTGTGTATTCTAGTCGACCCGATCTTAAGGAAGAACCTTTAGAAGATGCTGATGAATCTTGGTATACTGATGGGAGCAGCTTTGTAAAACAAGGACAACGTAAGGCAGGATATGCTGTTACAACTGCTCAACAGGTAATCGAGTCCAAACCATTACTCCCTGGGACGTCCACCCAGAAAGCACAGGTAATTGCACTTACGTGAGCACTGGAACTGGCAGCAGGAAGGAAAATAAATATTTGGACAGATTCTAAATATTCATTCGGCATGATACATGCTCATGGAAAAGAACGTGGATTGATGACTGCTCAGGGAAAACAAAAAAAAAAAAACATGCTGAAGAAATTTTAAAATTGTTAGAGGCTGTAAAACAATCAGAAAAGGTAGCTATCATGCATTGTCAAGGACTCCAAAAGGGAAACGCTGATTTTGAAATTGGAAATCGATTGGCAGATCAGGAGGCTAAACAGGCAGCTGAAATAACTGAGATGAAGGCATTGTCTTTAATACCAGACAGTAAAATCCAAACTATATACATGAACCAAAAAGCCAAATTATACAAAAGAAGACTTAAAATTAATTGAAGATTTGAAAGGTAAAATGAAACCAGATTAATGAGTATTTAAAAGATAACTGTGTAATAATACCCTCTAATTTGATATGGCCCATAGTTTTTACAGAACACAATAAAACACATCGGGGAGCTGACACATTGCATAAGAGCATGAGTCAGACATTAGTGGGATGAAATTTATACACAACAATAAAACAAGTAACTTAACAATGTAGTATCTGTTTACGTAATAACCCCAATACCAGGAATAGAATAAAATTTGGAATAATTGGTAAAGGAAATTATCTGGGACAACAGTGGTAATTGATTTTTTCAGAACTCCCTAGAAAAAGGGGGGTTTTGTTATTTACTAGTTCTGACTGACATGTTTCCAGGATGGCCCGAAGCTTTTCCTTGTCGAACAAACAAAGCAAGAGAAGTGGTTAAAGTCTTGTTAAATGAAATAATACCATGCTTTGGGATTCCAGTAGCAATGTCTTCTGAGAGAGGTTCAGATTTTTGTGTGCAAGTGGTACAACAGATAAGTAAGATTCTAAAGATTGGCAACTGCATACTCTTTATAGACTGCAGGCAAGTGGACAGGTAGAAAAATGAACCATTTAATTAAACAACAAATAGCTAAAATCGGACAAGAGGCTAATTTGTCATGGCCTCAATCCCTCCCTTTAGCATTACTTAGAATTAGAGTTAAACCTAGAGTAAAGAAGAATTTGAGCCCCTTTGAAATTTTATATGGAAGGCCATATCAATTTATATTTAGTGGAGAGGATCTAATGCAGCTGGGATCAGAATATTTATGTACTTATATAACTGAACTTCAAAAACAATTAAATAAAGTACATAAATTTGTGTTAGGGACTAGGGCTAGAGGGTTGGATCAACCAATCCACTCCTTTAAGCCTGCGGAATATATGTATAAAGACTTTTTCAGGACAACCCCTACAGGAAAAATGGAATGGACTGTATCAAGTGTTGCTGACAACTCACACTGCTATCAAGATTAGAGAACAAGCCGCTTGGATCCACTATTCCCGAGTGAAGAAGGCTCCAGGAGCTCCCTGAAAAGTAACACTGGGTGACAATGAACTGAAACTAAAGCTTAGTCGATCAAGATGAGGACATTATGGTCGGGAGTATTTGGTAATATGGTTGGTAGAAAATTTGTTCATAGAATTGTTTTGGTTTTATGGCTTGTAGTTGTAATTGTGATTCAAGAAGGTGCCTCTGTGATAATAGAGAATGGTGGGTGGCCTTGAACTAAAGCCGTAACAACAGAGCATAAGAACTTTAATGGAAAGTTATCAGTTATGGTCATCTGGCGAACAAATGGTAACTATTTATATAAACCATCAGAATGGTGAAAATTAGGAGAAGAGTGGACACAAGATAATGTATCCTGAGCTCTTAGTTGTATGCAAGCACAGTTATGGTTGCAGGCAACGGCTGCCTTGATCATTAGGGAAGGAAGTAAAGGCATTTTTCCAGCTGAAGTCCAAGAGGCAGTCTGGGACAATGCCAATGATTTTGAGAAGTTCCAGTCCTCGTGGACCCTGGTAAATTGTACTTATGCCCATTATTAACATGGCTACTGCCTTCGTGCTTACTATACGGATGGAGAATGGGAAATGGCAGTCTGTAAATCTGGAATCATGTGTTACTGGGGAACAACGAGGATTTATTTGTGAAAGCAATACAATTGAGGCTCAGGATGTATGTCTTGACACGGAGCAAGGTATCTGTCACTTTGAAATTCATCCAAATACTAGCCAAAAGAATGTGCTTGTATATGTTGGTCAAGGGTGTGTGTGTTTAAGAACTGTTTGTGATTTTGTAGAAGTAGATAAGGAGAACATAACTCTCCATAGCAAACATCATTCTAATTTCTGTATTTGTAACTTTGTTAGAATCGTCAGGTGTGATATTCTATATTTGGCACCAGTGGTATCCCACCAGCTGATCAAGTCTAACAAGACAATGTATCATAAGTTACTACCTACACCTATTGGGATGAACCTCACATTAGTGAAGCAACTAGTTAAACACCAAGACCTGATTAGAATTTTAAAAGGCATTCAGGAAAATGGAGAGAAGACTCTAATTACTGTCCATCATGATACAAAGGAAATAAGCAGAGTTTTGCAAAGAGTAAAACGAGACACAAGTCACAACTGGTGGGATACACTTTTTGGATGGTCGCCAACTGTAACTGGGATTTTGAACACATTGAGTCACCCAATTATTGTTTTATTGATATTAGTTGGTGTAAGTTTAATATTGTCTTTTGTATTACTTGTTTGGAATTGGAAATTGTTACAACGAATGTCCATGTTAACCTCCTTGACAAATGTGCATGGTCAGGTATTGAGGGGTACATATCATAAAGACTGGGAAGAAAATTTCCGTATTAAGTAAAAGAATTTACTAGATTTTCCAGAAAAGGGGGGAATGATATAGTATAAACTCACTTTAGGATAGAATAAAACTTGTGGTTAAAAGTTAGCAAGGACAAAGTAAACGACATCTTGTTATCTGTAGACCTTTTGTTATGTTTAAGCATCTTGTTATTTGAAAACATCCGAGTATCTGTTAACCCTCAGTCAGGCTGAGACTTGAGATAACTTGAGTCAATTGTCTTGTCTTGTTAACTGAGACTTCCTGTTATCTGCCGACCCTCAGTTAAACTGAAAGCCAACTCAGCATTTTTACAGCTTGGAAAACAACTGATTAAGCAAAGGTGAAAAGTGCATTACGAGGAAGACCTACGGCCTTCCTCCCAAAGACCACTGCCCACATCCTGGAGACCCCGGCCCACAATTCTTGGAAGGCTTTGCGCAAGCGCAAGGACTGATAAGCTAATTAGCATACGAAGCGAGGGTAGGCGGGGTTAGGTAATGAATATGTATGCGTGCTAATTGAATATTCATTGTTTCGCTGTATAAATATGAGATATTTTGTCACTTCGAACATGCACGATAGGCGGAAGGATCCCCCGTGCATCCAGCGCTGCAATAAAGAATATACCACTTAAAGAAATTTTGGCTTTGATCTTTAAATCAATGCGGCATCCACAGCTTCTCTGGGCAGCCTGCTCCAGTGCCTCACCACCCTCTGAGTTGTTATATATGGAGTGGTAATTCATGTCGAGAAGATGGTTGATAATAAAGAAGGGGGAGAGGTGGGAGTGTGGCTGTGGGGGTCAGCAAGCCCCATGGTTGATGAGAACATCAGACTCTTAACGATGAGGCCATCAGGAATGTAAAGGAGTTTAGAGGGAACAAAGAAGGGTGAATCAGGAGACTCCATGCAGTCTCGGGTTACTTGTTCTCCAGCCATTAAGGAATGGAAGTTTCTGGGTGTTTGCTGTTAATGGGCAAAGTTGTTTGACCAATGAAAAGTTGTTTTGAAAAGGACTGCTGTGGAGAGAAGGGTATAAGAGGGGAGCCTGTCCTCAAGATAAAAAAAGGCAACATGATATAATGAAGTTATGTCATCAATAAAGAAGTAGAAAGAAGGGATGAAAAGGTACAGGCTAGCAGAACAGAGACCAGGACGGGAACAGGCACTTTGATTGCCTCATGAAGATAGGTTCGGCCAGACTCAGCAAACCGCTCAAAGAAGCTCATAGAGATAGTCGCTGGAAATAGGTGCACCGGAGCTGGGAAGAAGCTCAAGCTGAGAGAAGCGGACCTGAGCACACAACTGCCCCTCACTGGTAAGCAGCTGCGCATTATGGGGAATCATACGTCCTTAGAAACAAAGACTGTCCTGGTAACCTTACAGCTTATTCTCCTTATTAACAATCAGACAGTTTATGATCCTGAAATATGGGACCAAATTGAGGTCAAGGTGTGGGACTGTGCAACTGAAAACAACAAGGTAGCGGCAGGATTGCTCTGCACCTGGCAAGCAGTCTCTGAGCCTTAAAGAGTCATGTGGGACCACAGTCAGACACGTGTGGTTTGCCAGATAGTGAGGGATCTGCGGGCCCAGGCTCGTTTACTGATCCGACTGCTACCATCAGCCCCTCTGCTGCTACAGCCATCGAAGGCTTTTGCTGTTCCGCCCCCTGGTGACCTGGACGTGCCTTTTGACCCAGGCCCTATTGGTCTTGAAAAGGAGATGGATATGCTTTTCTTCGATCCGGGAAGAACGGGATACATAAGGCCCGACGGCCAAGTTGCTTGACAACTTAAAGCAAGACATATTGTTACCTTTTCTGATTGTTAGACCCAGGAGTGACACAAACTCTGCACTGCTCTTGCTAGGCGTTGATCAGCACTTTGTTTCTTCAGTCCAACACACCTCTCTGGGATCCTTAACGTGCTCTTAACTCAGCAGCTAGATCATAGGACAGAAGTTTTACAAGAGATTTAAGTGTTTGCTTAGTTTTGAAATCAACCCTGATGCTACTAACGTGATGTGTAATTATCTCAAGAATTAATTTAAATCCACTGACTCCAGTGAATGCTTGTAAATGGAAATTTTCAGGGCTCACAAATGGACCTTTTTCTGCTAACATGAATAAAGGAGTTGCAACTTTCTTACAGAAGGAATACACCAAAATACACTAAGTCGGTGTATTTTGAGATACACTCCTACTAGTGTCAGAAAGAATCTTCATTTTAAAGTATTTTAAGTGAGCTGACCAAGTATGTTTCCACATACTGTTCTACATGGCAGGCATCTTCATTATCTGCAGCTATGTTTATCTTTAACATTATTATTTGGAGGGGTACATGGACCAGTACCCCTCCAAGTATAGAACTACTTGCATAAAAGGGAGTCTAGGATCAAATTCATTTGGCTTCTGTATAAATATATATCATTTGAAACCTAAAGCTATGTTTTCAGGAATTAATTACTATGAAGACAAAAATATAAAATAAAAATAAAAATAAAAAATCAAACCAAAATAAGCCTTAAACCATCCAAAGCTTTAGTTTAGCCACATAATGAATACATGCTTCTTAGGGAAGGCACTGGAGAGGGTACCTGTGCTTATGGCACCTGCCCCCACTTGCTTGCAGTGATGCATGTGAAGGGCTGCCTTTGTAAAACATTTCCTGGTTATAATGCCTCCTAGTATTTACAAGGTCGCAACCACAGCAATTTCAGCTGTACATAGAAAAGTGCACTGTTTTTTTATTTTTCTTCCTTACCTGTAACTTTTTAGATGCCTGATTCATTATCAGCTTCCCCTCTGTTGTTTTATAATAAGTGTATATAGACCAGTAGCACTAGAGTGGCCTGTCCATCTCAGCAAAGGCTTTCAGACTGGAGGTGCTTGTTTCTGGGCCCAAAATCCTTGCGGACATCTAAAATCTACCAATAAATAACTCAGGGTCAATCCAGAAGTAATAACTTGAGTCATGTCTGAAGTTTGTACAAGGATTTCAGATTCATACCTGAAAACCCAGGTAGCAGCATATCTGCTGTTCTTTTTGGTCTTATTTGTCCTCCTGATGTTGGTGATAAGATAAAGAGCGAGGCTGGCAGAATTTGCTGCAACTTTGTGGCAGTGCCAACAAAGGTACAAGAGATGTGGTGTTGTGGCTGCACTCCACGTTTCATTGTGGGACTTAGCAACTCCTGCCTTGTTATTGCCTTTCAGAGCCGTCCGTCAGTCTGAGTGACTGGAGGGTAAGACAGACAACTCCTCTCCCTGGACTGCTAGAAGGACTTTAGAGCTTCAGTTTGCATTTTCTCTGCTCCGTGCTCTTGGTAGGAGAAAAACTTCTTTCCAGAATGGCTGATAGGTAAGGAAAAATCATACCAATCTTCTCTAATATGAAGGGCTGTGGGGACAGGACATATATGTCTGGGAGATGTGTAAAAGAAAGCTGCATGAAATGCAACACTCAGCAATCCTGCTTCCTATTTCTGTTCTGTTCCTGTACCTTTCTGAAAACTTGGTGAGAACTAAAACAACAAGTGAATCATAAACTCTAAGCTAAAGTAAAGTGACATTTTGCTTGAATAGAGAGGATAATGCAGAATCAGTTCTCCAAATCTGCTGAGGACCTTGACAGCATTTGCCAAGCAAATGCTCACTGACTGCTATTGGCAAGGCATTTTCTTTTCCAACTACAAAACCTGTCTATTTATCCTTTTGTATTTCAAATATCAAGTTTCAACAAGAAAAAATGTCACCAGGCTTAAGCAAAAGACATGCACACTGGCATAAGAAGAAAATTGAAAGAATTGCTTACATCTTCAATTAAACCTATGAGATGATGAATGTATTTCACAACATTTAAACCAATTTTTTTGAGGGATTGAGAAATGTAAATGGTTGCTCATCAAGCTTTCCAAATGCTTTACTTCTCTATGCTAAGTTTAAAGGATTTTTAAAAATTGGATTCTGTTCAAAGGTTCTCTGAAGATAAATTTACTTTAAAGAAGATGATCAACAAAACCTCTGCAGGGCTCTATGTGACCCATTTGCAATACATGCTTTTCTTGCTTTGACATCGTTGACTTGCTCACACGACTCTCCACTGACCCTTTAATTCTCTCCATCTCTAATAAAATCTCTAATAAAAGATTGCTTCCTGGGGAATGATTTGTACAGAATGAAAGTGTCATAAAAAAAATGACTTGGAAAAACTGGCACATCACCTGAATGTTTCACATGAAAGCTACAATGAAATGTTGATACCATCTTCTTTTGCGCTAGCTATACTGCTGTTACATTGGAGTTACTATTGCAGAAAAATCTCCCCCAAGAGCTTTTCCAGCTCTTGCAACTACAGGCTAAGTGTTCTTGTTATTGGAGTGGTGTTTTTCACACATAGGTGCCTCTGGGCTAGACTCCCAAATGGACAAACCCCAATTGGCCAGATATTTTGCATAGATATGTTTTATGTGAATGTACAAATCCAACAGCTGAGAGGTTTCACCATAAAATGAATTAGTGACATAAAATAAATAAATAAATAAATTATCTGCTTTTGAGTCATGCATGCAACATATTGAAAATCACAGGGCAAATATGCAGTATTCTTTTTCAGAAAAGCTTTACTTAAATGCTTTGTGTCATGGATTTGCATAAAGGTGTTGGGCTTCTCTTTGAAGTTGTCTGACTTCATACATATAAGCTAAGTTTCTGGACCTTTTTAAAAGAAATATGCTTCAGAAAGAACTTTTACAAGATAACTATGTAAGTTGCTAAACAAGTTCTTTGCTTTGGCAATTCTTTGCTTTCTTTATTCAATGTGTCAAAGTGTTCTGCTCTATTTGGAAATTAAAGGGACAAGAAAACAGAGAGGAAGAGTCCGTGCTGATATTGGAGTAGCACCCAGAAGAGAAACACAAGAGAAAAGACATTTTATTTTATTAAATTAAACATGTGGTATTCCGTAAGCTTTCTAGAGGAGGACAGATGAACAGAGCCCTACAGTCCTTTACAAACACAGTGCAAATCTGCTGAGAACAGACCAAGAATAAGCAGAAGGTATTGAAGGGATGACAGATTTCCTGTATAGAAAAGAGATGCATACATACTAAAATATATGTGTATAAAATACTACACATATAGTACAAAATTCTAAACAAAAAAATATTGATATCCCCCATCAGTCCCCTTTCCCCCTCCCCCCCCAATATTTCACATACCTTGGAAGTTCAACAGGCAGCAGGTTCTTATCCACCACTGGTAGTTACTTCCAAGGTAAAAACTATATCAAACATGATATAGCAGTACTCAAGCAAACTGGATAAGCTGATGGAAAGGAATAGCCAGCAGGAGGGTCTAGATCCCAGGGGAATAGTGATCCAGTAAAATTAGGTCAGTCCAAGGGAATGCAGATGGTGTTTGGAGTTTGGAAAATATCTCTGGTACTGTTCCATGAACTTGTTGATCCTGTTCTTGGGATATCAGCTGAGCTGGTGAGATGAGCGCTTCTCTGCTTAAAGTTGGTTTTTAAGCTCTTTTGAGAAGGAATTGATTGCTCTTCTTATTACTCTGGAAAGAAGGTGTTTCAGTTTTCTGTTTATTCAGTTTTCTACTGAAACTGAATAAAAATGCTGCTGGTGGTGGCTTCTGTGATATGCCGTGTAGCTGACTTCCCGTGAAGCTGAGCAGTTGCCTTGTACAGGCTGCACAGCCAGTATTGATAATGTGACGCCACAAGACACACTTCTGCTGTAAGGGCAGAGCATGAGGCTTGGGCAAGGGCTAAATTTATCTGCTTTGTGTCAGCCTCCTTCTGCTGCACTGTAAGATCTACGCAAAAATCCTCCTTCATAAATACATTTAGTCCTAGCAACAAACATATCCTTTGGCTCCCATATACCAGAATTTTTAATCCTTTTCCTTCTTTCAGTTATTGACACCTATTCAACCCCAATTCAAGCAATTAAAGCAATCTGGTACATCGTGATCTCAAAGCAATGCAGAGCCCAAATGACAGCAGATAGTCAGTGCCTCCAGTGCAGCGGAGGTACATGGTGGCTCAGATCCCGATTGCAGGCAAACCCAGGTGTGGCCACTGCAGTATTTGTGGTTGACTGGAGGATGCAGCAAGCAACTCCATCCTGGCCAGAACAGGAGGAGAGGACATAACAGATATCAGTATGGAAGTTAAGCAGGGCTCCAGGGTGCCTTGGGCTAGTCTGGAAGAACCAGTTACTAAAAACAAGACAAGTAGCTTAAATGGCTGTTTGAAAGATAAGCCCACGTTGACAAACTTCTGCACTTTTTTTTTTCTTAAGAAATTTTTTCTTAAGAAATTTTTCTTAAGCATTTGCTTTGGAGGAGAAATTTAAAATTATTGGGAATTTCTTTTCTAGGCTTTGATGCATGTGCTGGTTTGCAATCAGTTAATTCAACTGACAGTCATTGTAAGTTTAATCTACTTCTCTTTCTTCTTCACTCTATTCTTGTTGGAAAAGATCTGTGATCTTTTGTGTTAGTGTGGACATAATGCTCTGGAACTGGAGCTACCTTTGGGCAGTTCATCACAATAACAAACCTTCCCAAAACTTATTGATATATGGATGGATAGACTTCTGAAAACTCTACATACTATGTAGGACAAAAATCCATTAAAATGAGGAAAGGGTAAGCCTGGATAGGTTTGTATGAGCATCTGAGGTCAGTGAAAGGGAGGATTTTACAGTATGCAGATGTTGTGTTTAGTCTTAGTCAGCCTTCATCACTCTAGCTTTATGCTAGGATAACCCTGCATTTGGGCAAAGGAAAGCATCTCTAGCATAGAGTCTTGAAGGAAAAAAAATAGGAAAAGTTTACGTAAGACTACTAGAAAAGCATCACAGAGTGAATGCTTTTGTGGGGTAACTGCCTGGGGTGACTTGGGAAATTAAACTGATTTTCAAATTTTAAAGAATATGTACAGCCTTGAAAAAGCTTTCAGGGTGGAGTATAGCTGCACTACCTGAGCGTTCCCTAGGCTTTCAACCTTAGAGGCTGTCACACTTGATGAACCTGGTGTGCTGACTCTAAGGAACAGTATGAATGAAATGAAGACACCACGGCTAGGCTCTGTGGCAAGATGGGGACTTGATCTTGTACACACCGAGACCTGTACACACCGAGACCTTGATCTTGTACACACCGAGTCTGCATATTTGCCACCCTGAGCCAAGGACCTGTCATGTTTTTGACAAAATGCTGTATTCTGGTGAACTTTTTCTCATTATAATGTCATTATAATGTCATTATAATACCAAAACACACCTCCATCCAAAAAGCTACCCACCTCCAAGGTGCAACCACCCCTCACTGAGCATGTGCTCTAAATTTCTCGGAGCCTATGGCTTTAAATGAAAGTGACAAAACTTTTTACCAGTCATAACCAAGATATGCTTGTCTAGAGTCACTCAAGCTCCACCTAAAAGAAAATAATATAAATTGGCTTAAGAGAGAGAGGATGTGAGGGAAGACACCATTGGGACTTCAGGGATCAGCTGATGGGTTGAGTCTCTCCCCCCACCCAACCCCACCGGGATGCCTTTAGGTAAAATTTGAACACTTGGTTGTACCGAGTGCCTCCCCAGGAAACTTAGAAATCTCTGTAGAGTTTTTGTACCTTTTCAATGTGTTAATAGCCGGACTGTGTACTTGTGTATTTTATGCATGCTAGCTTGCTTTTGCAGACAGTGAATTTATCGACACAAATCCAAAGAACCTGTGTACAAGTTGCTGTAATAAATTCCACTTAATTACATTGTTCCTAGCCATGATAGTTCTCATTGAACGTGACTAGAGTGAGGGCATGCTACATTACTGGTGAATCCATGACCATGATAGTTCCATATCTTGAATCTGACCTGACCCATAATGGTTGATTGGCTATACCTCTTAATGCGACAGTTTTGCCTTCTGTTTTGTTGAGTAGTGCTGCTGTGTGCTGGTAACAGTCTCCTGCTTGCCTCTGGTTTGTACATGGAATCTTTCTGAATGAAACACCATCACCTTCATTTTTATTTCACTGCGTGGAAAAAATGGTTTGTTAACAAAAACTTCATTAAAATGTATTCTAAAATAACATCAGAGAAGACTGGCTTTTTTTTACAGATTACCTGCATCCTTTAGATATTAACATTGACAATAAGCACCATGGTTTTTATAGCAGACTGATAACAAGGTGTGGGGAGAGGAGAAAACTTTCCTGCTGACACGCTAACCATGTTCAGAACATGGTTAGAGTGACAGAAGACTCTAAAAGTGACTTTCAGAAAGAATAGTATGTGTCTTTTTTAACATGCATTTCTCTGGATTTCTTGGCAGGAAGGCCTTAAATCATGAACTTTCTAAACTTTTCAATGAGATGTGGGATATGGACGTTAACCGCTTTATGCCTGGGAAAGACTATACAATTGAAGTGCAGATAACTAATTGCTAAGTAACATGAGAATTAAAGGCAGGATGGTATTGTAGGAAAAAGTGTCTGTGAAACTGCCTTCTGCTAAAGAGTTGCCTATGCTTCATCATTTCCTTTAATGGCATAGGCAAGACTTTCTAATGATGAAGAAGCACTTAGGAGAGGGAATAATACAGAGAACATGTTAATGGGCCATGCTACCTGGAAAATGGTTACAAGTGGCATCTCAAGTGTCTGTCCTGGGGCCTGTAACATTTAATATCTTCATCTGTGACCTGGAGGAGGAGATGGAGTACAACCTTTCTGTTTTTTCAGATGAAAGAAAACAGTGGTGATACAGGTGGTATGCTCAAGGTCAGGGCTGCCCTTCAGCTGGGCCTAGGCAGGCTGGAAGAACAGGCTGAAGGATCGTCATGAAATTTGACAAGAAAAAATACAAATGGAACAGGATGCCCAGAGAAGTTGTGAAATTTCCATCTCTGCAGGTTTTCAAGACCCAACAGGATGACAGCCAGAACAACGTGGTCTGAATTCAGTGTTGATCATACATTGAGCAGGACTAGAGATGTTCTGAGGTCTGGATGTTTCTGTGAGTGTACAGTTGTGCATACATGTATGTGTGTGTATGACTGCTTGCATGTACAGTCTGGGCGACTTCCCATAAAGGAGAAGTGGAGGCAGGTCCGAAGTCATTCCTGTTGGAGTAAAGGAGTAAACTGAGGAATCAGTCTCACCTGAAGAATATGGAATAGCAGAGCGGTGTGGGTGAGGAGGGTTTCAAGGTTGTTGCTGACACTCCTACAGAACTGTGAGGGAGGTGTAAGTATCATATTTGATGAGCAGCCGTTTCATTCTTTGCCAGCTCAGTGTGGTAAAAGCATGACCATGTGTTTTGGCCACAAAGTGCAGCAGGTCACTGAGTATTTGGTAACCAATTTTGTATTCAAAGTGCTTACACTCTTTACTGCAATGTTATATAGTTATATATCTATATCTTCAATGTTACATAGATATAGATGTTATATAGATACAGATATAGTTTTCTATTGATAATAAACTTGAAAGAAATGTACCTCCAGCCCTAATGTGTGAGGGGAAAGCTTCTCCCACATATCTTCCTCATTTCTCAGAACAAGGCTCTAGGTCTCCCTTGCCCATGTTAATTAACAGCTGCCTGTCTTTTCTCTTCTTTCCTTGAGAATGCCCTTTGTGAATCAGAGACCTGAAAATCATCACAAAAGCCACCTTTCTGTTTTGGATGCACTTACTGTCACATTGATTAAGATGCCCTTAAACATGGCTGGCTAGAAGTCTTTGAAAACTCCAGAGTACAACCATGCACCTGTCCAAAGCTGCCAGAGCTGCAATGAACTGCTTGTGGGGCAGGCTTGGTACTTAGGAGACAAACTACATCTCTGCTGCACTGCATGGACTCATAAACTGTATGCAGTGGGTACTGAGAAGAGACAGAATGTGTCCAAATCTCATTTTTCTTTGTTTGTGTTGGGAATCAGTCTTGGCTCTACATTACTCCTCTATCATTTGTGGTGTATATATTTCAGTAGCAGATCTGGCTACTGTTCATAACTGAGCTATCATGTGGGTCATTACAATCATCCGTGAACAAGAGTCAACAGAAAAATTTCAGATTTCTAGTGTGTCAGAAATCATGTCTTTTCTCTTTACACTGATATTTCTTCAATAATATCTTCTCTTGCTTTAGGATGACCATTCCTAACAAAGTGTCCTGATAGGATTATGCTTTTTGTTCTGATTATTTTAAAGGCAGCCACTGTCACCTCTAAGAACATATTGCTTCTATTGTTATTTTACTCTGGTGTTTCTCCTAGGGAAAAGCAGGTGCCGTACAGCAAGGAGACAGTGCTGTCCAGGACAGCGCAGCCAGACATCCGTTTCACAATGTAAATGAAGATCGCCTGAAGAGCATAAAAACGTTCTCAAGTGAGACCCGTTCTTTTGTTAATGGTGGAAGTGACAGGAATAATCCATGTTGTTTTTATGTGTTTACAAGAAATACAACAGTGTATATAATTTGGATGGTCAGATGAGAAGGAAGCGAGGTACATCGGGCTACATGTCATTTGCAAGTAGTTTACCCACTGTTTACACGGAGGTTACCTGTATCCTCAGCGTCAGGAAGAACACCTTTTGTGTCATAGCAAGATCTGAATTCTTCTGAAGTTCTTCAACTACAAAGTGAAATGGATGAGACTCTCTTCATTATCCCATGTATTGAAAAAATGCCAGTCATCTTTTCTCCTTTGGCCACAGCTCCTGGCCCTCTCAGACAGCACTAGGTCCTCAGCTACGCCTTGCACTTCTGTTGGGGTTATACTTCGGGTCTATCTATCAATAGATGTTTCCTCCCCTGATTTTTCTTTTCCCTGGGTGAAGCTGCACTATGTTGCTAAGCTGGTCAAACTGCTCGTCTAATGGGAAGCACCATTCTTCTCTATTCCCCCACACTTCTCTGAGCCACACAATCCTACCCTGTGGTACAGCTCTGGTACTCACTGAATCCAACCTTGTGTCACTTCAGCTCACTAATCTGGCAGGGAATGACTTAGTTTTGACCTCAGGCATTTTTCTATCAGTTTAGTATGATTCATCATCCCTCAGAATCTACTGAGGGTAGAGCAGGAGCAGCTGAAGTGATAGGAGGCAGCAGGTGGCAAAGGGGGATACAAAGAAAATGAACTCATCTACTCAGAGGCCATGAGCTCAATCGCGGGTCACCTCATGCTGTGATATTCCTTTGCTGAAGTAATTCCCACAAAACCTTCTGCCAGCATAGCTCAAGTTCATAAACATAGGTCTGTAATTTAGGTGCTCAGATTTTTTTTTTGTTGTTGTTGTTGTTAGAAGGTCATTATTGCATCAGCCACTTTGTTCCATAAAGGAGTTCAGTTGTGAGCAGTTTATCTTAAAAAGAAGTGCAGCACTGGTCTGGCTTTGAGCCACCTCTAGTCTACACCCAGCTCTGTACTCAAGAATGAAATCTGACACATAAAGGAGCACTGACATAATATATGGCAACTTTTTATGATGGCTTTAATGACTGGATCACAGGTATGATTATGGCCTGTTCATCAGAATGAACATGCTGAAAGTTTCTCTTTTTCTGCAGCCTTTATTTCCTTATTGGACAACTATGAGACATCAACTGGAGTAGAAGAAGTAGTGACTCCAGAAGAAATAGCTGAAAACAATTGTTTTCTTGATGCTATTTTAATGACTGGAGTAATGAAAGTGAGTAACAGAGATCTTTTTTAGTCACTGAAAACACTGAATTACAAATTATAAACTTCATATGTATCTTTGTTTTTTCTTTCAGCTAGCTCATGAATATCTGCTTAAAAAAAAACTGGCAAAGCCAAACCTTGCTGATTTCAAGTATCAGCTCTATGACATCTGGTTCCAGCTCTATACCAGGAAAGAAGGAGACAGGTATGTCTGATGAATATGGCCCCTGATCATCTTACGCTATTTTGATTTATGCAACGGTAAGCCTGAATTCCATCTGTTACATGCAGAACTGGAAGATGGCCTCAGGATACAGCCCAAGTCAGGTGTTCAATGGTCCCACACAGATCATGTTTAAAGGCTTACTGATCAGATACAGACAACGTTGACCCTTGGGGTACACTGGTCTCCAGCTGGACCATGCGTCCCTAGTCACAGGCATTCAACTGCAGAAGTTCATCCACTTTTCAATTACATCATTTACTTTTGTAATCTGTACTTCATCAATTTGTCTGCATTGCTGTTACAGGACATGATGTCAAAAGTCTTGCTAAAATCAGAATAAGCAGATGAGATACATCTGTGACTTTTACTAACCACTTCATTATCAAATAGACTTTGTGGCTAGATTCCACTTCAAGTTTTGTTCAAAGTAAGAAGAAAACCCAAAAAACCCTAAAGTTATCCTAACAAATAAAGAAACTGTTCACAAATTAGTGTAGGCAAGCTTGTACATTTTCTTGCCTTTTGTCCCAGCCAATTTGAACTATTCAAACAAAAGACCTATATATTATTCTTTGGTTTATTACAGACCCGATTCTTGCGGTTTTGAACATGTTTTTGTTGGAGAAACAAGGCGTGGTAAACAGATCTTAGGTTTGCACAACTGGGTGCAATTTTACCTTCAGGAGAAGCATAACCAAATTGACTACAAGGGATATATCACTCGGAAGAACAAAACCAGGGTAAGAATGAGCAGGGCGGCCTAGCAAATAAGATCAATAGGTACACGGAGAAAAGCTGTGCTAATGAATCAGAACACCATGATGCAGAGGCAAGGTTGCATTTTTCCCTGTATCTACAGAGTCACATCCATAGTCACTGACATGTTCCCTTTCATCCTCTTCCTACTATCATTTGTGGTTATTGCACACATAGCATGTGTCTGTAATTCCAGACCCCTTTAAGACAAATGCTGGGAGCAGACGTTTTTATTCAAACAAAATCCTATGGCAATTCCCCTGACTTCAAGTGAAACTGGACAGAAACCTGTTAATCTGTATGTCTTCTAAGGTCCAGTGCAGTAAATTCCAAAAGGTGCCATGACAGGAATTACTGAGCCCAGGCTACAAAAAGTGTTTTGCTGGAAAGGCAAGGTTATTCTTGGGCTTGTACAGTCTGTAGATTTGGGTTTTTATTGCTGGCAGATCTGGAAGCTCACCCCTTGGCAGCTGAAGTTATTGGAAAGACTTCTTTGACTTTGGTGGCTTTTGAATCAGGTTATTTATTCCTTGCTGCTGTCCTCTTCTTGCAACTGAAAGTCTGTAAATCTTAGAGCTGAAAATTATGGGGCATAATCCAAAGAGCATTGGCAACTTGGAACCAGATTACCAAAAAGTGAAGCTTAAAAGCCATTTTGGGTTGTTGCACTTGAACTAGTGTGAAAGATAGAAAGCTTTGCCTATACCTCCTCTGGGACAGGTAAAGAAAACACAGACTGAAACATCAGCCCAAAATGCCATGTTTCCTTAACAGCAGTGTTTGGTTGGTAATGGATTGGTTGGCTGGGATACCTCCAGAGCTGCTAACCATGCTTTCTCAGTGACTGCTAGAACATAGCTTGGCTGCTAGGGCACTGGACAAACTTGGACTTTACAAGCAGGCGGGCATGGTTGTTTATTTTATTTTTCCTGGCAGCAAAGTGCTATTTCACTGTTTCTAAAGGAAACTCTTACCAGGATCTTAGGGATCTTTCTAATACCCAGAAAAAGACTGTCAAAGCATGACCAGTAATCTTTTCAGTTATGTTTTCTTACCAGTTAGAAACTCCTTCTGTGCATGCTCAGGATGCAGTAGTCCCAGGGGGGTCTTGCCTGTGGAGCCAGCCATCCACGGACGCAGAGTGCTGTGGGTGCTGGTGACCCTACACCATTCCTGGATGTGTTGGTGTGAATGGTGACCAGCTTGTGAGGAACATGATCAGTGCCAAATGGGGCATGGGTGTAGGTATGGCACCAAATGATGCACACATATTTCTTCACTAATTGTACGAAGAGGATGCTACTGCTATGGGGGTCAACTGCTCTGAACCTAATTTGCCCAGGTATACATAAGCAGAAGAAATCCTAGTGCTCCCTCATGCCCAGATCCTTTTGTACTGAAACTATTTCAAACAGTAATGCTAGTTTTTGGGGAACGGCAACACTACCAATGCTTAATTGATAAAACTGATCATGTATGCTCTATAGGACAGGGAAAAAGCTGTGCTCCAGGTCTGTGATCCTGGCATGGCAAGGATATGGTGTATCACATGTTGCTTAGGGCTTCCTACTTGTAGCTCAGCTGTGGTTGAGACAACTTCACAGTGGCACTGAGCTACTGAGATCCACATTAGGACTGGAAAGGAGCTCAGAAGGGCTGGCATTCAATTTGTAACATCTATTTCCCACTGACTTTCACTGTAAACTGGGTGAGTCACTTTACTCTTGGTCTCCTATAAAAAACCTCATTATAATTTATTTGAACTGATATATCAGTTTAACTGAGTCTGCTCTACTTTTCTGCTGACTAGTCTGCTCTAGCCTCTTTTTGGAGAAAAAAAAAGTCCACTGGCTTAAACTGCTATCCATCTATTGTCTTCAGTGGTGCAAGATTAGTTTAGACGAGGAAGAAAACACAATTCACAAACTGTAGGACCATAAACAGGATAATTTGTACCTAAAAATCCAGAATCTGAAAATGTAGGTATGTGGTCATAGCTGTGCTGGAGATTATCCCATTGTTGTTTGTTTGGTTGTTTGTTTTTTTAATACTTTCAGCCTGACAAAGATGACCAAGTTTTGAGCATCCAATTCAGCTGGAAGGGCTCAGTAAAGCCAATTGGAAGCACCTTTATCGGTGTCAGCCCTGAGTTTGAATTTGCCCTTTACACCGTCATTTTTCTGCTGTCTGAAGAAAGAGTCACATGTGAAACAGTGAAGATAGAAGAATATGAGCTACAGATTGTTGTTTGTCGCCATGGGCACCACATTGGAACAGCATATCCAGTGCTCTGCAACACCAGTAGTGAAGACCAGTAATTACAGTGATCAGGCAGCATTTACCTTTGTTTTGTTCTGTTTATTTGATGGAGGGGAGGGAGTAAATTGATGAGTTGTCTCATACAATTAATTTCTAGTACAAGTTTTTGAGTTGTTCACTTTTAGTCTGCAATAAAGTGTTTAATCAATAGTGTGACATGCTGGAGTGTCTGACCCACCTTGAAATACATTTCTCTTCATATTAAAGTCTGTATTAAACTTGTATTAGCCTTCCTTAACACATTACAACACTATACTTTTCACCAGATAATAGATTTTAGAAAAAAAGCCATATTAAAATCGATACACACTTTTCTCTTATTTGTTACCTGCTGCATATTTGGAAGAACAAAAGCAATACCTTTTTTATACTTTTCCTTCCAGACAGGAACTTGGATTTGGTGCAAGCTGAACCACAGTACTTTTTTTTTTCTCTTCTCCTCATTTCATTAGAGGTTAATTTCAAATGCATTTTTCCTATGCCCAGGAAGCATATTCAGCTGTGAGAATGATAATCAGATCAACAGTAAGTCTGTCACTGCTGTGGATCTGCCCAGATTTTTGCCTGCTTCTAGATACCACAGTAGGCTTTATCTCACCTAAGTTTACAAGTCTGTGGTATAGGCACCTATGTTCCCATTACAGTCACTGAAGTCTGCAGTCATTTTTCTGCTTGTGTAATCTCTGTTAGGGTTAGATGAATGACCCTGTATAATACACTGAATAAATCCTGGGTAATAATAATCAGATGCCACTGGAGACGCTTGTTCTCTTCCAAGACCTGGTCACTGCTCCTTTTGCTGATGAGAACATCTGCCATTTTTCTTCCAAAATGTATTCAATACTCCAGTGAAAGGAATGTGATGCTTTTCCTTCTCATGCTAATGCAGAAACAGGCAGATGTTCTGAGAATGTGATAGGGATTGCTTAGATATTCAAATCCTACAATTATTCCTGATGTGTATTTTCTGACAATACATTATTTGGAAAGTGCATATAACTTTCATGAATTTGAGTGTTAAAGTTAAAATGCTAACTAACCAACCCAGTGCTGGAAATATGCAAAGAAAAGAAAAGGGAAAAAAAAAAAAAGAAAAAAAAAAGAAGCCTACAGAGATACATCATTACATAAGGGGCTACACAAAGAGGCTGACATATGAAGGATAGCAAGTTACTGTTCCAAGCACAAAAGGGATTAAACACAGCACAAAGGGAATAGACATAGGACTGCTACCATGGAATATCTTCGAACTCCCCTGTTCAGGGACTTCCATCAGCCTGATGCTGTAGGACCACCACATGCTTGTTTCTGCTCTTGGTGCCCCTAAGGGACACTGGAGTGCCCTGCAACCAGTAAAGTGACCTATATGACAATAAATGTACTTCACTGATATTTTATTTGGTAGCAAAACCATAACTAGATTAAAAAAAAAAAAAAAAAAAAAATGATTATGTAATTGGATGATGTTACAACACTAATTATACACGAAGCCAACTTATATGAAGCCAAACAAGCATCACTAGTTTCTGCAATCCTCTATCCTCTGTTTTGAAGTGTAACTGCAGGTACTCAGAAATCCCTGAAACTTGGCAAATCCATCCTAATAGGAAAAAAATGTACACTGTTGCACACTGATACTATTGCAGAACAACAGATTTCAGTGATAGTTCAAGTAGTAGAAATAAAAGGCAAGAAATCAACTGTATAAATTCTCTAAAGGTATACATTTAGTGGTGTCAGAGAATTAAAGTTATATTCTCAGTTTATGCTGAAAGCATTTAGAATCGTTTTTGCATAATGACATTAGAACTCTATAATTCTCAAATTATGACTTCTATGGAAGGTCTTAAACCTCCAGACCTAAATCTTAACATAACTAGTACAGACAGCTCTCTTAGACAGAGGGGATCAGATGCTTACAGGAAAATTGTAACTGTATATTCCACAGAACTGCAAGTGGTGTTTGCAAGGTAGAATGCAAACTAAGGATGTGAACAAGAACTTTAGTTTTCCTTCTGAGGTAGTTAATACAGCCTAGTAGTTGATACAGCCTATGCCTAGGCAATTAGCAGGCTTAACATATAAATCTATCTAGATCTGCAAATAAGCAGAAAATATAGGAGAGATGGTGGAAGTGAATGATCTAAAAATTAGCAAATACACCTGCAAAGTGCAAGGGAAGAAGAAGAAGAGCAGCGAGCAATAAAAACGGAGGCACAGAGTATGGATTCAGTATTGTCTAATGCATTGAAAAAAGAAAACTGCAAAAGAGAAACACAGTGATGAGTGCCAAACACCCAGGAACTCACTGGTCACCTGCCCACAGTGACCAGAAGAGGCTGATCACCTGAGTGTCTAGGACTTTGGCTGTGCTTTGCCTGGACAAGCAAGCTACTCACTGAGGGCAGAGGTGTGACAAGCCAGCCCCCAGGGCGGTGAGGAGGAGAGAATCTGCACTGCTGAACAGGCAGATGCGACGTCTCTAGAAAACAGGAAAAAGAGCTGGTGTAGAATTTAAATATTATATCAGTTCACAATAATCCCAAACAGGAGGACCCCTTGGAAAACTGGCAATGTGATCGCTTGCTCCCACTGTGTAGGAAAGGAACTACAGGCTCTAAGAGTACTGCATCTGACATATCCCCCAGGTGGAAGGAGTAACAACTTCTTGCAATATTGTGAGCACTCCCAACCAGTCCTAAAAGGAAAGTAACCAGCACCTGTCCTGCAATCCTTCCTGATCCTTCCCATCAAACCTGTGGGTGCTGGGACCAAAGCCCACACACAGGGGCACTGTGTCCAGAGGTGACGAAGTGGCCTCTGTCCTCAAAGTCTTGCCAGCATCCTCCCGTGTGCATGTTCGTGGTGTTGGCCTCTTGGCACCCACGCCCGCTCAGCTTCACCCAGCAGAGGCAACGGCACAAGGGGGCTCTCATGCTCCACCCTGGTGAAGGGAGCTTGTAAAAGAAACATCACCTCTATCTGACCTCTGTTGTTAGCTAAAATGGATAGAGAATGTAATTCTTCGAGACTCCTCAGAACATGCTCAAACGCATATTTACACAGCAGGCTGACTTAAAGATGATTTGCCATCTTAAACTGAGCAACATGCTTCAGAAGGTCCCTTTCATAGTCAGCATTTTCAAGCAAGAGCCATGCCCTCTGCTGGCCAATTCAACTATAATTCCTGCAGTTCTCTGCATTAAGAATGGCCTTCTACACCGTATCCCTGCAAGCAACGCCACCACGTTGTTACCTGGGGCACGGGTTTGTGACAGTCAGCTCTCTGTGTCCCAGATGCAGAGTCACTTAGGCAGAGAATAGAGGCTTACAGAGGTTTAAGGCAGTGCCAGTAGCTGTATGTGTATGAACGGCTGCAGTCTGAGAGACTCTGTGCTGGCTTGCTCTTTATTGAGTTTTGTAGCCCAGGTATGGAAGTGGCGGTTTTCCAGACAGAAAGAAAAGATGATTTTTCCATACAGGTGAATCCATCAGAAGAATGTAGTATCCCAATGACATCCTATATGTGGAAATAGGGATCTTTTGTAGGTGGAAGTTAATTGACAGAAGACAAAACTGGCTAATACTAAGTTAAGGCCACATCAAACAGATTTGGAAGAGTTGCCAGCCTTTCTGTGGAGGGTCTTCATTGACTTGACATGCCTACATCCTACAAACACTTCCCCCCATCTATCCTCTTCTACCTCCTCCCCCTGAGCAGCGCAGGTAACAGTTAAGGTTTGATAATACCAAAAGCTATCAGGTGGTTAGTCAGTCTGTTAGCTATGGAAGCGTATCAAACATGGATGAACCTTTCAGCTAAATCCTCTGGGAATTACAGGTCAGAGCAACATCTTTAGAGTTCCTCCTTCTGATGGTAGAGAAGTGTGACAGTCCAAGCTTGTGGGAGTATTTGAGGTGAGATAAGAAAATATTGTAATTGTAATGGGGTATATTTGACTATGACACAAGATATCACAGCTATATACAGAGGACACTTATGGCATCTTAACTGAATCTTCTGTACCTTTTATCACAACTTTACATTTCCTGAATTAATCTGTAATATCCAATTTCACTTTTTTTTTTTTTTTTTTTTTTTTCTGAACCAAGTTTTCTACTGGAAACTAGAATTAAAGAAATAATAATAAAAATACCCACTAGTGTCATTAGAATATGTGGATAGACACTCCATGGTGTAAGAAGAATTTTAAACCAATTAACAGTAAAGAGTCAGAGAACATTAGCAAGTTTCTGAAAATAATATAATAATACATGTGGGGATTGTGGGGAGAAACAATATGACAGTTTTATAGCAGTTGGCTCTGAGAATGTGGCCATAGGTCTGATGACCTCTCACTGAAGTTATATAGAATGAAATACAAAGTCTGTCTGCTGTATGGAAGAAAGGAAAGCAATAAGATAGTTGAATAATGATCACAAACAGAAAATTGCTTAGCCACTCATGGCAACATCTCTCAGTTTCAGTCTCCCTAAATAAAATATGCAGTAGACTAAGATCTGTGGAAAGTGTTCAGTAATGTTATTACACTTAGATAAGAGTAGGAAATTTGTAGAATGAATTAAGATTGAGTTGTACTGGCTTCCAGAAAAACAAGCATGCACAACTTCATTTAAGTTAGCTTGCGCAATATAATCTTCAAATGTGTTTTTGTTTGTTTGTTTGTTTTTTTGTTTGTTTGTTTTTTGTTTTTAATAATAATAATGCTAGCAGCTGCTGTTATTTTCTCATACAGGAATGCTTTGATAGAATTAACTTGCACCCAGTGACAATACTGGTTGAGAATGGTGGCACAGGAATTTAAAGCAGAGAAGCAGTTCTTCTCATGTTACAAGTGCTGTTAGCTACAGCCACAATACAAATTGCTTGCTGAGTTGAATAAGATAAGGAAGAGCACAATCATGCACCAGAACAGTCCATACAAGTATCACCTGATAAGCAAGTTGTAGCAGCAGGACAAGACCAAGTGTATAGGTAAGTATTACCACAAAGAAGACACTGAACCTTGCTGATGGCTGCCAGACACTGATACTGAGTGTAGCAATGACTCAGTATTAAAGATATCCAGCCACCAGGGATGAGACTGTAACCCAAAGTCCTGTGACCAAAGCTTGGTTCTGTGATGCATGGATGTGTAGTCTTATCTTGGCTTTAGTAAGAAAAATTGTTGGTGAGCAAATATGTACACTACTGTCAGCAAGCTAACAAAAGTAGAAACAAAAGTGAAATTGTTGAACCTGGGTGACAGTCAACAGAGTATTAGAAAAATACCGAAACCAGAACTGAACAGCTAACAAGTGGTGGGTGCCAACAAGCAGGTGACAGAGTCCGAAAATGTCCTGTTGTATGACTTGACTGTCCTCATAGTGAAAAAGGTTTTCCTTATATCCAGTCTGAGCCTCTTATATCTGTTTTCTCATCCTCCTACCATGCACCATTGTGAAGAGCCTGGCTTCATCTCCTCAAAAGCTTCCTTGCTACAAGCCTGGCAAATCCCAGCATTTCACAGCCTGGCCGAGGCACCTTGACAGAGATGTGTAGTGGGAGCCAGGATGCCCCTCACAAACAACAAGTGCTCCAGAAGGAGGGCAGCAAAAGCAAAGGGCCTTTTGTCACCCACCTGAGGGCACTGCCCAGGATATGCCATTTCCTTTGAAACAAACCCTGGTTCCTTGAATTGTTCTGTAAAAAAAAAAAAAAAAAAAAAAAAAAAAAAAAAAAAAAAAGGCCTCAGGAAGCAAAGAGCTGAGCACTAGAGAGCTAAATTAATTCTAGAGGAGCTTTTGCTTTTTGTGTGTAGGCTCCACCTTGACCTGCTCTAAAAGCAGTTTCGGTTTCTCAGGCCTGCAAAGCTGTTCGCTCAAGACAGTTTACAAGTTTTCATAGTTTAATCACTCTCAGACAGTTAAGCCTCTTGAATATTTAAACAAATGCTGAGGTCATTGTTATGAAGAATTGACTTAAGGGGAATGCACGGAGAGACTTTTTTTTTTTCTTCCCTGGAAATCACCATGCTCTGCAGCCATCTCGAGTGGGGCAGGTAAAATCTAAAGGCAATGACTGATGTTCAGCCACAACAAAGTCTTCAGGACCAAGGGAGGGTTATGTCACATTTTGCATTGAGCTGCTGAAGTTACAGAGTAGGTTCAAATCCCCCATTAAGCAGAGGTCTTTTAAAAGCATTTTTCTCACATGCCTGCCTCAGCTGTGTGGTGGGTGTTTCTTCCTGGTGGGCCCTCCAGAGGAAAAAAACCATTGCTTTCAAGCAAATCTTGCAAGAGTCTGCATATATGCCTTTAGATACAGTTGTAGTTCTGCTGCCTTGTTTCTGATAATGCATAACAACAGCAATGCAAGTGAACTCCAGAAATAAGGGAGAACATAGGCTATCTCATTATATTTTGATACATAGGCACCTTCTTTTCATTTCATCAATGTGTGTGGGGTTCTAAAAAGCAGTACAAGAAGAGCATGAATTTTAAACACTCTGTGAAATGATACAAGTTTCCTTCCTTTACTAAGGAAGGTCATTAGAAAGGACAACTTTACTGTAAATCAAGGGAAAAGAAAAAAAAAAAGTGAACTAAGTATCAAAACATATTTGAGAGCATTTTGTAACAGCATGAAATAATAAAGGAGGAAATGACAAGGTGATGTAGTGTTTGCTTCAAACTTTTCTGCAGGGTGCCCAAGGACCTCCTAAGATCTAGGCCACTTCTCTTCTAAGCCAGGCCTTAAGCCAGAATCAGGTTGCTGCCTACAGAAGCTATAGCCAGATCATTTCCCTCTCTACAAAGGACTGTGAATGGCCAGGGTATGTGGGGAAGAACAAACAAACAAACAAAACCTCCTAAAATACCCTCCTTCTTGCATAGTAAGAGGTCAGTCTCCAGTGACTGCTTTGTAACTGAATTTTTGTTGATTGCTCTCTGTGTTCTTTAAAGCTATGAGAAACTCAGGATATAATTACTGTAAATCAGCTGATGTAGTCTTATTTGGAACTTGATTTGACCCTTGCTGCCTTCCGCCTTTAAACATCTCAGCCAAGCACAAGCACAAGGAGCACAGCATAGCTAAGTTCCTTTGGTTTCTGTCACCTATGCTGCTCTTTCTTGAATTCGGAATCAAAATAATATAGTACAGGCAATATCAGTTGCAGAAATGATAACAAAATAGTGATGGTCCCACTAAAACTGGTCACAGAGGAAATGTCAACTTTGTACTCTTTTAAATGTAATTGTAAAGATGCTATTTCAACTACAACATCACACTGGGATTGTCTCTCCCTTCCCCCAGGCAATTAGAATCCTACCAGGTCTAATTATAAAGATGGTAGACTTAATAGCGATTGTGCCTTTATCTTAATGAGGTGGGTCAAGACTGAAAGTGATGTGGGTAGGGAGCACCCGGAAGGGAGCAAGGGGCAAGCCAGGCACAGCAAGACACTCACCAGTGCCTGCAGCAGGGACCAGCTCTGCTCACACGCATGCAGCAGGATGCAAAGGGACTTCTCTGGCACCAGCTGCTCTCAGTCAGCTGCCAGCAGCAGTCTCACATGAAAGCATGTCAGAGCTCCATGTAGGAAAGCACATCAGAGCTCAGTTTCAGACCCTCCCTGTAGCTTTCTGTCCCATGCTATCCTCTTATCCTTCTTTGGGGTTAGGGTTACTGGAAAGGTAACAAAGCAACAGCTGTCCACTTCAAGTCTCATCTCTAGTTTGGAGCATTAGCTTTCACCTGGGCTTCAAAATCTTGGAACCATGCTGAGCCCCCATCTGGTCGATGGCCCAACTGAAGTCACAGCAGCCTCAGCCCCAAAATGACACCATAACTAACCCAAAAGTCCTGTGTCCAGCATTGCACTTTGCGTGTTATGTAAACTGTTAGGTGTAAACAGATTTTTATAAATTTGTTGTTGTCATTTTTGTAGGGGGGGAAAAAAATAGAGTGGTTGTTAAAAGAAGAAATAGTTCAGTCTAGAAAGCCACAGGCTCATTCTGCTTATGTTTACCATACAGGAACCTGCATGTGCTGATTTTAATCCTACAGGGTTGCCAGTCTGGAGGCTCCCTTTGGGAGCAGAGTTGCCCACATGCAGTCAGTGAATGCAGTGGGATTTCTATGTAGTGAAAAAACAGCAAGTACAAAGTAATGACAGAGAAAAAGAAACTCAGACATACAGCCAAGGAGATTGTCCTATTAGTGACTAATCATTTTTGCATATCTGAACCATGGCAAATTACTGTATAAAGACGTTGATTTTTTACTATCTAGCCCAAAAATGAGAGTTACAAGACATGCGTGACAAGCCGTACTTTTGAGCATCCTGTATCTTTGCTCAGCCTGTTTTTTCACGGACTAATCCTCACAATTGATAGAAATACTTTGATGGAAAAGCTCTTCTAAATCAAACAAATGCATAGCATTGAGGAAAGTTGTACACTCCCTATGACATGACAATTTCTCTGAATTCAAGAACAGGTATCTACAGGAGTAAGAGATTAAGTCATAAAATACATGTTTCTACACACAATGGAAAAGGTGAGTATAAATTAGGTATGAGCTGCATTAATACAGGTTGCTAATTATTTCTTTTACTTTACTCTCTCACAATAAGAGGCAAATAAGCCACAAGAAAATACTTCCTAATCACTGACTGTTCCACCATGCTATTTTAAATATGTTACAAGGTGTTGCAGGTGTTGAATTTTGATAAGGACATATTTACTTCCAAGCAGTGACTCAGGTGGAGAGTATTGTTCTCAATATCTCTTACACTTCTCCGCTCTGGTAAAAGAACTGCTTTTGCCTACTTATTTTTCTCAATAGGACCAGAAAAGTAAGCCTATCGTTGTAGAATGTAAAACAATAGAAAAGATCATTTGAAATAAAGTGCCTATGGCAAGTGAGAAAAATTTAACACCAAGCCAAGCAGAGATTAAAAATATTCTTATTTTCTTAAAGAATTTTTAATATACTACCAGTCTATCCCCAAACTTGATCAGTCATAATAATTTTTACAGTCCGGAAATAATTTTTACAGTCCGGAAATTTGTTCTTAAGAACAAAACAGCCTCTAAAAAACAGCCTCAGAACAGCTCCTCTAAAACAGCCAAGGAATGTTCTATAGCACTGGTTGGTAGTTATTTACATACTTTAAAATGTTACACAGAGCAAGCCAAGGGTTCCTACATCTGTTGAAACTAAATAAGAGGCTTTTCAGACCTTGTATGGGAAGAACAATTGCTAGAACAGCAAAAGAGGAGCAACTGGGAGGCCCTAATGAACATGTTTACCCCTCTCTGCAGCAGCAAGGGCTACTGAAGGACAAGACAAGAGTCAGAACTGAGATCTGGTTTATATTTCAAATACATAAGCTCTAATGCAGATATTAGAAATGGTACAAAATCACGGAGATGCCACCCGGAATACCTGCTCCACGGGCTGAAAACTGTGGGATGTTAAAAGCATCCAGTTTCTTTGAGGTTTGGGAACGTCCCAGAAGCCAAGGGCCATTAGATCCCATTACAGGATTTCATTACTCTTCAGAGACCTTCTTCATGTTCTCATATCTGGCAAGATAGAAGTGAGAATGCAGCTAAGACAACAAAACTTGTGATGTGATCTCTAGTCTTGTCTCTTGTCTCTTCTTGTTCCCTACATGCACTACATAGATGTTCTTCAGGAGTCCTTGAAACTTCAAGGAGCTGATTGCTGCAAATAAATTATTCCACTGCCACCAGGGAATATAATTCACAGCTTCTGGGGAAAAAGCACTCACCCCTTTGCAGCTCATGCTGTTCTGGATATTACTAGCCTCACATCCTCTTGTTCTGATTCACACCAAATTTCCAATTAAAAAAAAAAAAAAAAAATTGCTTTAAATTGCTTTAGCCATTTCCCCCCTTTTGCTTTTTACTCCTTTACTAATAATTCCCAGTGCTCACACTGTTTGGGTGACAGCCATAAGAACTGAGCAGAGTTTCATAGAGCTGTCTCCTCTCACCCAAACACCTGAGGTCCTGAGTGCTCTTTGAACACACACTACTTTACACCAATTAATTTACTCATCCATTTGGGAAGCTTCATCCTTATGCCAGGCACTTCATTGAATAGCTTTTCTCAACTCAGGTGGCCCTCGTTTTCTAACAATTCCCCGTTGTCTCTGTACTCGTTGGCTGCTGACCTTCCCTTAAAGAAGACACATCGATGTGTTCATAAAATGTCCACCTTTTACCCATAGAGCCACTAAGTTTAGGATTTATTGCAGTTTCTACTCAGTTGCCTACAACAAATATCAGGTCTGTAGCTTCCCATACTCATTCTCCCCTCCCCAGATCTTTCAAGCACTGCATCACCACAGACCCATTTATAAGGTACCAACACTGGGGAAGCTGTTAGGAAAGCACCTGTAGCTATTCCCATCACTGGAGCTCTTCAAGCCTCAGGTCAGGCTCCATCTAGCCACAAAATCACAGAAGGGCTGGGGTTGGAAGGCACCTTTGGAGATCATCTAGCCTAGTCACCCTGCTCAAAGCAGAGTCACCTACAGCAGGTTGCTTGGGTCTGCGTCCTCCTGAGGTTTGACTATGTACAAAGACTGAGACCTCACAACCTACCTGGACAACCTGTTCCAATGTTTCACCACTGTTTTGTTTCAGTTGGACTATCTGTATTTCAGCGCTTGTACTCGTGGGGGACTTCAACTTCCCTGACATATCCTGGAAGCACACCACAGCCCAGAGAAAGCAGTCTAGGAGGTTTCTGGAGAGTGTGGAAGATAGCTTCCTGACACAGCTGGTTAGTGAACCTACCAGGGGTGGTGCCCCGCTAGACCTTCTCTTCACAAACAGAGAAGGACTGGTGGAGGATGTGATTGTCGGGAGCTGTCTTGGGCAGAGTGACCACGAAATGGTGGAGTTCACTATTCTTGGCGAGGCCGGGAAGGGGATCAGTAAAACCGCTGTATTGGACTTTTGGAGGGCTGACTTTGGGCTGCTCAGGACACTAGTTGGTGGAGTCCCTTGGGAGGCGGTTCTGAAGGGCAGAGGGGTCCGGGAAGGCTGGGTGCTCTTCAAGAGGGAAATCTTAATGGCGCAGGAGCGGTCTGTCCCCATGTGCCCAAAGACGAGCCAGCGGGGAAGAAGACCAGCCTGGCTCAACAGAGAACTGTGGCTTGAGCTTAGGAGAAAAAAGAGGGTTTATAATCTTTGGAAAAGTGGGCAGGCCACTAGGGAGGACTATAAGGATGTAGCGAGGCTGTGCAGGGACAAAATTAGGAAGGCCAAAGCTCATCTGGAGCTCAATCTGGCTACTGCCGTTAAAGATAACAAAAAACGTTTTTATAAATACATCAACACAAAAAGGAGGACTAAGGAGAATCTCCATCCTTTACTGGATGCGGGGGGAAACTTAGTTACAAGAGATGAGGAAAAGGCGGAGGTGCTCAATGCCTTCTTTGCCTCAGTCTTTAGTGGCAATGCCGGTTGTTCTCTGGATACCCAGTACCCTGAGCTGGTGGAAGGGGAAGGGGAGCAGGATGTGGCCCTCACCATCCACGAAGAACTGGTTGGTGACCCGCTATGGCACTTGGATGTGCACAAGTCGATGGGGCCGGATGGGATCCACCCAAGGGTACTGAGAGAACTGGCAGAGGAGCTGGCCAAGCCACTTTCCATAATTTATCAGCAGTCCTGGCTATCGGGGGAGGTCCCAGTTGACTGGCAGCTAGCAAATGTGACGCCCATCTACAAGAAGGGCCAGAGGGCAGACCCGGGAAACTACAGGCCTGTCAGTTTGACCTCAGTACCAGGGAAGC
The DNA here is from genome assembly GCF_963932015.1 of Anas acuta. Classification (NCBI taxonomy): domain Eukaryota; kingdom Metazoa; phylum Chordata; class Aves; order Anseriformes; family Anatidae; genus Anas; species Anas acuta. The sequence continues at coordinate 131,031,518 of NC_088979.1, forward strand.
TCATGGAGCAGATCCTCTTGAGAGTCATCATGCAGCACTTGAAGGGCAAGCAGGCGATCAGGCCCTGTCAGCATGGGTTTATGGAAGGCAGGTCCTGCTTGACGAACCTGATCTCCTTCTATGACAAAGTGACACGCTGGGTGGACGAGGGAAAGGCTGTGGATGTGGTCTACCTTGACTTCAGCAAGGCTTTTGACACCGTCTCCCACAGCATTCTCCTCAAGAAACTGGCTGCTCTTGGCTTGGACTGGCGCATGCTTTGTTGGGTTAGAAACTGGCTGGATAGCCAGGCCCAAAGAGTCGTGGTAAATGGAGTCAAGTCCAGTTGGAGGCTAGTTGCTAGTGGTGTTCCCCAGGGCTCGGTGCTGGGGCCGGTCCTCTTTAATATCTTCATCGATGATCTGGACGAGGGCATTGAGTGCACCCTCAGTAAGTTTGCAGATGACACCAAGCTAGGCGCATGTGTCGATCTGCTTGAGGGTAGGAAGGCTCTGCAGGAGGATCTGGATAGGCTGCACCGATGGGCTGAGGTCAACTGCATGAAGTTCAACAACGCTAAGTGCCAGGTCCTGCACCTGGGGCGCAATAACCCCAAGCAGAGCTACAGGCTGGGAGATGAGTGGTTGGAGAGCTGCCAGGCAGAGAAGGACCTGGGAGTAATGGTGGATAGTCGGCTGAATATGAGCCAGCAGTCTGCTCAGGTGGCCAAGAAGGCCAACAGCATCCTGGCTTGTATCAGAACCAGTATGACCAGCAGGGCTAGGGAGGTGATTGTCCCCCTGTACTCGGCTCTGGTGAGGCCGCACCTCGAGTACTGTGTTCAGTTTTGGGCCCCTCGCTACAAGAAGGACATCGAGGTGCTTGAGCAGGTCCAGAGAAGGGCGACGAAGCTGGTGAGGGGCCTGGAGAACAAGTCCTACGAGGAGCAGCTGAGGGAGCTGGGCTTGTTCAGCCTGGAGAAGAGGAGGCTCAGGGGCGACCTTATTGCTCTTTACAGATACCTTAAAGGAGGCTGAAGAGAGGTGGGGTTGGCCTGTTCTCCCATGTGCCTGGTGACAGGATGAGGGGGAATGGGTTAAAGTTGTGCCAGGGGAGTTTTAGGTTAGATGTTAGGAAGAACTTCTTTACCAAAAGGGTTGTTAGACATTGGAACAGGCTGCCCAGGGAAGTGGTAGAGTCACTATCCCTGAAGGTCTTTAAAAGACGTTTAGATGTAGAGCTTAGGGATATGGTTTAGTGGGGACTGTTAGCTGTGAGGTTGGACTCGATGATCTTGAGGTCTCTTCCAACCTAGAAATTCTGTGTGATTCTGTGATTATGCCCATTGCCTCTCATCCTATCAAATGGATGATGTTCATGGGTGATGTTCTGTGGATCATCAAAATGATCTGAGTTCTCCCAGCCTCCCCTCATATGTCAGTCTCTTACTTACCGGTACTGCGTCTGGCTGGGATAGAGCTAATTTTCTTCATAACATCTTCTGTGGTATTGTATTTAGATTTGTGACCAAAACAATGCTAATAACACACTGATGTTTTAGCTATTTCTGAGAAGCTCTTGCAGAGTATCATGGCGTTCTCTATTTCTCACTCTGCTGCTCCAGTAAAAGGACTGTGGATGTGCAAGGGGTTGGAAGGGGACAAAAACAAGCAGATTACTCAAACTAACCAGACATTCCAGCCTGTTTCAAGTAGGAATCAGTACCGTGCCCTGTGCTTTCCTCTGTACCCTCCCCTCAAGCCCCATAGACAGCATCACAGCCATGATTCCCAGAGCCTTCCTTCCACATGGGATCATGCTTATCTTGACTCATATTCATTTCACACTCCTCATTTTATTGAGTCAGTTCAGGACACAAGTTTAAAATACTTCACAGCATAATAACTAACAGATTGCTCAGACCTGCCACCAACACCTCTCAGAACAAAACAGAACATCTTGACAAAGAGAAGAAATAGTAAAAAAAAATATTTATTTTTCTTTTACAAGACAAAGGGAAAGAGGCCAAAGTCTACCTCGCTTTGATTCTCTGATTATCAAACCTTGGAACACTGACTCAGCAGGGAAAACAAAGAAAAACAAGAAAAAACTACTACATGTATGCAAAAAGGCACTTTCTTAGAATAAGCTATCGTACACCAAGCCTGATAACCATTGCAGTAGGTCCCAAACACATCTGTATTCTTTTCATAGAATTACCACAGTAGACATCCTGTTATGCCTTTATGATCACAAACCACCATTTTACCATCTCTGGTAAGGGTTTCTAGTTCACTAAGTTTTCCATTGTTTAGCCCAAAGAACCCAAAACAGAAACAACCAGTAGAAGGAGAAACTATGCAAAACTTTCCCCAGTGACCACAGACTAGGCCATGGCTGACAATTCTCTGTCTGCATCTAAATAAAACAGTGGGGCAGTGGGAGGAAGAATAAAAAAAAAAAAATAGTGACAGAGAGAGTAGGAAGTGAAAATAGCATCCACTTATACCACTCAGTGCAGTCAGGAAAAACTACTGCTCCCCACAAGCAGAAGACATTCTTAAAGGTTCTTAAAAATGTTCATAGAATCACAGAATATCCCGCATTGGAAAGGACCCCATAAGGATCATTGAGTCCAATTTCTTCAGTGCCAGAAGAGCTGCAGACATTCAAAACCCTGAATGTCTGCAGGATATACCTATAAAGCTGAGCAGAACAAAAGAGAGTACATGGTGGTTTCACACTGATGACTTGCTGAACCACTCTCCCTCCACCACTCTCTCTCACTCTCCCTCCTCAAAGGTACAGGTGGAAAAAATAGGATGTGAAAAAAAAAAAAAAAAAAAAAACTCACGGGTTGAGATAAGGACAGTTTAATTAAAGGGAAAAAAAAATAAGCAAATGCCACACAGAAACAAATAGAGAAAACCATTATTCTCTACATCCCATCAGTGAGTAATGTCTGGCCACATCTTGGGCAGCAGGGCCTCAATATGTGCAGCCATTGGTTGGGAGGACAGGGTATCTTCATCACGAGCCCCCCCGCTCTGTCTCCTCCCTCTTCCCCACCTTTTATTGCTGAGTGTGACACCACACAGTATGGGATATCCCTTTGGTCAGTTTTGGTCAGCTGCCCTGGTGATGTCCCCTCCCCACCCCTTGCCCACCCACAGCCTGCTGTCTCTGGGGTTTGGAGAGAATCTTGGTGCTGTGGAGCACAGCTGAGTGATAGGCAAAGCACTGGTGTAATACCAATGCTGTTCTAGCTACATGTGTAGAGCACTGCACTGCTGTATGGGATGCTGTGGGGGAAGTTAACTCCATCCTAGCCAGCCCCAGCACATGGCATTACCTACATATGTACGTGCATGGGGTGCCAGCCAGTGGAGGGGTGTTTCCAGAACCTTCTTCACTCCAGAGCAGCTGCTTGTGCATGGAGCTGCCACTCTGCCCAACTTGAAGGCAGGTAGCTTTCATTGTAGAGCAGCACTAGCTTCCAGTCAGATAGCTCAGCAGACAAATAAACAAAAGGTGCACACCCTCCTAAGCTTCCACAGCCGTGTTCCCCAGGGAGCTGTTGTGAAAAAGTGATGGGCAATTTGGCTTTCTCATTTTTATCATCAGAGAAAAGACAAATAAACCTAAGACAAACAGAGAAATGTTGTCCTTGCATGCACAGTCTTTTACTTCTTTGCCTGAGCTAAGCTGAGCAAACCTCACCTTTCTTATATATGATGTGGGAAACAGAAGAGGCCTCAGACAAATGCAGACCTAGCAGTCATCTGAGTCACAATCCTGCAGCTAGCACCACTTCAAAAAGCTCTTGCTAGGAGGCTAGGTGACATGGGAGATCTGACTGACTTGTGATCATCAGAAGGGTAATTGGAACACCTTCTTAATAGTGTAGGAGACAGGGTGGCCAATACTCTGTTCACCTCTGTCAACCCCATTCTAGTGTTACACTCATGTGCCTTGGCAAACCTACTGAGACTGTGGTGGTGAACAGATGTAATGAGACTGGTAGACTCTACCTTACTCCTGCTTCTTGCAGCTCTTTCTCTAATATTTTCAGACAAAGAACTGTAAGAAAATCAAGAGCTGTAGGAGAATCAATATATCCTTTTGGGTTTTCTGCCACCATTTGTGCAAAAAAAAAAAATCCTCTATGTTGGGAACCCTCAAAGGCACAACAGCACCTTAAAAGAAATACATTAACTTTTTCGATTGCAGTTAAGTGAAACACTCACAATAAAAGATTAAATCTTTTGACTGTACTTCTCAAGACCTCCCAGGAGAGACTTCTGCTCCTGCACAGTGAATTACAGGAGGGCTCCAAACTACTTGAAGAGGTCCACCATAAATGGTTCGGTTCCTTGATTTGCATTTAGACAGTATAGATTTCCTATCAAACTCTCTTTAGTCTTGGGAATATTTAGAAACATCACCTCTTTCCTATAGGATCAGTCCAAGTGCTGAAAGATACTAGATGCAGTTATTGATATTTGCTCACACTTACAAAACCAGTGGATAAGATAGTTCAGTTCTTCCTGTGTCACATGAAATTTAAGCTGTATTTGGAAGAGCTCTCCTACTCATCACAGGGTGTTAATTTGCCATTAATATAAAATAAAACATTGCTGTGCAAGAGCTCTTTATAAATGATTAACTGGCCTCAGATCCTCTTGTTCTGATTCACACCAAAGTTTCAAGCAAGTCCTGGGATCTGACACTGAACAGAGGCTCCACTGTTCTGCTCCGTGCTCAAACCACAGATGAAAAAGTCCCTTCCACCAAAGTCTGGGGAAGGGGAGGAGGCGAGGCGAGGCGAGGCGAGGCGAGGCGAGGCGAGGCGAGGCGAGGCGAGGCGAGGCGAGGCGAGGCGTTGCTTTAGCCATTTCCCCTTTCTTTGTTTCCTTTGTTTTCTTCTACATTTTTTTTCAGGACACTTCCTCTAGCACACCCTTAACTCCTTCAGTTCTTGTTCTTTGTTCTCCCATCCTTTTGGTGCTTTGAGAGTCAGTGACAGAAGATGAGATACACATTTCTACAAAGGTCCCTTCCAAATTTAAAGTCATAGCAAGGGATCTTAGTCCTCCGAGTAAGGAAGGGGCTGCCACAAGTGGACCAGCACTCACTTCCCTTCTGACATTTCTCCACCAGACCAAGCAGAGCAGAAGAAGGGTCCTGCAGAGGACCAAAATGTTGTTAAAGCCAAGGCAAAAGGCTGCACAGATGGTCTGAAACCATGGGCTCCACCTACACCCCACAAATATCTTTTCTCGTGAACTCCCACCACCTTGTTTCAAAAGAGGGTTCATCTGTGATAGAACAGCTCAGGGGATAGGGGCTCCCAGGCAACTTCTCTTAGCTGATCCTTGGAGTCACTGCCGTTCAGAATCCATCTTCAAGATATCATACGTGGCAGGGCAGAAGTGAGAATGCAGTTGAGCCAGCAACGCCTGTGATGTGATCTTTAGCCTTGTCCCTTGGCTCTTCTTGTTCCATACATGCACTGCATAGGTGTTCTTTAGGAGTTCCTGAAGCTCTGAGGAGCTCACCACTTCAAAGTATTTCTTCCAGTCCTGCCACCGAATGGGATAAAAAGCCTCCCGGGGAAGAGCACTTACCCCTTTGCAGCTCTTACTGCTCCGAAGACTCCTGATGGAGCACCACTTCTTGAAGACACGCGTTAGGAGCTGTGGGCCTTGATGCCCCCAGATCCAGCTGTTGTAGTTCTCCACAAAGTCCTGCATGCAAAGCTCTATGAACTTGTGTCTGGGCTTAAAGGATAGAAAGGCCCCGTTCAGTACATACTTGGACTGGGTACCAAGCACATTGGTGAGGTTCTTTAAGTTCTTAAGCACAATGAAGTCTGTGTCCAGGTAGATGCCACCAAATTTCCACATGATGGCAATTCTGCAGGCATCAGACAGGATGGGGAAGAAATAAGGCTCCCAGCGCTGCTGAGCCTGCGAGTACCACTTTGCCAGAGGTGTCCCAGAGAAAAGCTCTGGCAAATCCAAGGGCCGGATTTCCACATTGGGGAAGCAGCTCAGCAATGAGAAGCCCCAGTGGTTGGGTAACGAGGCATTTCTTTTGGCCAAGCCTTTCATGAGCACCACAACCCTTGTCCCAGGGTGTGTCCGTGCAGCTGACTCCACAGAGCATGTGAACAGGTCATTTGGGTTGATTCGCTCAGAGGTCTCCACAAAAAACACATCCCCAGGTGGAGGAGGAGGCCCATCAGCAACGGGACGGGCGGGAGATGGCACAGAGTGAGCACAGTGGATTTCAGTAGGCAAGCTGTAGACTTGGTCCCTGACCTTAGCATCCTCCGTGATTCTCCAGTACAACAGGATGGAGACAAAGGACATGAACTTAAAGGTGAGGATGAAGAGGGCCCTCAGCTTGTGGCTCAGCACCAACCGGGTCAGTTTTAGCAGGCAGTTGGGCATCCTGAGCATTCTTGTTCCCATCAGAGCTTGTTCTACCACAAGACACATCGTGATCTGGTGGTGAGGAAAACAGAAAATACATTAACAGGCAGGTCAGCAGACCACAAGACATAGTACAGCACTGTGGCAGAACTACACACTGAACACTGAATTTAAATTACATGTTGAATTTAAGCATGCCAGCATGCTTAAATTATACCTTTGGAACATTTCTTAAAAAGTGTCCTGGCTTCTCCATACCATAGCAATGCCCACAGGCCCCCACCAGAAACCATAGCCCTTTTTCAGGTTGTTAGAGGGTGCAATAAAACTCACCTGCACACCCACAAAGGAGCTCAGAGGGATGATGGCAGGAGGGGGAGCCCAAATAATATCATGCTGGGCCCACTGCTCCCAGGCCCTCCATGGGGGCCATCAGTGGCCCATCTGCATAAGCTCGGAGTAGTGCAGGAGCACAGAACCACAGAATGTCTGGGGCTGGAAGCGACCTCTTGAGGTCATCAGGTCTAAACCCCAGCTTAAGCATGGCCACTTAGAGCAAGTTGCCCATGGCTGTGTCTGGGTTGGATGTTGAAGATCTCCAAGGAGAGGACTCCACAACCTCTCTGGGCAACCTGTGCCTTTTACAAGGCTCATTTACTGTCCTGGCCAGACACCAAGTTTAGTTCTCTGAAGTCCAAAGCATGGATTTAACCGTAAAGAGATATGCTGCAGCAGATGCAAGAGCAGAGCTGAATTTATCTACCAGAAAATCCAACAGTTTTTAGCAGCCTGAAATAAGGTGCATTGGACTCCTGCAATGCACAGTCTAGTTAAAGAGAACTGTGAACAATGTACCCATGCTTTCCTCAAAGCCTCCATACTCCAAGCAGTGCTACGCTTTTAGTATAGTAAACCAGTAAGGTTTCACAAAGAATATTCTCTTTAAAAGAAGAAGAAAAAAGTGAAGTTGTCTGCAAGATGCAAAACATTTTTGTGCTTCTCTATTTTGACCTGTTTCTTCCTTTGTGGTAAGATTTTGCATGACTTAAAAGAAACACAATCAATACAATCCATCAGTAAAAGCAGAAGTTTTATGACACAAACTGAAAAAGTGCAGAGTGTAATAGAGAACTCCATTATGCCTGCTGCAGACAGCTACAGGTCAGCTTAATGACAGTACAGGATTTACCATTTTGAATTAATCATACTTCAGTTGGAAAAAAAAGTCTCCACTGAGGTTCATCTCTTACTTTTTTGTCTAATTGAACAAAAAAAAAAATCTAGCAATTTTTCAACACGTACCAAGTCACTCAGAGCTGGTGGCACCAGGCCCTGGCAGGCTTGGGACCAGCCATGTCACAGTGTGCTGCCTTTCTTCTCCATGCCCTTGACTTTCCTTAAGACTTCAAGAGGACAACACACATTTTCTTTCCACATAGTTACAAGAAATGGCACAACTTTGCCAACTGCCCCCACCCTGTTCTTTCCCATTTCTCTTTGCAGCTCCAGTCTGGTTTGGAAGGAAGAAGAGCATTGTCAGCATGGGAGATTTATTTGTTCTGTGGCTTTTACCTTCACCACTCGTGAACACCTGCAACTAGCTGGGGCTGGTCCTTCTCTAGAAAGCTGTAATTGGGAAAATGCCAACGTGCCAACCCAGCACTGCGAGGATATATCAGTTTCATGTACAGAGAGGGGAAATGCCTCCCAGGTTACATCCACCTGAGGTTTGCACTGTTAGACCGTGTCATTGCTAAACCAATTTGCATCCCAACATAATAAATATACCGTCACAGACAAAACAGTCTTGACTTGGGGAATTTCATTTATTACCCATTAACAGAAACTTCTAATTACTGATTCAGTTATCAATTTAAAAAAAAAAAAAGCCAAGCAATTAAACAAACACTTCAGGAAAACACCTTTCCTCCCCTTTCCCCAGGCTTCTCTTCAGTCCAGCACCTCTTCCACACTCCTCTTCCAGTATCAACTTCCCTCTTTTCCCTGCAGGTTACACCCACTCTGTCCCAGTTCCTTCAGGCAATACATAGCAGTTTCCTTCCTCTGCTCCCTACATCTTACTCTTTTGCTTCACTGTTCCTTGCTTCTTAGTGCTCCTCTGCTGTACCATGGGTCTTCCACAGCCTACAGTCTCTTGGGGTGTACCTGTCCTGGCACAGGCTCTCACTGGGCCACAGTCCCTCAGGGATGTCCCCGTCCTGCTATGGCTTACCCACGAGTCACAGTTCCTCAGGGATGTCCCTGTGCTGGCATGGACTGCCCACAGGCCACATTCCCTCGAGGGTACCTTCTCCAGCACTGAACATGTCCTTCCAAGACAGCATCTCAAGCCATGTATCCAACAGCATCCTCTTCCACAGCCTCCTCCACATCCTTCCTTTGCTCTAGAGACAGCTCTTCACCGTCTTGTGTTTCCTCTCCCATCCCCTCCACCTCCTCACACCTTTGCTCCTGTGTCCTTTTGCTTGTCCTTGTGCAGGCCTTTTTGGGCCTCCTGCCCCATGTCAGCTCCTGTTTTGTGACTCCTCACATGTCTTCCCATGTTTGTCCTCCTATGGTGCTGTTTTGTGACTCCTGTCGTGTCTCTTCTCCATGACTCCTGTCCCCAGAGAGGCTACAACCCTTTCTTAAAGGCATTTGAGCAGAGGTGCCATTAGCTGCTCTGACAGGTTGCAGTTTCGGTGTGCAATAAGCTGTTTTCATGCTCATGGCTTTCTTCTCCTACACAGACCACACCTACAGTCCCAGTGCCCCAAACCCTGACACTTATGCCCAATACAGTGTTCCTTGTAACAATTAAATAAAGAGAGGTTCCTAGCATTTTATTTTCTTTTTTCCCTACAAGAGTAAAAATTTGCATTTTGGATTATGAACTGCTGAGCAATTCTGCGCAAATGTTTCCTCTACAATGGAAATCCTTTAAACAAAGAAAGTGAGAGGCCATAAGTGACACATTGTCTCTTATCTACTTTCAACACAAAGGACTTGTCAGCTACACCAATCTAAGGACAAATTTCTACCAAAGGAGTGTATTTGTTCAGGTATCTTGGGCAGAAAAATCAGCTTACCAAATGAAGCTTTTCTGATGGTTTAGCTTCCAGAGAGTTGAAGCATAGATCTTGGGAAAAGTGTGAGATGGTAAAAAGAACATTATTGCTCTCCCAGCGCCTCTCCCCAGTGAGCGTTGGTGAAATAGCACTGTCCCAGTTTGTCTTCTTTGAAGGACACTCAGCAGCTGAAGAGGAGAGAAGGCAGTAAATCTCAGGCAGTAAATAGTAGCAGCAGATGACAACAGCTGTTCCAGCAACAACAGTGAAACACCACAGAAACCTTGGTTTCCTCCTCCAGGGCAGTACAAACACCTCCAGGGCTAGAGCAAAAGCTCAGTTTCTTCCTATCATGTCTGCTGAAGTCTGGCACATCTGAACCTATGAGGTGGTTGATGGTGAAACAACACTCAAGTTCCATCAAGTAATTAATTTTGACTGATGGAACAAAGCAAGTGACCGCAAGCACAGAAGCGACTGCCACACCAATGCAAACATGCAGCTGTGTTTGCTTAGAATACACTCAAGCTTTGACTTTAGAAGCGCTTTATAACAAAAAGCAAAGAGAACATTGATAAACTCTGAGCAAGGGAGTTTCCTGATTTGTCAGAAAGAGAAGCTTTAAGGCTTTGCTGTGACAGTGCACAGATGGCTTTCCAGCAAGAAATTCCCACTGCAGCCAGAATCAAGAGCCAGGTCCTCCTTCACAGAAACCACGCTGCACTTTCCCATGGGGCTGGGGACAGAGCTGTTGAGTTCATTTACTGCACTGCACATGACAAGGAATAAACTCATTGATTATTGTGAAACACTTTCAGTATCAGACTTTCCGTGCAGGACAGTGTGCTGCAGCCTGGTGTCAATCACAGCACCCATCCTACAAAGTAGCCTTCCTGTGCTATGGGATACCTGCTTGTGCTTCAGACCTGATGGCTAGCTAAGCACAGCTGAAGCAGCATGTTGTTTGCTGAACAAGGTACAAGAGAATGCCACCCAGCCATGAGGCAGACAGACTCTCTGCTTATAGAGTCTTCCTCAGAAAACCGTGACAAGTTTTTTGGGGGCTGCACTTGTATCTTTTCCTCTAAAAGACACTGGAAACATGTCACAAGAAAATGCAAAAAAACTCAAAACCTCAATCAGAGGAAAGCCATCAAGGTAAACTCTTAAGCAACTTTTGGAACACCAAAATTAAGTATATTAATCTTGAAACTAGAGTTATGAGAATTTAGAATCAGCATCAAATGCATTTGGTGGTAAGGCATTTGGTAAGTATAACCAAAAGCACCTGCTGAAAGTTTACACAAATCAGCTTTCAGTTGCTACATTTCAGACCAGCTACGGAAATGTATTTCCTTCCTTTCAAGCACAATAGAAAATCAAAGCTAGCAAAGCTTTTATCAGAAACAAGTTGGGGAAAAAAAACAGACTTACAGACTACACACGTTGTCAAAGCAAAGTGTGCCACACCTTGTAAAGACTATATACAACACTGCTCCGTCCCCTCAGTTTTGATCCCTTTACTCTTTCAAGTTTAGCACATTTACCAAGCCCAGTACATAGGAAGTGATATGTTGTGAACTGTTATAATGTGCTGTGGAGAGTTATGGTCAAGACCGGTCTTCAGAAATGCTTTCTCATTGAGGATTTAACTACCGGATCAAGAGCAGAGATTTCTAATATTGAAATCTGCCCTGCCTGGTGAAATGAATCCAGGGATGAAGGAGAAGCAGCCATTTCTGACTTGCACTTTTCCTTTCTGAGACCTGTCCTCTGCAGCAGTGAGCAGATCTTCCATGACGGGTCTGCCAAGTGGGGGAGTGTGGGAAGGTAGGACCATTGGGTGGATACGTGCTCCTCACCCCCAAATGCTCCAGCTGCTCAGGCACACCTGAGGCCAGGGTTACCCAAAAAGACCATGAAAGTTTATTTTTTCCTTAAACTTATTTTTCTTTATTAAAAAAATGTTATTAGTCTTTAGACTACTTATGGAGATATAAAGCTCTGCACATCTTTCCAAGGATATCAGATGATCTTGAGCACTTCTTAGTGATGCTTCATAAAGGCATCCCAAATATTCAGAGGAAGACCAGTTAAGGTAGGTGTCATGATGCTTCAAACTGGGAGCTGGGGCTGTCATACTTTGTCAGGATGAAGCCAGACAGAGCTTCCTGGAAAACAGAATAGTTCTTCAAAACTGATGCAAGCACTGCTGGAGACAACTTCTCCTTATTAAACTGAATATTACACGATATAAGGCAAATGCATGGGAAATAGAGATATAATCCTCCCTCTTCCCTGAGATACTCCTGAACATTTCTCTGAATGGACTTGGAGTTGGGCCACCTGGGATGTCCTTAATGCACAAGGTGTTCTACCCCAGGACATGACAGCAGCAGATACAGTGAAAGCAATATTTCTGGAAAATCCAGCATGTGGAGAATCAGAGTTTAGCCTTAATGCTGCACAGTGTGGCCCATACTTGGAGATGCAACATCCTGAGGTCTGCAAAATCTTCATGAATAATACCTCCAACTCAACTATTTGCCACTGGGAAGGAAAAGTTAGGGTCACCCTAATCCAAATGCAGTATGGAAAATTGAGAATGAACAAGCTGAAAGTTTAAAAGAGGAAAATAGACTGAAAGGCGAATTATATGTGAAAGATTTAATTTGGTTATACTTAATTCTACAAGTCTGTGTATCTGTGTGTTATAGTGACTGGGATGGAAATATCTGGGACAGCTCAGACGAATCTGATGGGGAAAATTACTGATTCCATAACAATTGGACTCCTCAGCAAACAAGAAGTCACTGCTGATGAATCATGGGGGAACAATCCACAGAGATGAAATACTACTTAAGTTTGAGGTTTCAATGTGGATTATTTGAGAAAAATTCAGGCAGCATATCAAACACGACCTGTGGAGTCAATAGTTAAATGGTCGTGCTGTCTCTAGCATGATAAAGCAGCAGGAGTATCTTTGTTTGCAGGATCAGCAGAAGATTTATATATAAATTTTCCTCACCCTCAGAGGGAATGTCCCCGAACCTTACAGACCTTTGTGATTCAGTGGGCAGAAGGGGTCCATTACCAAGACTGGGCAAAGGAATCTCTGATCACCTGGTGAGCTCCAGATGAACTGCAGGAAGCATTATTACTAGTGGCTATGATAACCTTATTGCATTGAACCAGTGTCCCATGTGATGAACCTAGTCCATGGGTCATTCCTGCTACGTCCCTTAATTTGAGGTGTGTTGAGAATGGAGCTGTGGGGCCAGGGCAATGAGCAGTATACAATGTTCAATGGCAAGAGGGTAATAAGCCACTCCTTGATATGTTGCCCTCACCCATTTGTGATGTACCACCTCCATCTGATTCATACCAGAATACCCAGACTCTATTTTTAGGTTCTGTTTTGGGTTCTGTCTAATGTTTGTTTTATAGCTGAATCAACTCGAAAGGTTAAAAAGACAGGGAAGGGTAAAGCTGCCCTTTTTCACCTTCATCAGGACATCCAACACATGAGAGACAGAGAGGCCAGCTCCTGGTAGAGCCCTGATGGGCAGCATGAGCTACCATGCCAGGAATAGGCACAACGCATGCTGATTCCTGTGAGATCACCCAGTGGCTCCTGTACTGGAAAACCAAAAGACAGAAAGTTTGAGAAAGATGTTTGATCACTGCGATCATCACATTTCTGAGCAACAGATTTCTAAACTACCTGATATCCAAAGGGATGAAGAGATTTTGTTTTCCCTTCAAGTTGTCTGAACTTTAACACAAGCAGCCAGATAACACCAGTAGCTAGAAAGACTCACCTGGAACAAAGTTCTACCCTGCTTCCCTTAATGATGGACTGTCAATTTGACATGAAATGAAACAACGTGAGAGACTTTCCTTCCCTCTTATAATTGTTGCTGGTGTTGACTACACCACCCTCAAACACCAGATGTTGAATTCTGGTGGTTGGCAGAAAAAATCTATGAAATATTTTGGTACCAGCCTAATTTACTAAACTTACTTCCCAATACTCTGAATTACCAACAGCAACCTCTTAAAGTACACTCCTATTATAAATAGGAGTAAAGCACCCCCTTGGTGCTTCATAATGCCACGGTACACAAATTCAGGATGGGTGGGAACAAACAGCTGTAATCGCTCCTTTTATTACAACCACACCCAAGTACACCATGTTTTAAACATAACAGCACACAAGCTTCTCTTGATGCTGCCCTGAGAGCTACATGGGCCTGTGAAAATCAATCAGCAGTTACAAACAAATTTGCTTTTGATGTCTTGAAATTATAAAATCTTACATGGAATGCTAATAACACAAATCATCAAAGATGCTATAATTTCACTGGTTCTAGTTCTACACACTATGGTCAGTAGAAAAATGGTTGGCTGAGCACTAACAATATGGAATACATATGGCCCAGACAACACATCTGGCTGTACAAATAGAAATCTCTTTTGGATAATCTGGTTGAGCCAAACATGCTTAATGAAATTTAATTACTCTCCTGATCCACAGTGCTTGTTCTGAAAACATCGCAATAATTCCAGGCAAGGCTGGTGGCCTACTGTTTTAACACCTGGATGGTTTTGGCTTTGTGGCATTGATACCTATAAGAGTCTACCACCATGGCGGTAGTTGCACTTTGCATTTTGATTTTAAAATCTAACCCTTAGTTTTCCAAACAACCATTACCTGGTACTTCATAAGTGCAGAACACACAATCCCTTAGCAACAAGATCAACTGCATTTCATAAAGCTATATATTCATTGCTTCTAAACTTGGGTGTTGCCAAACTGGAACGAGCTATTGATAACATCTCCACTGTACCCAATACTACCCAAAATACTACTGTGTATGCTTTAACAGATCTGCAAAGATTAGTTTGCTTTACAATTGGCAATCTAAAATTGCTGGGCCTTAGATCATCTTTTAGCTTCACTTGGAGGAGCTTGTGTATTCATACAACCTGTTGCTTTTATGCTAACAAAGCATAAGAGCCAAATAAAGCCAAAAAGACTGAATATGATGTTAACATTATTCAGCAGCACATCCATACTTTTCACCAAATAGTGCAAAGACAATTCTTGCTTGAAGGCCTGTCCACGGTCTTGGCTGCCAGGCTTCAGAATATGGGGATGGCGTGCCTGACTACTATTAGCTTCCATTTTAATTGTGGGATCTATGCTTTTCAGTATTGCATCTTGTATCAAACCACCATGTGTATCACTTCTATCTAAACTGGTACAATTTGTGTGTGCTTTGTCTGCCAAACCATCCCAGAAGCTCCAGCAACATTGGTCCCAAATGGATGTCTCTTCCACCTCAGACATTAGGTGGCAAGAGAGACGCATCACGTATGGTGTAGTCTCACTCCTACTGAGCTTTAACTGATCATAGGCCAAAGGGTGGAGTCGTGGGAGCAGCTACAGAGGTAGCTTGACTGCAGTCAGACTGCTAAACACAGACAGAAGGAAAAGTCTGCCAGCCTGAGAACAGGCCTAGGAACCTAGCCTAGGAACCAAGGACATCCTTGCAGTGGGGCTGAACATTTCATACAGAGACATCCTGAAGACAATGTGTCATTGATGAGAGCAGAACAGGAAAAGGAGGAATGACATCTCCTGAGAAATTAGGGATTGATGTGAGAAATAAAACTTGTTTAAAGGAAAATAATGGAAAGCAAGAAACATCATCTATCAGCTGTCTCAGAAAGACCACAATCAACAGCATCCATCGGTTGCCTAAGTGGTGGTGCCCTACACCCTCTCATGTCTCAAGGATATAAAGGGGGATGATGGTTTGTTGCCCAAGACAGAGCTTCACATGCTCTTTTGTTTGTGTTGTTCCTCTTCCCTCCTTAAACAGGCTGAAGCTGTGCTGGAACATTGGGTTGACTGGTGACATGATGATGACTCCTGAACTCTGCAGCACACCACACCCCGTGATGCATACTGGCTCTGAAGCAAGGCTCTGTTCACTGTTTTGGATCATGACAGTTGCTAACAACATAACTGCCGCCAAGTGAAAGCACCACACAAAATAAAATTTATGGATTTGAACAACCAAAAAGGTAAAGGAATTAAAGCATTTGTTTGGGCAGGAGTGCCTGTGGGGAAAAAAGGCAAGCCTAGATGAGCACAGAGAAAGGTGTCATAGTCTCAAAGCCAAAAGACACACTACAAGACTTTCATGAGCTTGGGAAGAGCAACCCCTCAGGAGCTAAGTGATAGTACAGCTATGCTGATTTACTGGGGGTGCCAGAAAAGATGAGAAGGGTGAACCCAATCTCTCCTGCCAGCACATACCTGATCCAAACCACAATGGTACTTATGGCAAGACTTACTCAATGCTAAACACTATGAATGTGGTCTCACCTCTGTATGGAATAGCCATATCAGTATGGTTTTATATGGCAGTTACAGTAGGCAGGCAGCAACTTGTCTCTATAGCAATTATCAAATTAAAAAAAAAAGTAAGATGGATGTAAGATTACTCATAAGTACTTCTTGACACACACAGTACTGGTCAATGGCACAACAAAACCAAACTGACAGCTAATTTTTGCTAAGCCCACTCCCTTCCTCCTCAGACTCTTCCTTAATGCTCCTCTGCCCCTGCTGTAAACAGCCCTGAAAGCTCAAGCACCAAAAAGCTAATTCCGCTGAAGGATTTCACCTTCTTACTCGTTTAGCTCCCACAGCCAGTTTTGCTCCACTGCAGGGTGAGACAGGCACAGGTGGTGGCACAAAGAGAGATGCAGGAAGAGGTGACCAGGAGGCTGCATCATTGTAGTGGTAGCACCTAACTCATCTCAGTAGCAACATCAAATTGCACAGTCCACAGCTTCACGGTCCCCAGCTGTGAGATCCGTTGGCCCTGCAAGAACCCTGAGCATGAAAGGCTTCATCAGTGCCACTGATCAATGCCTTGAGAAGCTTTGAGAAGAAGTGGGAATCCTGTGAGAAGGCAAACCTGGCTCACAGCAGTGAGCTGCACACCTAAAACCAGGCAGATTACCGTTCACCCAGCATCAGACCTGCTGTTCCTCAAGGATGACTATCACTTTTGTGCTGCCAAAGCAGGGGCACAAGAATGAAAAAAGGGCCATCACTTCTTCCCACAGAGCTGCTGCCTTGAGACACAGCTGGAATTTCTACAAGAACCATAAAAAGGGGAATTTGAGCCCCATAAGATTAGCTCCTCAGGCTTCCACAGTAACAAAAATAGCAGCAGCAGTGCAAAGGCAGAGATCTCAGCAGAAGCTGGTGGGGGATGCATCAGGGCGCAGAAGCAACGAGCCTGTGGTGAGCAGCTTCTCATGCATTAGGAAACACGTGCTGATTTAAGTCATTTTTAGCCAAGGCTGTGGGACTCACCACCTTTCAGCAAGTGCTGTGGGTTTAGATTGTTACAGTTCCAGGAGTTACATGTATGCGGTTCCTTACAACTATTTCACTGGGGCTTTCTTCCCCTGCTACCACAGCAAGCATTTCCACAGCTCCACTGTGAGTGTCCATCCTTCTCCCTCAGACCTCAACCCTTACCCCGGCTCAAACTCTGACCCTTTTCAAGGCATGTCTGCGAGAAACATGACGGCCAGCCACGCTCCCTCCTGACACTGGCTCTTCCGCCTTTCCGCTCGCCTCCAAGCCAGCCCATCGCTGCTGGCAGCAGGATCGGTGCATCCCTGCGCTCCAGCTCACCCTTTTCTCCGCATCCTCCTGTTACACTACTGTCGTTCACCTGGACCCAGGGCTTCAGCGCTCACCTCTCCCTTCTCACGTTGCACAAAGCCTTTTCAGGCTGTGGTACAGGCGGGCACCCTACGTGCGGCTCCCAGCGCCCCCCCTAGCTCCCTTCAGAACCCGATGCCTGCGCAGGAGGCCACGCAGGGAACCAAGGGGTGCTCCCCTGCAGAAAGCCCAGCCAGAAGGACGTGCCGCAGCGGGAAGGGAGCCATCCATTCCCGCCGGACCCTCCGCGGCTCCCCCCTACGGTCCGAGGCCAGCTCTTCACTGCTCTGAGCCCCACGGAGGCGAATTTCCAAAAGCAGCTCGGCTGCAGCCCACGGGAAGCTGCTCACGGAAAAGTCTGCCGCGGAAAAACAAAACAAAAAACAAAACAAAACAAAACAAAAAAAAAAAAAAAAAAAAAAAAAAAAAAAACAACAACAACAAAAAAAAAACACCTTTTGCCTCAATTCCCCTCCTCCGGACGAGCCCCTCGGGCAGCCCTCCCAGGCCCTGTCCCCCCTTTACCCCGCTCACCTCTCTGCCGCTGGGCAGCGCGGCCGGGACGGGGCCGGCACCGGGGTGGGACCGGGGACAGTACTGGGGACGGGACCCCCGCCGCTGCCCCGCCCCGGGGCCGCCTCCGGGCGGAGCGGGGCAGACCCTTCGGGTCCCACCGGAAAGCGGCGGGCAGAGCCGCTGAATTCGCGTTTTCTTTTTTTTTTTTCTTTTTTTTTCAGCCCCACCTCCTGATTTAAAAAATATATATATATATATTTTTTAATATCTTATTTTACTATTTTATTTTATCATCTTTTTATTTTATTATTTTTTCTTTTATTATTTATTTTATTTCCTCTCACCCGTAATCCTATCCCCGTGTTCGCCTCGATTTTGGGATAAGGCAGCCGCAACGCATCGCCGTGCCTGTCGGGCGGGGGCTGCAACCCAGGCGGATGGGAGTTTCCCGTGCCACCCACTGCCATGGGAAATGATTGCAAAGCAACGCAAATCAACAAAAAATGATGAAACTGCAACAATCAGTTATTAAAAAAATTATTAAAAAATGGGTAGCCTGTGGATGAGCTGCTTGCAAGTTGCAAGGGAGTTTCATAGCTTGACTGCAAGGTTATGGAACAGCCTGTGTGGGAAGATCACCAGAGATTTTAGGAAATGTGTTAGACAATAAGCATGAATAGTTTACATAGAGGTGATCCTACCTGGAGCAGAGTTTGGACACAAATCCTTTAGAGATGCCTCCTAGCCCTGTTTTTCATGACTCCCATGATACAGCACACTAGTTATGCATTACAAAAGCTTACCCATTAGAAACACTTCAACAAAATAAATTATGATGCTGTCCTTAAATAAAATAAAATAAAACAAAATTTACCCACAGTCAAGTAATTTGAAACTGCTGCTTTTTTTTTTTTTTTTTTTTTTTTTTTTTTTCCCCAGAGGTAACATTAAACCCTTTCTTTCATAACAGTAGTCCTGAAATTAAATTGATGTTAAAATGGATTTCAAGATATTTTTCACCATCCTCACTGCGCAGAATTTAGGCTTAAGGAGACAGAGTCACAATGGATGTTCACTCTCCTGTGATCGCATCCCTGTGCCAACACACAAGGGACAGAGCTGCCCATATGCTTGGAGGGGGTCATGATCCAGCCCAGGCCTGGATGCAACTGAGAGCCTGGCCATGTCTCAGAGAGACAATAGAGTCTGCAGAAGGCAAATTACCACCCCCACATCCACTGCAAACAGTGTGAGACTATGCAAATAACCCTCCCAAAGCACATCGCAGGACAGGAGCAGATAGCTTCCTGTGAGCTCATTTCAGAACCACAACTCACCTGCATGAACACAACAGTTTTCGAGGGCTTTCAGCCTGGTTTTGACTTGACTTAAGTTTCCTGCCTCCTCTGCCAGCCAGTTTGGTGGCTTGGATTTGAAGGGAGGGGACAGGCACAGCAAAACGGTTGGCTTCACCCTCATGCCTCATTCAGAACCAGCACACTGGTCCAGTGCTAGCCCTGCTGGCAGAGAGGTCCAACCTCATGGAGGGCTTGCGCCAAGTCTGTCCTTGTGGAAGTAGTCACAGCCCTGGCCTCTCAGCACGCACCAAAAATTATCAACTTGCCAAAGGCAGGGAGAAATGCATGGAGGGCAGGGAAGGCGGCCAATGGAGTCATTAAGCCCTCGCAGTGTTGGTCATGGACATCGCTGCTGCTATAGGTACCTCACCTCAAGGAATGGACTGTAGCTGAGGGACCAGCCACCAGCGCCTCTCCAGACAGCAGGCCCAAACCATGCCACCCATTTCCACCATCCTGCTTGGCCACAACGGGACAGGAACTGGAGCGCATCCCCGCTGCCAGGCTTTCATGATCAGATTTCTGTGGAAAGGAATGAAGAAATGAGTTGAATGTCTCAGCTAGCAGGTGCTCACCCCCTCGAAATGAAGTTGCAGAGAGAAGCAGAGTTGGCAGATAAGAAGAAAACCTTTTAGAAGCATTAAATCAGTGCCCTTAGGGTGGTATCACATTTATTGATCGGTGCTTGCCAGATAAATTTTGCCAGTTGAGTCAACTGCAATTAGAAGCAATGTGTCCAGCAAGCAGCTTAGAAATGAAAACATGATAAGAGGGGAACTGGAACAACATGTTACCTCCAGAAAGATGGCAGGATGTCTGCTGCATAATTTAAACCCAAAGGGAGCTCTGGTACTGCAAGCATAAGAGCCTCCAGTTGGACTAACAGCCAGAAGCCTTCTAGCTTCCACAAAAATGCCCCAAGCGCATATCTGCTTCAGCTTTTACCCTGGTACACTCACTCAGGACAGGAATAAATATGAGCAACACCAATGCATCTATGTTTGGCTGTGAGGAGCTGCAGGAAGAGCTGAAATAGATGGGATGTGTGGAAATCACAGATGTTTTCCGGCTGTGAGAGTTTGAGATTGCAAAAGGTTTCCCTGGCCTGAAACCAAAGAGTTGAATTAATAATCTGCATCTGGTTCCCTACATCATGCTTTCTTTTAATTTGGATATTCACTAAAATTTACTCTTTCCTACTAGCAGCCCACTTTGAAAAAAAAAGTCATAAACACCAAAATTGACAGAAAATCCCAAACTGACTCCACCAATGTTGTAGCTGATAACAAGTGTCCAAAGCTGTGAAGCTGTATGGTGGTCACAGAGCTGCCAGGGTCAGTATTTGCCACCCACCGCTCGCTGGACACCTTGTCCCAGGGGCAGAACATGGGGCTTTTCTGAATTTGCGAAAAGGAGCAGAAGCATCTTCCATACCCAGTACTGCAAGCAATAAAGCACTCCTGTTGAACTGTACTGCTTAAACTTCTTTGGGATGTAGATAGGGTTAACACATAATACGATGAGGACAAATGATGCTTTTGTTCCTGCTCCCCCCCCTCCCCTCCCCCCTCCCCAAGGCAGAAAGGCCAGTGATGAATGATGAAGCCTTTTGTTGGATATATAATTTAAGGATTTTTGTTGAGTTTAATATTACACTTAGAATGCAAATTACTCTTTATTCAGGCTATTGAGAAGTAAAATACATTTAGGACTATGTAACTAGGTGGATGCGGAAGACCCATTTTCAAAAATCAGCCTGGCTCTTCACTGATCTACTGCTGCTGTCAGGTTGAAGCAGATGCACCGTTTTGGTATGAAAAGAGCTTTTGCCAAGCTGAATTCCTAGGATCCATACGGGCTTTCTGGTGTTTGCCACTTCCAGATGAGCCACCCATTTTTCCTGCTCACAGCATCCCTGCTCAGCCCCTCCTGCAGCAGCTGGGATGATGCCCAGGCCTCTTGAGCACAAGTTCAGGACCTTGGTCTTAAAGACCAGCAGGTGCTTAAGCATTGCCCTAGCCACGTGCTGGCAGTGCCATGCAAGCCAGAATCCCCACATCACCAAAAACAACCAGGATGGACCTGCCCCTGGTGAAACAGACCCAGACATGGGATGAGGCATGACAGCATTGCAGAAAGACCTGCCGAAATGCCAGGGAAAACATCATTATGGAAGACATTTTCTCCCCCTGAGGCAAACAATGCTAACAGAGAGCACTTATCAAGTTTAAGGTAAGTATTTAATTAGCAAAACAGAGCCCTTTTGTTCCTACACAAAACTGCTTGCCTTAGTCGAGGTTTTCCTGGTCTCCAGCAGATGACCTGCTTGGGATTTGGCAGCATTTTCTGCGTCTCATCCTCTCCTTGAAGTTTGGTGGTCTTCCAATAACCACAGCGTCTTCTCCATGCATTGTGTTGGGCTTCAGTCTGGATTGTGTGTTTGTTTTTTTTTTGTTCGTTTGGTTGGTTCGTTGGTTGGTTTGATTTTGTTTGTTTTTGAAAAGCACTGTACAGGTCTGGCTTTGACCCTTGGCACTGCACTGGGACGAGGGGGTAAAAACACCATCACTTGCTGGGCACAGGAGGACAAGGAAGGAAGCTCTTGCCTGCCTGTCCCTCCAACACACTGCAGCCCAGGGCTCACCCACCATGCACCCTCTTGCTTTGCACTGCAGCGGGCAGGTGGCTCCGCTCAGCAGCTTTGAAGCAGTGCACTGCAGAGGGGCCGTCATGCCAATCTGGCCAGAACACTCCTGTCAAGGGCTTCAGGGAAACACAAGGCATTTCTGCCTGTGATGGTATCTTTTAAATGCCTTCCTTCCTTAGTCCTGAATCTTGCAGCAAGTGTAAGAAGCTGAGATAGGGAACAAGATAAAGGATGTTGATTCCTAGGTCTTAGCTAGCACAATTGTATGTTAATGACCCCAAAGACAAGGGAGTAAAAGACTGTATGCATAGGTAACAGAACCAGCAAGAACTGGCTTGACTGCTGAAGCCTGTCAAAGACAGGAAAAGTCAGAATATTAGCAGGGAGGAAGATTTCTGACCTTCAACAAAAGACCACCAGACTACACCGGATGACCACTCAATGACACCAGTATGCATACAAACAGAGACAGAACCTACGTTACTGATTCTTCAGAGACCTGATGCAAGAGACTTACAGGAAATGAAATGAATATGTATATATATCCTACAAATATAAGCACACTGCCAGTAACTGTTGGGATGCAAGTTAGGTGGAGCTATCCCCCTTGTGCCCAGCATGTTGCACAGCACTGAATAAATATACCTGCTTTATAACTATTCTGAGGTTATAGAGTCTGATTTCCGCAAATCAAAGCAGATAAAAAAAATACCATACTCAGGAACACCAGCAAAGTTTTCAGTTTCTCATACCTCCCCCCACCCCCAAGTCCCACTCCCCACATCTTTAAGAAGAAGTTTTCTGAAAAGTAAGGAATTCATATCCTTACTTTTTTTTTTTTTTTTTTTTTCCACTCTGTTTATGCAGCATGGCTGTGGTTCTGCGGTATGTGGGCTTCAAGGGGTGTTGGGTTTCAGCCAGCGGATTGCAACATGCACGGGAAGCAGGAGGGGGATCCACCTCTTTCTGCAAAGTCCTGGGAACAGGGATCAGCACAAAGTGACTTCGAAGTCACTTGTAAAACCCCATATGGGCCTGCAGACTGTGTTTTCTTTCCTTTCCCTATAATGCCAGGGGAGCATCTTACCAGCAAGCCTAAGGCCACCTGGAAAATGTCATCCAGCGCATTATTTCCTCTGCCAGAGGGATATTTATAGAGACCATAAATCATGTTGTCATGATCAAGACACGTCAGAGAGGACCCACGGGAGCAGAGCATCTCTCTGGCTCTGCAGAATCTGCGCCATGTGGGGATCCTGCTGACAGCGAGGTGCCACCTGCCCGGCCCATCCAGGGGCTGGGCATCCCCACCTCATCCAGACCTCACCTTACTTCATTGCCCAAATTCACTATGTTTCACTTATATTTGCACCAGCTGGGCTAGCCAACCCTGTACCACCCAGAAGGCTGTGTATTTTGGACATTAACTTAATTTCTAAGGAGTTTCTCACAAAAACAAGATCCTTTCCCCTTATCTGAGCAGTCTGAAGTTATTAAACATTTAACATAACAAATTAACAAAACACCGCCTTCATCTTCTGGAAAGCACAATTCTTTGAGTTCAGGCCAGCTCTTGTTACAGGCTGCCTAAATTTATTCATGGAAAAACAAACACGTGCTTTAGATAGACAGATGTTTGCAGATCTCAATTGCCAAAATGGTATCAGGCCTGCTGTGAATCTTATCAATACCACTCACTGGGCAGTGCTGCCCAGAGCAGCTCCACAATGTGATGTTATGGCCATGGAAACAATCTGAAGAACACACCACTAATCCACAACAACCACGCCAGGTCTCCCCAAATACCCATGGCTCTTGGCATCTGTGGTTACCTGAGGACCACCAGGTAGCTATTTAACCTGTATTTCCTTTCTGTTGAGGCTTTATCTCATTTCCATGAGCATAGGACATTGTGCTGCAAGATAGCCATAGGGTAGAAAACTTCAGTGCAAACCCATATGGGAGGCAAAGAGGAATAGAAAGGCCATACAACTTTTTTGGAAGATGGGCAGATACTGATGACCATATAAGCTGGGTGCCACTAGCACCCACTGT
Source organism: Anas acuta (assembly GCF_963932015.1). NCBI lineage: Eukaryota > Metazoa > Chordata > Aves > Anseriformes > Anatidae > Anas > Anas acuta. The sequence goes on from NC_088979.1 coordinate 131,055,334, forward strand.
TCCCCAAGACCCTGTTTTTCAGAATGGGGCCACCTTTGCTTGAGGAGGCCACAGTGAGTGAGAGATGGAAGCAGTAGGGCTAATGGGTAACAACAAGATGCAGTCCTACAACAACAATGGGTAACAACAAGATGCAGTCCCAACAACACTGCAGTCCTAGCTGGGAAACCCAACAAAATGGGAGGAAAGCAGGTGGAAAGGGAGGGTCCCCTTGAAAAAGAGGTGCACTGGATGATCACAAAAAGGAACAACCACCCAGAGCTTGCTGTGGTAGGGTGTGGCTGGCTAACCCTAATGCCACCACAGGTAACTTCTGACACACCACCATCACTGCCCCAATGGCACTGAGGGCTCCCACCCAAGGCACAAGCCCTGCTGCAGCCCCCAGTTGTTCCATCCATCAGCCCAGCCACTCCTGTTGTCCCAGGCCTGGTTGTCCCAGCTCAGCAGGGACATGGATATGTGGGATTCAGGCTGGCAGAGCCTAGGAGGACAGGAGCAAGCAGCTGAAGATGTCAGTCTCTTCTTCATGGTCTTCTCCACAGCTACAGGTGTAAGCAAGAGCAGAGCCTGTCAAGCCTAGCCCCCAGCCCAGGTGAGTGTTAATGGCATGCGATGAAGCCTTGCATTTCGGTATGGAGAGAGTAAAGCAAACAGCCAGCAAGCATGGTACTAGGCAGGTTAATGATTAAACTTCAGCAAGAGTGGAAACTTCAGCACTACAGAGCAGAGGCAAAACAATACCACAACTTAGCCAACCTCCCACCTCATGAAAAGCTTGGCCACTTCTATGGGCAATGGGTGGGGAAGGTTACCCCAAGCCAGGTCACCTACACCGCAGAAATAAGCTATTGCGAATCACATCTGGTACCAATGTCAGATGCACCACAAAGGGGACCAGGATGGAAAATGGGAGTAAGAGATGAATAGAGGAGAGAAAATGCAGTCATTTAAACGAATGGCAAAGAAACAAAGGAGCAGCCCAACTGAAAAAGTTTCACACTGGAAAGTCCACCAGACCAAGATGAAATGCACACAGCTTCCACAATCACCTGAAAGTCTTATTTCTCAGACACACAAACCAAGAATACCTGATTTTACCCAAAAACACTGACATAACATTTGAGTGCTTGATGAATAAAAGGTAGTCACTGGGACACAATGCTTCACACGTTGCACAGAAACGAACATCATTGTGTAGGAGGGGCTATGACAGATTAAGGAAAGTCTTGAGTTAACACAGGTGAAAGCAGGCTGTCAGGGGCTTGTGTTTTAAGAAAGTGCAGATGAAGTTGCATCTATTCAGCAGACAATAAGTTCTCTCATCTTCATTCAAGGGAAGTCACATGCTTTATCTGATTAATCCCCCTGAGTTTTGGTCGTCTCTGTGGCTATATTACACAGATGCTTTCTGTGCAAAGTTCCAATGGTTTATCAAGAGAAGGAAATAGGAAGCTGCAGCTGCATCAACAGGCTTTGCAGAAATATTTTAAAACCTCAACAAAAAAAGTAAAAGAGCAAGCCGTCTTATACAAGGCACTACAGTGTTATTGTATATGTTCCTGGCAGACTTGCAATCAACGATGTGCATGAACCTTCCCAAATACTCTCCAGAAAATCAAGCACACAGAAAACCCACCTGGGCCTGCCTGTCACCAACCCCTGTTTTTGGAGCTCCAGCACAACTTTCCTATCTCACACAGCTCTGTCCATGCCACCACCTTTTGCCTGGAGCTGCTCAAAATCATGTCCCACCCGTGGTGAGGTGGGACCCACCTTGCTGCAGGTAGGTGGCTACAGCTCCCTACACCTCAGCTGGAGGAGACAAGTAGGTTTGGCCAAAAAGTCATTGTGCTTAACTCTCTGGCTTCTTCCTGGTGAGAAAAGAGAGTGAGAGAAAGTGTGAGTGTCTCAGCCCAGATACGGTGGCCATGTCCCTGCAATCAGCAGGGGCCAGAGCTACTCATCCTCTGACCTGGAGGCTCAGGATACAAAGATGAAAAACCACACTCCATCAGGCCATGCTTCTGATGGATAAAAAGTGGGGGGGAGGGAGTGGGAGAGAGTCTCCATGTGAGCCTGCTTTCACTCATTATCAGCACTTACATTGCAATTCTGATGTTTCCCCAAAATAACATATGATGCAGTGAGCTGCAGGTTTGGAAGCTGTGGGATGCCCCGGCTGTGCACAGGCCCATGCTCAGTCTCACCATGGCTAAAAATGGGTAAGCACCAGGCACCCCACATGATTTTATGCCTGCTACCTTGTGCAAACATTTGCTGTTCTAAGCCACACAAGCTAATGGCTGTGCAGGAAGACACTCAGCTCTCTGAGAGCTTCCTGAGGTTTTATGGTGAGGCCTCTCTGAAGATGCAGCTAATTGAGCACAACAAAGAGCTGAAAATGACACTCTTGTGGATAACTATTGGGTTCAGCCCAGAAAAGCACTTAAAATACCCTAAGTCCTCCCAGTAAAGCCTTTCTTCCCCCACAACGAGGCTGCAGAAGCCCTGCTGGAGACATAGCAGTGGGGACTCCTGCCAGGCAGAGCCATGGCACTGGGCACCAAACACAAAGCATGGCTGTTGGTGCAGAAGCTCACACCACCAGGACACAGGGAGGGAACTTCACTTCCAGGAGAAGACATTCCCACTTGTGTGCCAACAAAGGCATCAGCATCAAACCTCCTTTGCTGGCTAGAGGAGGCCCCAGCAGCACAGACATGAACTGCTCTTCATGCCAGCAGAAGAGGCACCAGCCTTCACAAATCAGTTTAAGGTTGGGAATCAGAGAGTCTCCGTGTGATATTGACACCAGTGCACTGCTGTGGTAGTCATCAGCACCTGTTCTTCTTCGAACTTCAGCAACCCCACAACAGAAGGAGCCTCCGAGAGACCAGGCAAGGCAGACAGCTGTTTGATCTGTCTCAAAGGCATTATGCCAAAAGCCCACCAGTACCTTCGGGTCCTTGAAGTACCCTCTCCTGAGGTAGTCTATGCCAAGGATGCATGGATGAGTGGCCTCGAGGCCAGTCACAATGGGGTGCTTTTGCCACTCATTCCCAGTTAGGCTCACTTTGGCCTCCAATACCGTTAAACAGGATGGGTTCTGCCCCTCAGTGGCCTGGTGATGTCAGGGTACACTGTGCACCAGTGTCCACTAGAGCCTTGTACTCCCTGTGGGTCTGATGTGACAGGTCAACGAACACACACCGTCCAGTAAATCCGGTCGTCCCTTTCCTCTGCCTGGCTGGAGGCAGGGCCTCTCTAGTCCTGCTCGCAGTAGTATTTGTTACTCAGTTCTTGTAAATGCAAATCAGAGGTCTCTTTATCAAGATCAGAAGAAGTAATAATGGTGACTATTATTTGATAGGCACAGGTGCAGAGAGCTGTGAATCCCTGTTGTTGCTGGGGTTGGGGCACACCTTTTTTAAACATTCTACCAGCTTTTTATAATTCCACAATTGTTCAGGGGTAAATTCGTGACAACTGTGATATGTATCTGCCTACATGTATACTCTCACATATACCTTGCCATAATCATCCAGCCTTGGGGCAGATCTCTAGGTGGTATTCTTAAATAGTTATTTAACCTTAGACAAAAACAAAAACATATTCTGGAGACATAGCAATATAATCATGCTGCTTTGAAGGATATTCAAAATTTTCAACTAACCTGGAGTGGAGAGAGATGGAGTAAGGGAAGGTGAAAGAGCAGAGCAAAGTGTCCTCCCTTGTCTCCCTCCATAGACTGGCCCTCCAAGGAGAAAAGGTGAAGAGTGTAATTGTTAATAGTTTCCAAGACATTGTTCTCAAAGGATGAAGATGACGGCAATGCTGAATACAAATGCCAGATTAGGCTCATGACTGGAAATTTTACCATATCATGAGCCAGTGTTACACTGTACAGCAAAGTGATAAAATTAAAAGCAACCTTAAACCAGGCCCCAGAGATGATAAAAAGCACAACTGGGAGCATATAGCATATATAGCAAGTAAGGGGTTACAATATGTAACTTTGAGAGTCAATAAATCAACATCACAGCCAGCAGCTATTAAACAAATAAACCAATGTGTTCTCTCTGACACTCTCTGGTCAGATCTATTCTTATCCCAAGCCTTTGTGCTCTACATTGGACACCAGAAAGGACTGTTGTGCTTTAAACCAGCGGGCAACTAAGCACCACACAGCTGCTCACTCACTCTCCTCCAGTAGGACTGGAGAGACAATCAGAAAAATGAAATAGTAATAATAACAAAAAAGCAAAACCCATGGGTTGAAATAAAGACAGTGGAACAGGGCAAAAAAGGAAAGGAGCATAAAAATAAAAATACACAAAGTAATCCATGCACAACACAATTGCTCCCCACCCACTGAACAATGCCCAGCCACTCCCTAAGAAAGAGCAGCTGCCCCAGCCAACTCCCCCCAGTTTTATTGCTGAGCACGATGCCTGCTGGGATGTGATGGCCAATTGGGTCACCTGTGATGGCTGTTCCCCCTGCAAGCTCCTGGTGCACCCCCAGCCTTCCCGCTGGCAGGGCAGCATGAGGAGCTGAAAAGGCCTTGGCTCTGTGTGAGCCCTGCTCTGCAGCAGCTGAAACATCCCCGTTATTTTCCTCCTAAATCCAAACCATGGCACCATACCAGCTTTCAGTTTGATATCAGTTTTTCCCTGTTGCTATCAGGTATTAAAAACTCACTCCTCCTCAGTGGATGTTTGGTCTGAATTAAGACTTCATCTAGAAAATTCACCTACAGCTTTGCATTTCCTGTGTTTTCTGATGTTAGTATGCACTGGAGAGAGAAAAGGGTGGCATTTATTTTTACACAGCAGCCACCTTCAGGTATTGAAAACAAGTACCTGTAAATGTGGAGTGGAAAATATATGCAATCCAGACAGTTATCAATAAAATACAGCCCAATTCACTTCCACACTGTCAAACCTACAATGAATTGTGCATCTCAAACGCACCCTATTAATGATTCTGGATCTCCCAGCATTACTCACATTTGTAATTGTATCAGTCATGAATTATTACAGCACCAAGTAATTTTGAGATAAACAGGAAACAGGATACATGATGAGCACATTTTGTATTACCAGAAAGCAATGTAGAAATTCATACCCATGTAACAAGAAAATGGAAAAGGAGAGCAGGTGCCTTTTCAATGGCTGGCCACTCTACATTAAAAATTCAGCTCTAAATCAGTTTCTCAAAGGGATTACTACGCAGAATTGAAAGTGTAATCTTGAGTCCAAGCACTGTGAGCTTCATGGGCTGCCTATTGACAGAACCCATTGCTCAGTCAGAGCATCTGGATAACAAATTAAATCTTTCTTTAAAAAAACACAAGCAACTTCAATTTCCTTCCCCTTTCTTAATATTCAGTAATAGGTCCTATGTCTTTTCCTGCTGTGGTCACATGTTTTATCATGCAGCTGGTCTTTACAGATAGCGAAAAAGGAGCTTCTAGCAACATTACCGTGTCTGCATCTTCCCTTTCTATGTGCAAATCTTTGAGTGGAGGTAAAGTAACAGAACAACTACATGTTTATCAATATAATTTAATTCTGGTATATATAGCATTTCTGATCAAGCTGTTCCATGAGCAGGCCTCAAAGCACTGTATACCATGTTATTCTCCCTAAGGAGATCATTTCAGCTATAGAAACCAAGAGAATACCTCATCAACAAATACAGATATAAATGCTGTTGTATTGACTGACCCATAAGTTGATGAACCAGTTAAGAACATGACTTACAAACTTCAGACAGCAGAATCCTTTATTCTCATACTATAGGATCCTGCAGTGTAGGATCTCCACATTCCCATCACCAAATCTCCCTCCTGCTTACCCACTCCACACTGTCTGCACATTATGGACACTCCTGTTGTATGCCTTCTCGAACCAGCCTGTCAACAACAATTACTTTCTCTACCCTTCATCAAGGAATACCATACCAATCTCCCAGCTAAGAGAAAACATCCTTGCTGTAAACATACGGAGTTTCAGTACAACTGCTGGGGAGTAGATACCTGTACTGCTAAAAATAAGAGTAGCCCACTTGCAGATACTTTAGATGTCCTTGTGTACGTGATTAATGATACAGCACTACAAAGACCTGCACCTTTTGGTGTTGCAGATTGCAAATAGGCAAGATAAGACTTCTCAAACAGCCACAGATACAAGTAGGTAACTGATTTGAATTTGTTAGCTAAGGTACAGAAACAGCTACTTTCAAGATCTCATAAGAGCTCTTAGAGACAACCAAAGAGAACTAGAAGGTAAGACTAGCCACACAAAATTCAAAGCTACAAATCTAAAGAAGTGCTGTGGAGCTTGATTATGGAGCAGCAAGCAAAATTGAAGGTGGAGAGAATTTACAAGTACTGATCCTTTCCTTCTTTTCTCTCTAAAAACCATGGGGCTACTGAAGACTCTTAAAAGTTTCACAGAGTGGATGCAGAACTATTCTTGCATGGTTTGAAAACAGGACACAAACAACACAAGGCTTCCTCAGGGCTATACTTCTCTTTTTTCACATCTTGGTACAACAACAGTGCTTACTATGTGAAGGGAATCTCTCTCAGAAATCAAAGTCTAAAATGAACCATGAGATCATATGGCTTCGTGTGGGAATTGCTTACATTGCTAGGTTCCTTTTGAAGGTTTTTAAAAAAGAGACTTTATGAGTGAATTAAAAATGGAAGCATCGAAGTTGGAAGTAATGTACTCTGACCATTGTAGCTGACCTTGTAAGAAGGCAAAGGCAGCGTTGCTGTTTGTCTTTGAAGCCGTGATCAGGTCTGTAGGACACTGGTTTGGCCATAACTGATCAAAGAGAATCCAGTCTCACATGCATGAGTTACATATGCAAAACAAGCTATTTTGTGTAGAAGTCCTCAAAAATTGAATCAGGCACATAACCTTTTTTATATGGTCTACAGCTTCAGCCTTGATTTACAATGACAGGTAGACTGACTCAAGAGCAGGACAGGAGCAATGTGAAAGTGTATGCATCTAAAGTAATATTTACAAACTTCTATGCTATGGAGTCATTCAGGCAACTCTTATACTACAAAATCTTTCTAAAACAAAAAGCTGAAATCAGCATGCAAGTGGCTCTGGTACTGCCACTCCCAAAGGAGCAAACTGATGCTAAGCAGACCAGAATGACAAAATTGGGTACTTCTCGTTTTGCAGAGAGAAGCAAGAAAAACAGATGGTAACAAGATTCCCCTTCTGTTTACTCATGGAAGCATCTCTGTACATGTCTGCATCAAACAGTACAGGTCTTTCTTTGCACTGAGTTATTGCTGGCTCTGGTGTTCTAACTACCTTTAAACATTGTTCTATGCCATGCAGTTTAATATACAGAAATAAACTCTCTGAAATGTCAAGTATTAAATAATCCTCTTTCCCCTCCCCTTATATGCAGAGAGATATATTCTTTCAGAAGAAGAGGGAAGTTTAATGATTCAGACTAGCTGCTTTGCTGCTGCCATCATTCAGTTCCAGCTTTGAAAAGCAAGAAGGGCTTTTCAAAGTGCTTTCACTTGCGGGAAAACCAGACCCAATATATAGTTTTATCATCTGTTCTAAAATCTGTGACACTTGTAGCAGCATCATCCCCTACCTCCAATCACAGGCTGACAAGAGGTTGGAGTCTGGGGCTGCAGTCCCGCAGAACGGAATCTGGGGGTTCTGGTCAATAGCAACTTGTGCCCTGGCAGCCAGGAGGGCCAGCTGTGTCCTGGGGTGCAACAGGCATGGCATTGCTAGTCAGTCAAGGGAAGTGACTGTCCTGCTCTGTTCTCCGCTGCAGAGGCCTTACCTTGAGAACTATGTGCAGTCTGGGACACCACAATGTAAGAAGGACACAAACTGTTAGAGAGTGTCCGAAGGAGGGCTACAAAGATAGAGAAAGGTCTAGAGGGGAAGACATGTGAGAAGCGTCTGAGGACGCTTGGTTTATTCAACCCAGAGAAAACTGAGGGGGAAACCTCATGGTGGTCTGCAGCTCCCTCATGACAGGGGAGGGTCAGGCTGGGTGTTAGGAAAAGGTTCTGAGGCACTGGGACAGGCTCTCCAGGGCAGCGGTCACAGCACTGAGCCTGCCGGAGTTCAAGAAGCATTTGGACAACACTCTCAGACACAGGGTCTGGTTTTGGGCGGTCCTGTGTGGAGCCAGGAGATTGACTCCACGACCCTTGCTGGTCTCTTCCAACTCAGGATATATTATGATTCTATGAAAAGACACAAGAGAAAGTTACTAGAAGTGAGAGTTAGTTATAAGAAACACAAAAAAAGAAATACAGCTATACTATGTGAACCGTATTTCCACATGGTATTTCAATACAGTAGCTTGCTTTTCTATCCCACTCTTAGTGCTTTGATTTCTAAACCATGATATCAATTTAATAAGAAAGCTAGTTTCACTAATTGAAATTAAAGGGTAATTTTACCAGATCATTGTACAGACAGAATACAGATGGCAGTATTTAGAAAGCTGGAGACTGGCATCTGTACATATAAATTTAATTAAAAAATCGGTTTATATCAATTGTTTTTATTAGATATCAGCAGTTTACAAATTTGAATTAAGAAATAAAGTTACAGAACAGAATTAGCTTGAGCTCATTCTTGGTTGTGAGGATTTTTCTTTAAGGTCTAATTATTTTATACAAGATGTCATCAACAAAAATTCTAGACTGTCTAAAACACAGCCCCACTAGATTTTCTCATTCAATACTTCATAATTTATCAAAAAATTAAGATTGTTCTAAACATTTTAACAAGCATTTTACTAACTACTTTATATTAGGCCCTTTACATATTTTCTTTTTTTTTTTCAATTCGTACACAATGCATATTATTTTTTAAAGCACTTAAGGATTCTATATTGCAATTTTTTAAAAACTTTCAAAACTAGGAATAAATAGATTGTTCCCATGACAAGATGAAATCTATTATTCAATATACCAGATATCTTTTTCTCCTTTATACTTCACATTAAGCATAACATTTTTTAGTAGGAATATTGTTTTAAAACACTAAGTCCCCATCATTTTAATGCACATCAATTTATGACTGCAAGAGCTTTTTCCTCCTGAAAAGCACAGGTTTAATTTAATTCTATGTTCTGCTACAGTCCACTAAACACCATCTCAGCATATGCTTAATCTAAATTTTCTCCGCATTTCATAAGACAGTCAGAAGACATGTCTGGCAACTAAGGATGCAACTGCACAGAGGTTTCTATTACAAAGTCTCATTTTCAAAGCACACGTTCATCCTTCTTTCTCTTCCCTGCCTCACAGCCAAAAACAGTAATAAAAGACAGATCCCAACATCATTAAGGTCACTAAGAGAAATACAAGACTGTAACAGGGAGAAAAAAAAAAGCATATTCAATGTAACAAGTTTCTACAAGATTTCTGCTCTGTAAAGATGAAATGGCAGTAAAAAGAGGGGGAGACAGAAAGCTCCACAACAAATATGCTGGAACAATTGAAAATATCAACAGTCTTAAGGCAATCTTCATTCAAATCAGCAGTGTGATTACTTGTGTATCCAAAATGAAATTCTTCTTTAGTGTACTTAATTGATATACAAGATGTTATGAGCCATATCGATCCTAGAAAAGCAAAAACAAAGAAAAAACAGGCATGAATATTGTTTCCATTGAAAGAAATCAGTTTACATTTGTACAATAAATAGTAGCTTAATTATTGAAGTCTTTACAAAAACTGACCATTGCTTCAAAAAACTGGAGCTTACAGCTCAACTGTGGGATAATCAGCCTCACTTTCAAATATACAAGAGCTCCCACTTCCCTCATATGGGAAATGTAAACTGGAGGCAAGCTTTACACTATTTAGAACAGGATGTATTAATTGTGTGCACAAATATGGATCTAAGGTATTACTGTCAAATCAGTTCAAGAACCAATACAAGAGCTAGGAACTATAACAAGAAGATGAGAGCAAGTAACTTCCCATGCTAGATTTTCTGTTTGGATTCTAAGAAAAAAAAACTTGGTAAGGAAAAAACAAAAAGACATTCTAAGAAAGGTGTGCTATCAGCTGCAGATTTACTTTTAAAAAGATAAAGATCTACTGTCTATCATAACAGGTCTATAAAACTCAAAAACAAATTCATTCTTTTCCTGCTAGTGAATCATTAGGAAGATCTATGACACTAAATCCCTATAAAAATAATTTAACTGATGTGTAATAAATCATATTATTTTTCACTAACCTGTATAGATGTCATGACTCCATTAGCAAGTACAGAAAGTTTTCCAGCCACGGATTTCACTCCTTGTTTAAACTGCGCTATATCAGGAGCTGAAGGCAAGACATTCGTAATATTGTAGCTTCCTAAAGGAAGAATACACATGAAGACAAAAAGAAAACTTTCTGTAAAAAGCAGTCTCTTCAGTCTCTTTTTTTTTTTTTTTTTTTTTTACCCCCATGAAGATAATCACTATAAAAACAGTAGGCCTAAATCTCTCATTTCTTAAATCCATTTTTTTTTTTTTTCCTCATATTTCTACCCACCCTGTCATTTTCTACACTTCGTATTCCCAGCTGAGCAAATTATGTTTGGATAATAGATGATTTACTCTGCATTTTCAACCTGCTGCAATGACATTTGTCTTGTATCTTCAATAGCTGTTCTTATGTTGCAATTTAAACATGAACGCATTTCACTGGTAGCTAAAGTAATGAACCCTATTTGTGTGCATATGGTCATTTGCTTGCGTACATACACACATATTTTGCATTACTACATCAAAGCTTGGAAAATTCCATAGAATTATAGTCAAGGTCATTTACATAGCACGATTAAGACTCCAAAACAAATCTGGCAATCCACCCTTCCTTAAAACAATGTAGGTTTTTGGCCAGTGAGTTACTACTTCTACTGCTATTATAAGAAGTACAGGCCCAAAAATGACAGATGGCAAAGGTGTTTCAAAACTAACTGCATTGTAAGTATTAACATACTAACAATTACAATCAACCACTCAATAGTGAAAAGAATTACTGGCATGCCTGAATACTGCAAACTATTTGGAAATACGCTAAATGCCTGATATTGTAAAGAACACAAATGGCAGTGAAAGAGTACTGCAAAACTATCATTTTGGAAATAAATGAAGTTCCTGATAGGAAGCATACCAAAGCAGGACATGTTCAAAACAGAGACTGCAATCTGTAGCCCTAATTTAGGCATGCAGTCAACTGGTAGTCATGATCAGCCAGAACACTTCTTGTAAGTAACACAGTTATCAAACTGCACACAAGCTCATCCAACCACAGACACTGCACTCTTCTGAACTGTAACTCCTTTTGACAGCATTACTATATACTGACTGCCTTTTTTCCTTTTTATTTTTTTCCTTTTCTTTTTCCCTCCAAGGGAGACCTGCAGCTCCACTTCTCATTGCAATTTAAGGTACTTAAGTTAACATCAGGCTGAAACAGACATTGCTATGGCTAGAGTGATTTGAGTAAACTAAATGGCTGGTTCATAGTGAAAGACACACTGTTGTTAGTGAGCTTCCCACCCCATTCTCTAAAGCAGCTAGTAGGATGGGCACACTTGTCCATAGATTCTTTTCAAAATTATTATTCAAAGCTTCATTATTAAGGAGGTATCCCTATTTCTGAATTGTAATTTTGACTTTCTTATGATCCATTCCATTTAACAAATGCTTCAGCATTTTTGCAATTAAAGTACAAATAATAATTAAAAAAAAAAAAAGCTGGGTAAAGCTCTACTCTTTTCTCAAACAAATGAATTTTCTCCTGTTTCTGGTTTTGTACAGTTATCTGAAAAACTTCTTGTAAATTATATAGGAAAACAACTTTTCTTGTGATTTCCTTCAAAATCAGCATCTAGAAGTTAGCTATCTGACATGCCATCTTTCATAAGCAATACATTAAAAAAAAAATAAAGGCTTTTTCTTGCAGTTTTCTCATTTTGGTAAATAGATCCTATAGCATTCTAAATAAAGGCAGACACCCTGAAATTGTTCCAATGTAAAATCTCATGAAAACAACTTCAGTTTCAAAGGAGATTTTACACTGACAAGGACTCCAGAATTACAGCAGCGTATTTGTTGCCAACCACTGGTCTCCTGATTACGTTCATTTTATGGAACTGATGATGGCCTTGGCATTAATTCGACACCAGACAAGCTATCAGTGCAGTAAAATTTCTCAAAGAATGGTCATCATAAAAAAATACAGGGGTTGTAACAGGAAAAACACGCAGGAAAGGCAAATTCTATAGCCTGAATAGAATGTGAACACAAGAACTAGTAATTCCTGGTGTATTATTTACTGGCTATCATTTCAGACAAGTAACAGCCCAGGAAAAGAGTTTGGCCTTTGTAATATTACTTCAAATTTACTGTTGGACTATGTAACATGGTTGCCAGTCACAGTAACTTACCTTCAAACATAGGAAAATATTTTTAATTCCTTTATATATCTCTGTATTCCCCAAGCCCTAAGAGACTTTCCAGGTGTTCAGTAGTGAAAAAATGTGTGCACATATTAAGCTTTATATAAGTACCCTTATTCAGAATATGGTCAGAATTTTATCATGTGCACATAGAAAGGCTCATTCCTATATATACACACGTACGTACAGCATATATACTCATATATGCTACAGAAGCCTCAAATTCCACATTCTGAGTAAGGATATTTACAGCCTGTTTTGAAATGACACAGTATAGTTGAAATTCTACTTGAGCTTAACCTGATAAAAAAAATATATATCTAAAACACTAACACAATTTGCCCCACATTTAAGTTGTATTTACCTTTTCCCAGTCCATTATTAACTACTGCGTAAAAACCCCACACAGACTACACAAATTGTAACAAAAATATAATTCCATATAAAATAATGTATATGTAAAAAATAAAAAGGAAGTACTACTATCTAATATTTAGACATATAGTACTGAAAATATTATAGTTTACAAATTCAGAATGAAACGTTTCTTTTTTCCCCTACACCTTGTCTTAAAGCACAGGTATGACACCATGCTGCAAATACGCTTTCAACTAGATTAAGAAAACTGCTGCAATTTCTGCTTTGTTTCCTCTTCTCCTTGCCTTCTTTTTTTTTTTTGGGAATGGTGTTTTTTTTGTTGTTGTTGTTGTTTTTGTTTTTTTAAATAAATTGACTAAAATCCAGCTTAAATAACTAGTAACAGGAGTTATTTCTCTACTAGCCAATATTTTTTAATCAAAACTTGCTTTCAGGGGATTGAAACTGAACAGTCACATTTTTTTTCCTCCACTTTTTCCACAGATGCTACATATTATTTGCTTTTCCAGCCTATTTATGTAATTACGCACAGAGTTTTTGAGTGCTTCTATAATTCTTTTTCTACATTTCTTCACCAGTTACAGAACAAAACCCAACTGATCAGCTCAATGAAACGTTCTAGTACTTCTTACCTTTTTTCTTTAATGTTACTGCACTATCCAGAAAAGGTGTTAGAAAGCAAACACGAGATTTTTTTTAACAGCGTAAGGCACTACCTTTCAGTCAGTCTAATTAGTACTACTTCCTAACTAGATGATCTGCACTCTCCAGTATGAGGTATTCCAACGAATCTCTTGAACTGACAAACAACTCACAAATTTTCCTTACTAATTTGGCAAAACCAGTGTTTGAAGCAGATATCCTGATGAATGGATATGCCACACAACAGATTATATGGGAAGTTCAAGCCCTCTAACATTTCAATAAAGATCCTCTTAGATTCAATACAATTATTGCAGCTATTTTCACACAAATGTACATACACTTATGTTCCTTATGGTAGCTTATTAAGACTACCTGATAGTGAATTTAGGTATTATCTTACATAAATGTAATGTTACAGAAACAGGTAACTTTTGATACTGTGACTAGAGGCAGAGTACTGGAGTGTATCCCACAGCACGCTAGAGTCTCTCTGTTAAATACGTACCAGCTGGTTGTTTTTTCTGATCTTCAAACAAGTCCGCTGAACTTATAGAGGAACTTCCAGAAAGTCTTTCTAGGCGGGCCCTAGCTTCATACTAGAAAATAATTGAGAAGAAAAAAGTATTGTAACAATATGTTTCAATCTTTTGAGTTTATGTCAGATAATTAACAATGAGATTACAGATTCAGTTTTAAAATACACAAATCCATCTGAAGTTGACCATTCTGAAAGCCATTACCATTAGTTTTCACATAACCTATGCAGCATGAGCTTGTCCTCTCAACTCATTTCTGAATGCATCAAATGATGTGGCATTTACCATTGCAACAACAAGAGGCCCATTCACTATTAGCTCCCCTAAAACCAGCTGTTGATGACTATGCAGAGAATAATGCACAATTCAACCATTAAAAACAACAACAAAAAATGTGAAATAGTGGCTAGGTAGGGTTAGGGAAAACCACACCATTTTAGCATCATGTTAACTTTTCTAATCACATGATGTGATTTTTACATAAACTTTTTGCAAGTTCTTAGTAATTATATATATATATATATTTTACCAAAAAAAATATATAATATAATCTTAGTAATTATATAGTAATTATAATAATATAATATAATCTTAGTAATTATATATATATATATTTTTACATCACTGTTTATATTGTGAATGTTTTCATTGAAAATAGAATTTGTTAAGCGATCCCTTGCCTTCAAAATTCTAAATAATATTTATGCTTTTTTTATTTCCAGGCTGATCCAATTACATGCCATTTGCTGAACAATTTGCTTAATTTGTCTTACAGTAGTAATAATGTTTCCACTTAAATACATAGGGGACAGCTACTTCTATCAATAGTTTGCTTGCATCAGTGTAGTTATTTAGAATGGAAGAAGTAACCCTTTGTCCAAAATCAGATTGTTTCTTTCAAAAAAAAAAAAAAAAAAAAAAAAAAGATTACTCAGATTACTCAATCATAACCTACCACCTCTATCAGAGAAGAATGATGTTGGAGGTAAGGTTCTACCAGCAGCCCTAACTCCTTGAAAGGACATACTGAACTATCAGTTATTGCAGACTGGTAGACTGGTACATTTCCATCAAACAAACATGCAGATGGACAAAATTCTACAAACTTACTATTTTTACAGATTTTAAGCATTTATTAGCTACTACTTTACACAATACCGTGCTCTAAAGCCAAAGAATATTTTCCCATTCACAAATATTTATGATTGCTTTCTACTTACATCAGCATGATCTTGTCTTCCGAAATACATGTCTGATGAAATTGCTTTTACATTGCCAAATTTTTTTTGTGCCTCATCTGTGCATAAAGATGGCTCATATTCAGGCTTACGACAAGATGCAGGCCTAAGAAAAAAATAACCCACATTACCAGTGTAACATTTATATCACAACAATGCAAAAAAATCAAGAAAGAAGTACTGTCATCTTTGTTTTGTGAAGCCTTTGGGATTTTTAAGTTGAAATTAGATCAGTATGAAGATAGGACAAAAATTCAAATAATTTATCCTATATGGAGGAAATAAAATTTCAGTGACAGTTTTACAAGACAATGAACATACAGTACTTAAAATTCGTTAATCCTTTATCTTTATTTTTAGAGTTCATTTAAAAAGCAAGCCAAAATTATATCAACTAGAGTAGAATATTCCTACAAAGCTTCAAAAAAACACCCCAAAGCACAATTCATATTAAACCTAACAGTACAAATGTTCAGCATCCTCTGAAGTATCATTTCCTTCTATCTCAACAAACATGCATATTCAACTATTTATTTATTTTTTTAACAAACATGCTCAAATAAGGAAGTAATAGCACTATGGACATCAACACCAATTTTGTGCTGTATGTATTACTGGTCAAATCTTTAGAAAACAGTAGAGGATGTTTGTAGTAAAAATTTGTACTGAAACGTACAGGTAAATGAAGAATACCCTTTTAAATAAGAACAGAGGCAAATAAGACAGGGAAGTACGCAAAACCCCATATTCTTACATTCTTCCAGCTCATTACAAAGATAAAAACACAGTTGTCACTAGAAGAAACACATTCGTCTTCTATCATCACAAGTAGACCTGCTGTTTGCACGCATACCCAATATCCTAATCCTGAGAGTTGAGTACCCTACAGTTTCATTCATTTGGTAACTCGATTCTACTTAGTTCATCAGACAACAAACAAAGCAAGTAAAGCAAGCAAATTCTCAAAGCAGTACAAAGATGGAGAGAACCTCAAATATCTTTTATCTACTATTTCTTTTGCTGAAGAAAATTGCCTCCAGTAGATACACTGCACAGCAATAAGCAAAACAGTGTTTATATGTAAGAAACTGAACAGGAAAGTCAGCTTACAAAAAAAAAATCATCTAGGAAGTAAGTTTCTTGCCTGCTGATCAAAGCTATGACCAAATTCTCACTCTAGTCTGAAAAAAAATCCCACTACTCTGACCAGGATTCAAATTCTATTAACATCCTTGGACTTTCTATACAGAAATCATCTATCTTGGCATACCTGTCTGAAAATCCTGTACTTTTTGAAGTTAGCATTACATCAACTTCTCCGCTATTATTTTCTTTCTTCCAAAAAGAATCTGAATTGTCATCCCATTTAGAGAAAGTGCTGCTTTTCAAATCTGAAGAATCACAGTACCTAAAATAAAAGAAGAAAAAAAATATTGAAATAGCAGGAACTCTTATCTATATTTAACCAACTGGAAAGTTCAACCTTCCTTCAGGCTGGATATGGTCATGAATATGCAGCGGACTGCCCAAAAGGTCTTATCCCATCAAAGAGAGCATGGCAAAGTTCTCATTACTTTGAATTATTACATCTTCTTTAGTGTCAGGCAAAGCACTGGGAAAAACATTGTCAGGACAGCTGCTTGATTTAAGAGCAACCCTGTGAAAACTTCATGATAGACCCTGTGAGCAAGGTTTTCACATTGTGACAACAAGGTATCAGCTATGAAAAAAGCCAACACAATTTTCATTTGCCATCTCCTGTCACTGTACGTGTAAAGACAGAGATCTGGAATGAACTTCTGCAAAAAGAATCTCTCCTCTTCTTTCCCAACAGACAAAGGGGAGTATATTTAGTGCTTTGAGCAAAGGAGACTCACTGCAATGCAATCTTTATTTCACAATCTCACCACCCCACAGAGTGGATGTTACCTGCAATAGGTTCTTGAAGGGATTTTTTTTCCGCTAAGAGAGGCTTTTTACGCTCTCCACCTTTTGGATACAGGTGGAAAATCTGAAGGAAGAGTCACAGATATAAGCTGATACTAAGTCATTACACCAATTAAATCTTCTCCTGCTCCTGTGAGCTTAGGTTGTTTTCTTTGCAACATGACGTGTAAAATAAACAAAAGGAAGGGAGAAACTCCCAGACTAAAGTGGTACAGCATCAAAAAGTAGTTCTGTCTTCTAAAGTGCTTATCTCAGCTGACAATCTCTCTTATAACAGCTTAGAAATATGGCAAGGTGCTATATGCTTTCTTACAACCAGGGTCATTTTCTTTTGCCTGACTGCTCAGCTTGTCCTATGTTCCTTTGGTAGCATAATGTAGAAGCATAGTATAAAAACCTGTGAGGAAGCCATTATGTAGCAAGGCTGTTATTCTTGCCTACCAACAAGCAACAGCAATCTTCAGGAGTTCCATATGGATGCAGGATTACAAACAAGTGGTGAGGTGGGGTAGGATGTGAAGCAATCTAATCTCACAATTACCATCAAAACCACAGGATGGAGAGAGGGCTATAAGACCTGATTTGAATAAAATGGCTTATGCTCTCCATCTTTCCTTTTCAGATTTTCCTAAATTTACAGAAGACTTCTTCAGTACTCACGGAGGGGGAAAAAAAAAAGCAGAATGTAATAAAAATTAAAATGTTACATTGTTATGTTAATAAACTTTTTTTAAAACATAGTACACACAAAAAAAAAAAGGAAACAAACTCAAGTTACATCAAGGGAGGTTTAGATTGGACAACAGGAAGGATTTCTTCACAGGAAGGGTGATCAAGCATTGGAATGGGCTACCTAGGGAAGTGGCAAAATCACCATCCCTGTGGACATGGCAGTAAGAGACATTGTTCAGTGATGGGACTTGTCAGTTGAATCCGATGGTTGCACTTGATGATCTTGAAAGTCTTTTCCAACCTAAATAATTCTGATTCTATATATTTAGACAGGTACAGATATGTATCAGTACTCTAGCATCCAGCATGATTATTTGCTTTTTGGTATATACTAACATGATACTAAAGTTACTTTGCCTCTATTTCAAAGTTACAGCTTGGAAGAAAAGACAATAACCACCTTATAAACCTTACCAAGTCCAACAATATGACTTTATACTTTCTTTAAAGATAATGGAAGTGTGCATCAAATCCGTTAGATAATAGGGCTGCTACAACTAGAAGAGCAACAGTCAGGAACAGCTAGGTGAATTTATCTTCTAATTATTGATCTGAAACAAATTAAAAAAAACTCTTCCATAATTCGTCTGCTAGTAGACTTACAAATCATTTGAGAGCAGTAGCAGTTCTTTTCAAGGTATAAACAGGGGAACACTGAGATGAGACATTTCTATTTTAGAAGTCTGCGGCTAGTTTACTTGGTATATTTGCAATTCTGTCAGTAGTGTTTACACAACCAAGTAATGACATAAAAGCCTCCATGTTTCTATTTGCCTATCTAAAGTAATCAGGTACAATTTTCCATGTTTCTTTGGCAGCAATCCAAGAAAACACAGTTTACAAAAGTACCACCTGTTTCTATCAGTCCAGAAACAGCTGTTTCATCCCAATTAATGCCTGTAGGCACTCTTCTGTCTCCTTTCCAACATCAGTATTTCATAATTTGCATTGCATTTGTGCTCTGACAGAAAAAAAAAATTGCCTAAGTTTTTGCATAAATTTTATATTTAAAGACAAAGTCTACAAAATAAGACTACAGACATCTACACAATTCATCTTACATATTAGGATTTATGCTTTTGTATTTGGCATGCGTCTAGGTAATAGAATGATGCAGACAGCAGTGAATCTAGCATCAGACTGATACTTGTTTAATTTTAAACTCAACACTGAATACACATCAAAGTGCCAGAAAATAAATGAAAAAAAAAACAGAAGTCATTATGTCAAAAAATACCCTAGATTCCCTGATATGGCCAATGAAAGCTGATATACCAATGCTTTTTACATAGTACAGTCCTGGACAGTGAATAAGACAAAACACAAATTATTCAGACTATTTTCAAAGAATCACAGAATTGTCTAAGTTGGAAGAGACCTCTAGATCATCGAGTCCAACCTCTGACCTAACACTAACAAGTTCTCCGCTAAACCATATCGCTAAGTTCAACATCTAAACGTCTTTTAAAGACCTTCAGGGATGGTGACTCTACCACTTCCCTGGGCAGCCCATTTCAATGCCTAACAACCCTCTCAGTAAAGAAGTTCTTCCTAATATCCAACCTAAAATACCCCTGGCACAACTTTAGCCCATTCCCCCTCGTCCTGTCACCAGGCACATGGGAGAATAGACCAACTCCCACCTCACTACAGCCTCCTTTAATGTACTTATAAAGAGCAATAAGGTCGCCCCTGAGCCTCCTCTTCTCCAGGCTGAACAACCCCAGCTCCCTCAGCTGCTCCTCGTAGGACTTGTTCTCCAGACCCCTCACCAGCTTCTCGCCCTTCTCTGGACTCGCTCGAGCACCTCAATGTCCTTCTTGTAGCGAGGGGCCCAAAACTGAACACAGTACTCCAGGTGCGGAACATAGTATTCGAGGTGCAGTTTCTGAGAACAAGTGTCTCCTTTTCCTCATATTGAATGGAAGAGATGCCATCCAGAGGGATCTTGACAGGCTTGAGGTACACCCATACAAACCTCATGAAGTTCAATGAGGACAAGTGCAAGGACCTGCACCTGGGTCAGGGCAATCCCAAACATGAATATAGACCAGATGATGAGCAGATAGAGAGCAGCCCTACAGAGAAGGACTTGGGGGTATTGGTAGATGAAAAACTGAATGAGCCAGCAGTATGAGCTTGCAGCTCTGCAAGCTAACCCTACTCTGGGCTGCGTCAAAAGTGTAGCTAGCACATCTAGGGAGGTGATTCTTTCACTTTCCTCTACTCTCTCAGATCCCATCTAGAAATACTGTAATCAGCTCTGGGGTCCCCAACGTAAGAGAGACACGGACCTGTTAGAGAGGGTCCAGAGGAAGGCCACAACTATGATCTGAGGGACTGCTGCACCTCTCCTACGAAGACAGGCTGAGAAAGTTGGGGTTATTGAGCCTAGAGACCTTATAGATGCATTCCAGTATTTAAAGGGGGCCAACAGGAAAGATGTGGAGGGACTCTTTATCAGGCAGTGTTCTGACAGGAGAAGAGGTAATGACTTTAAACTAAAGGAGAGTAGATTTAGATTAGATATTGCGAAGAAATTCTTCACTCAGAAGGTGGTGAAGCACTGGAGCAGGTTGCCCAGAGAAGTTGTGGATGCCCCATCCTTGGAGGTGTTCAAAGCCAGGTTGGATGGGGCTTTGAGCAACCTGGTGTGGTGGATGGTGCCCCTGCTCATGGCAGGGGCCTTGGAACCAGCTGGTCTTTAAGGTCCCTTCCAACCCAAGCCATTTTATGATTCTGTGATTCTAAATACATTCATGTCATTGAGATAATCATAGAATAACATCAACTATTTCACAACTTTCCTGATTCAGATGTAACCTGAAAATACAATATGTATGTAGACCTGTGGAATTGCCTTCTGGTTTTATCCTGTTTCAAATATATTGCACAGATTTGAATACATAACTTGCATATACTTCTGTCTCACCCAAAACAAAAAGCTGATGTATTACCTTGAACTAGATGAAGATATATAAGAGTCTTCTACCTCATCAGCGTACTTTTTCTTCGTTTTTGCAATTGTTGGTGTTTCCTGTTCTATTGTCTGCATATCTGAGATGACTGAGTGAGAAATACCACTGGGGACAGGAAGAAAATAAGTATGTAAAGAGATGACAAAGTCCACACCCTAAAAAAATAAAAATGAAAGGCCTAACCTAGTTTCTGAAGCCTGATGACAATGCCAAAGCTCTTACAGTGTTTTAAAAGCTTTTTTTTTTTTTTTTTTTTATTAAATGAAAACATCTAAGAAAGAGTGGAATTTTAAACAAAAGAAAAAACCCTGGAAAGCTCAGCTATAGCTCTCTGAAGCAGTGACAAGACTTCTGAACACACAGACTATTCCCAACAACAGTTAAACAATCATGTGATTTTTCAGAGTTTTGGCTTGTAGTAGATAAGCTACACTTCCGTCTGTACTGTTCATTAAAAACATTCCAGCTACCTTTTTCATAGTCAGCTAACAGAAGCAAAAAATCTACATATATCTGCGATCTAAGTTAGTACCTGTCTGGCAGGTTAAAACTGAAATTTATCAGAAGCACTCCTGTCCTCTTCCCTAACAAATACTTGAATCTTTGATGATTAAGTTTCCATAACACTTCACACTTCCGTATACTTTTTCAATTCCCAATCAAAATCAAGAATATCTGCATAAAACCAAAGAGCATCTTAAATAGTTTATAGAACTTCACATACCTTCTGTTGCTGCCAAATCCCATGCCAAGCCTCTCAAATTCATTTTTCTTCCTACCAGATAGATTTAACTTTTTTTCTTTTGTTTTAATATCTAGATCTCTGTAGGCCAATCGTAAAGATGATACACTAGAACAAAACATATTAGTAGAAAATTAGTATCTAATGTAGCACTGTATTTTGTTTTCTATGTTTACTGAAAATATTCATTATTAATAGGAGCACATTGTTTGTTTTTGCTTGCTTTGTTTTCGTTTTTCAAAATAAAACGTACTATTACAGTTCAAGACATGGTTTTGCATCGCTATTAAGTCAACCTAAAAGTTTTGTGTTTTTTTCCCCCCATTGTCATAGTTTTATGTGCTACCAAACAATCATCAAAATTACCCAGTTCTGATATACTACAATACTGTGTCATCCATAATACAATACTAGTGATGTGTTCCTCTAATTCACTCCTTGGCCTTGCTACATCTCCACCCCTACTCCTAATGGTTTTATCATGTGTTACGTATACTTGAGTGACATTTACTAGGAGTAGACTATGCTCTCTTTTAATCAATACTGCTCCCCTCTGTCCCAGAAAAAGTGTCTCAGAAGAGGGGAAGAGAATCTTTGTACCTACAAAATCAAATATTTGATATGACAACCTGTATTATAAAACCTTTGAAGCATTCACAACTTACTATTTTCTGCACAGCTAGCAACACATTCTGTCACCTGAAACATCCTCCTAATTCAAATATAGTAAATGCTCAGAGATGCCATAGGCCTTCCTATATCACAGACAATATCTTAATTATTATTTTCCAGCAGTACCAATGTAGGAGACACAGAGATTTTTAATCCTGATTACAGAATTGTAGAAACACTGCTTAAAATTTAATTTGGTAGGTTAAAAGGGATACAAATAGTAATTTTAACAAGGAATACGGCAATATTTAATTCACAGACTGTGGCTGGTAAAAAGTGCAAATTAACATTATTAGAATCATGGTAAACAAGATTTAGATGCTGCTTGTAGACCTTATGCTCTTCAGTAGATGGGAAGTACTTAAGACTGAAAACAAGACATTTCCCTTGTAACTTTCCATCCATTTTGTACAGAAGCAGGAATGAAAATAAAGTTTTGGACTAAAGAGTATTTTCTTCTAGTGTGTGTCCTAACCATTTGATTACCAACACAGGCTTCTCCTGGCTTGCTCTTCTTCTGGCCCCATCCATACTTAACTTTAAACAAGAGTACAAGATGCCCCTACCAAAGTTCACACCCTGATGGTTAGTGCACTCTCCTGCAAGGCAGGGGTGTGTTTCTGAACCAGTTAGGACAAGAAGGGCACAGCATTTGGTCATCTTCCTTAACGGACAGTGATGTAGGTACCATCCTCCTGTAAGGAGTGGGACATTGCTCCTCCACTGAAGAGGCGTTTCAAAAAGGAGAGTGATCTCAATCATGTGATGATTGGATATCCTCTAATTGGTGTGTTTAGAGGGACCTAGAACTTGGGTTCTAGAACTTAGAACTTGGGAACCAAAAGTTCATTGTCTTACATTCAGATGCTTACAATAAAAGTCAGTCATCCACTGAATGTTTTTTGAAATAAATTAAAAAAAAAAAAAAAAAAAAAAAACAGAAAAATGTATCTTCAAACCACAGAACATTTCCAAAGAAGATTTTAACCAATTATTACAGTTTAAGACCAACTCATAGAGAAAGCTGAAAATGTTTTCTAAAGCTCAGCTTAAAGCTGCTACTGAAGGAAATTTACCCAGCACTTTAAGTAAAATGATTTGCAGCCTGTTTTATGAAATCTGTTTTATGAATATCAAAAATCTCTTAACTGATGAAAACTTATGAAAAATCATAACTCATGAACGATACTTTTTTTTTTTTTTTTTTTAATTTAGCAGCATGTTCAGGTTTGGCAATCGGTGAGAAATGCAATTTCTGTGGTAAAAGTACTCTGAAAAATTACCGATCTCTTTGCATTTAATACTTCTGATGAACATCCGTTTCTGCAGAGGACACGTAACGTGGTCAAAAGTAGCAGGCCTAAAAACTTGGTACCATGAGTTCCAAGTGATCCTGTAATTCTATAATTACATTTAAATTCAGAAATGTCTTTAATAGGTTATAAAAAAATATACATGTTAGCACTTAAGAGAGGATGATAAAATTTACAACAGTAAAAGAGTACATAACCAACTCTTTAATGATCTAATTTTGATGACAACTATGATAACGCGAGAAACCAAAAACATGTAGCAGAGAAATATAATGACGAAAACAAAGAACCATACCCTGAGTATTTATTGAGAATGGACTAACAGATTTGAGGACACCAACAAAAACATTCAAAGGGTGAAAGCGGCTCCAGTATAAAAGAGTTGAAACTTCAGCAGACATTTCTAGTCATACTTAAACTACCATCTGCTTTCAGCAGTGAAACTCTTACCCAACATATATTAATAAAACCGAGTACTTGCATGTTTCCTAAGCTCTTAGAAAGACTGGAAAAGTTAAAGAAGAAAAACCTTCTGTGGTATTAATCTTAGCATATTTTATCATTTATTTTACATTATTCATATGTATCAGTGGAATGACTCTTTATTTTCTGCTTTAAATAGAAATAACATTAAGGTTATTTTTAAAGACAGGAATGGGTTATTTCTACAGTAAAAGAGCAACTGTAGAAACATATACCTAACAGGGAGGAGGGAGGACAGAAATAGAGCGATTACTTTTCGGCCCACCTCATCCACGTTTGGGGATTTTTATTAAGCAAGATTATTAAGCAAGAATTGAAGTTTTATTTGCATTAACTAGTCTATGGTAACATTTCATTTAAAATGTTGACAATTACTTCATTAACATGAAATTAGGCATCACGGTTTACTGTTGTACATACAATTCATACTTACAGTGGCTCTTCCTTCCCAGTTTGCTTACTGCTATGAAGATCCTGTTGTTCCTTCATTTTATCTACAGCTTGTGCTTGTTTTTCAATCTCATTAAAGCTTTGACTGCTGACTTTTTGTGCCCCCAAACCACCTTTTTTGGCTCCAAGCTTGATTTATTAGAAAACAAAAAATAGAAGTCCCAACATTATAACTGAGTCAATCACCTCAAATGATTTAAGAGTCAACTTTGAAAGCAATAGCAAACACTACATACCGTTAGGGAGTATACAGCACAACTTTAATAATGATTATGTTGTATAGTAACATAATCAAATTTGTGGCAGCTGAACCATTTGTTTCTCATTCACTTAAATCACAATTTATACTTAGAAGTGGCAACAATTTTTTTTTTCTTATTTATTATATTAGTTCTCACCGGCCAGTGCTAGTCTCTTATCTTACTATTAAGGATTTATTCATATTTTTAATAAATGTGTACACAAGTATTTAATGATTTAAGGTAGTACAGCAATATACAAATTTTTTTACATACGTTTATGCAAAACTCACAACACACAATGATTAGCTTTTGCAAGTGACAACGCACAGTAAACATTTTTAGATAAATATGTCATCTGAGAGGTTACAGTTTTGTGCTGGTTCTTTTAAAACAATTCTACTTCTAGCTCATTACTTCAGTACAGGAAAACATATTCTTTCATTCTGATTATTGATTATTAAAAAAAAAAACAAAAACAACTGAATACTACAAATATGAATCAACACAATGATGGAGGTTCAGATGTGGCAAAGCCCTCAGACTGCTGTTCTCTGTCTCCCATGCATTTAATTTGTCATCTGCAACACTGCAGCAATATGAATTTTCACAATATTTTTATCTTAATCTGTTAGCACTTTAGTGGCTTCATGTAAGAGCTCTGGTCTATGTACACAGAGTTGTACAGTTTTAGTCTCTGACACTACAGTTCACTAACTGTACATGCACCTGTGAACTCAGTTATGTTCGTACTGTAAGGGAACATATCTGCATAAGCCATTTAGAATAAAAATGAAGTTCCTCTTGCATATTAGGGCCCTCTAGTGAGAGCAAGGAATAATACTGTTCAATCTAACCAAATCTGCTATTCAGGTCCAGACAGCACCAAAAAAAATGCTCAGATATACATGTGGAAGTCTAGACAGTTCAGTGTGCTGTATACATGTAAACTCACTTAGAATTTATCTGAGGTCAGAGAACAACCAATTAATCTTTAGTACTCTACTACAGAGTAATAGCAATTTATTAGACAAATTCATCTTAACAATAATCCATTTTGAAACAGATCATTGGCTGTTTGATATAGAACAGATTTTCTATTGCTTTTTATTTTCATCTATTGTTATTGATATGTGTACTATTTAGTATTAACATACACAATACATTTCCAAATTAAAATCTACATATTTCCAGAGATTTATAATACAGAGAAAAATATGCATTAACTATATAGACTTACCCCCTTCTTAACTTGATTTGGCTTCTTTTTTATGAAGGTGGTATTCTCTGCAATGATTAAACATACATTACTTGACATACAATTTCATTAATTTCAGAATTGCAAAAGTGGATTTCCATAATTTCAGCCTCAAAACAGTTTTTCTATTTTTTTTTATTGTTTCTAATGCCTTAAGTATTACATTTTCTACATGAAGAGGTTAAAAAACTAAACAGAGTTACATAGAACAGAGTGATGAATATCACTAAGAAAAGGTAGGAAAAAGACCTGAGGGTAAGGTACCTCTTGCCAATTCTTAATAGGAATAAAATTATGGCTCAGTTTCCAGTTGTGGATACCAACTGGTATACAAACTTGCCATTATAAATCACACTAGAGGTCCACTTGTTCCCATACCACTTCCAGGATAAATTCTTTTCTGGATAGAAAGATATTGGTTATCACAGAATCATAGAATCATAGAATATCCTGAGTTGGAAGGGACCCTTAAGGATCATCAAGTCCAACTCTTGACACCACACAGGTCTACCCAAAAGTTCAGACCATGTGACTAAGCGCACAGTCCAATCTCTTCTTAAATTCAGTCAGGCTCGGTGCAGTGACCACTTCCCTGGGGAGCCTGTTCCAGTGTGCAACCACTCTCTCTGTGAAGAACTTCCTCCTGATGTCAAGCCTAAACTTCCCCTGCCTCAGCTTAACCCCGTTCCCGCGGGTCCTGTCGCTGGTGTTAATGGAGAAAAGGTCTCCTGCCTCTCGACACCCTCTTACGAGGAAGTTGTAGACTGCGATGAGGTCTCCCCTCAGCCTCCTCTTCTCTAGGCTGAACAGGCCCAGTGCCCTCAGCCGTTCCTCGTACGTCTTCCCCTCCAGGCCTTTCACCATCTTCGTAGCCCTCCTCTGGACACTCTCCAACAGTTTCATGTCCTTTTTATACTGTGGTGCCCAGAACTGCACACAGTACTCGAGGTGAGGCCGCACCAGCGCAGAGTAGAGCGGGACAATCACCTCCCTCGACCTACTAGCGATGCCGTGCTTGATGCACCCCAGGACACGGTTGGCCCTCCTGGCTGCCAGGGCACACTGCCGGCTCATATTCAACTTGCTGTCTACCACGACCCCCAGATCCCTCTCTTCTAGGCTGCTCTCCAGCGTCTCATCGCCCAGTCTGTACGTGCAGCCAGGGTTTCCCCGTCCCAGGTGCAGGACCCGGCACTTGCTCTTATTGAACTTCATGCGGTTGGCGATCGCCCAGCTCTCCAACCTATCCAGATCCCTCTGCAAGGCCTTTCCACCCTCAACAGAGTCCACAACTACTCCAAGTTTGGTGTCATCAGCAAACTTGCTCAAAATACCTTCTATTCCTACATCCAGATCGTTTATAAAAATATTGAAAAGTACCGGCCCTAAAATGGAGCCTTGAGGGACCCCACTAGTGACCGCCCGCCAGCCTGACGCAGCGCCATTCACCATAACCCTTTGGGCCCTGCCCGTTAGCCAATTGCTCACCCATCGTATGATGTTTAAAATAAGCAATGTTTATGGTTATGTTTAAAATAAGCAATGATACAGATAAAACATACCTATATCATCATAAACACACAAAGTGTGAAAGTTCCAGCCTTAATGCTTTGTATTAAATACTGAAACACAGTAAATGAACCTACATTCTGCTCATTATGAAATCTGACAGAACTCCTAAACTCGGTATTTTTAATGACACTTTTTCAATACACTTGCCTTCATCTCATAAAAAACAAACTAAACAGTGAATAAAAAAAAACAGTGATGAAGCAATATGACACACGCCTCACTGTTAAGTAAATTAAAATTCTGGACATTGAAGATTTTGTATTACAAATACAAGATTTGTAAACTAAATTTTTATGTTTAGTTTTCTGAAAAGGAAGCAAAATCTATCTAAATAGGGACCTAATGTGCTTCCTTAGCTTAAATAGCAAGCCATTCATCACAGAATGGTTTAGGTTGGAAGGCACCTTAAAGATCACCTAATTCCAACCCCACTGCCATGGGCAGGGACAACTCCCACCAGACCAGGTTGACAAAGGCTCCATCCAGCTTGGCCTCAAACACCTCCATGGATGGGGTATGCCCAGCTTCTCTAAGCAACCTGTTTCAGTGCCTCACCACCCTCATGATAAAGAATTTCTTCCAATATCTAATGTAAATCTCCACCTTTTTAGTTTAAAACCATTCCATGTTGCTCTACCATTATCTGACCAAGTAAAAAGTTGCTCTCCATCTTTTTTTATAAGCCCTCTTTAAGTATTGAAAAGCTGCAATGAGGACACCCCAGAGTAATCACAGCACAACGCTCTATTAGATGCACAACCTGAAGCAGCATAATGGAAGGTGTAAAGCATTACTGGTCACCTATTTCAGGTCTGATACCTGTAACATTTAAATTCATCAAGTCAGCTAGGACAAGATAGATAAAACCAGAATGCAATTGACTAAAACTGATGGATACTGTTTAAGAAAAAAAGTTGTAATACAAATTAAGATGTATAAAAATAACTCATGCACACTGCTATTAAACTAAGAATTTCACATCTCTTCCCAGTCATACATTCTTAGTAAGTATGAATATAGAAGTACACTATACTGGCTGCTATCTTCTGCTTACACTCATTACCTAAAGCAGCTTTTGGTGATGTACTAAGGTAATCGACACTTGGTCCGTGTTCCGGTCCACCTGAAAGGATGATGAGTAACAAAGTTAAGAATACCAGAAGGCTCATTTGAATGCTTAAAATATCTAAATTAAAATACCAAAACACAACTCACTGTCCTCAGGATACTGTTCAATACAGATACCACAATGTGCTATTTCTGTCACAGCTTTTCCCGTTACTAACAGAGCAGCATGCACCCAAAGATTCATCTGAAATCTTCTGAATCAGATTTCAATTTGGATTCATATTAAACATTATTAAAGGAATATGTAGTCCCACGCAGTCTAGAAACTTCTAGACTTAAAATCTTCTAGAAACTCCTTCCTCCCCCAAATACTTAAGTTATTAGCATAAGGTTATTTTAATTATTAAGTAAGGTAAAGAGAGTCTAAACAAAGAGACTATCAGAAAATGTAGCTTATTGTTAACAAAGAATCAGTCATACCTTCATAGCATTCTGGAACATTTTCTGAAGCTTTCTGCTGTAGAGAAACTGGCTGTGGCTCTGATAGTACCCATTCAGTATTCTTTGCATTGAAAAAAAAAAAACCCACAAAGATCAAAAGTGCACACAACATAGAATACATCTAATAAATACGAGCACTGTGCTCAAAGACCACTAATTAGCTAAAATTGGATTCCCATGACTAAAACTTCTATGTTTAAAACCTGTTACAGGAAATGTCTACCTTTATTAAAAAGCATTGCTGAGCACCTGTATTTATTTCTCTCTCAGAAATAACCCTCAAACACATCCACCTCACCAGGCAAGTCTGTGACCTGCTCACAATAATACGCACTTAGGATTAGCTTTTCCACCTATGCTGTGCCTGCATGCACTGGCAGCATGCACTGCCAGTCCATGCTTCTCTTCCTTAGAACCTCAATCTCATAAACTCCTGATATTTCATAACCATACTAAAGAATCTCTTGCCCTGAAGCACACAGACTGCTTGTCTCTGATCCCCTACTTTTGCAGCTATCCAAAAATTCTGCTTTGAAAATTTACATTATATTATTATATATATATTGTTTATATATAACAGAATATATATTACATATTACATATATTATATATTGATAATTTTTATATATAATATATAGATATTACATATTATTGTATATAATATAAATCATATATAATATGTATTATATATATTATATATTGATAAATTTTCTCAAGGGGTTTTGTAACAAGTTCCTACTTCTCATACTTCAGCCTAAAAATATTTACGCTTCTCTGCTTAACTCTCTTTCTCTCTAGCTTACTGCAGTTTATGATTTTCCAACTCACTTTCAAGTATTCTTCCATATTGCCTTTTGCAAACAAATACTGTTTACTTTTCTACTGTCAGAACAGATGATCATCTGATGAAAATACTAGACTACAACTCACAAAAACTATTTTATTTTTTTCTTTGCAACAAGCATTTCTGAGTAATACAGCATTCTTCCCAAACTGTAAAACATAAATATTCTTTCCCTGGTTCAAAGATGTCAAAATTCATTTTTATAAGACATTCAAATATTGACCATAGTAGAATTTCCTAAAATAAAACAAACTGATAAAAGGCTGAAATTTCCTTTAAAATATGTTTTTGAAACATTACAAAAACAACAAAAAAAGTTATTATTTTAAAATGTCACAATTGAATAACTAAAGGAGGGGGGAGTTTTTTCCTTTAAATTACAGCTTTTCCCATTCTTAAGCACCCTAGATATATTAGAAAGTCAATTAAAAACCTGCTATTTTTACTGTCTTCCTTACCAGGTCACAGATATGAGCTTGCATAGGTTTTTATTACTGATGATGATATACATGGATCACCACAACATCATGACTGGGGAATGAATGCAATGAATGTTTACAAAGTGTTGAAGAATATTCACAAGGCCTAATATGATATGCCAAGTTCTTTGCATCCTTCTCTATCCCAAAATATGCCTCATGATGATACTTAGATGTAGGTATTCACTGATTGCAACTATACTAGAAAGCAATCACGTCAGAACACTTAATATTGTTGAAATATTTAGGAATACTAGGCACAGCAGTAACTTAATTATTCCAAGTTTAAGATCACAACTACTGAAGTTGTTTTTAATGGTATTTTTTAATCTAAGACACAAGAGAGTCTCTGAAACACTGTTCTCTGAAATAAACACAGCATCTGTCACTATAATGCATTGAGAAAGCAGAGCAGAGGTCACAGAATCACAGAATTTCTAGGTTGGAAGAGACCTCAAGATCATCGAGTCCAACCTCTGACCTAACACTAACAGTCCCCACTAAACCATATCCCTAAGCTCTACATCTAAACGTCTTTTAAAGACTTCCAGGGATGGTGACTCCACCACTTCCCTGGGCAGCCTGTTCCAATGTCTAACAACCCTTTTGGTAAAGAAGTTCTTCCTAACATCTAACCTAAAACTCCCCTGGCACAACTTTAACCCATTCCCCCTCGTCCTGTCACCAGGCACATGGGAGAATAGACCAACCCCCACCTCGCTACAGCCTCCTTTAAGGTACCTGTAGAGAGGAATAAGGTCGCCCCTAGCCTCCTCTTCTCCAGGCTGAACAACCCCAGCTCCCTCAGCCGCTCCTCGTAGGACTTGTTCTCCAGGCCCCTCACCAGCTTCGTTGCCCTTCTCTGGACCCGCTCAAGCACCTCGATGTCCTTCTTGTAGCGAGGGGCCCAAAACTGAACACAGTACTCGAGGTGCGGCCTCACCAGAGCCGAGTACAGGGGGACAATCACCTCCCTAGCCCTGCTGGTCACACTGGTTCTGATACAAGCCAGGATGCTGTTGGCCTTCTTGGCCACCTGAGCAGACTGCTGGCTCATATTCAGCCGACTGTCCACCATCACTCCCAGGTCCTTCTCTGCCTGGCAGCTCTCCAACCATTCCTCTCCCAGCCTGTAGCTCTGCTTGGGGTTATTGCGCCCCAGGTGCAGGACCTGGCACTTAGCCTTGTTGAACTTCATGCAGTTGACCTCAGCCCATCGGTGCAGCCTATCCAGATCCTCCTGCAGAGCCTTCCTACCCTCAAGCAGATCGACACATGCGCCTAGCTTGGTGTCATCTGCAAACTTACTGAGGGGGCACTCAATGCCCTCGTCCAGATCATTGATGAAGATATTAAAGAGGACCGGCCCCAGCACCGAGCCCTGGGGAACGCCACTAGCAGTAGCTTTCAGAAAGTTATTTTAACTTTTTCAAAGAGTACGGAGAAATTCTGGAGGAAGAAAAAAAGCATCTGCTTAACAAATAGCATTTTTTTCCATTAAACTTTATTCATCAAAAAAACAGTTATCACATATTAAGTTTAGATTAGGGCATTCCCAAGACAGGAATCATGAGCCAAGAATTGTACGCCTAAGAAAAACACAGCTTCATTTCACATTTACCTACTATTTGGGTCATTCTAAATTATCATCTTAGAAAGTGGTTCACATCCAGGAAGAATTTTGAGACCCACAGAAGGAAAAGCAGGTAAACGTTAACTCACTGACTTATCCTTTCTCTGTTAGATTTTCTTACAGAGTTTAAAATTAATCACAGAGCACACAGCTCTCTTAAGAAGTCAGAAAGCAAACAAGAATTAAATACAGGCAATCTATACCTTAGGAGAAACATGGGATGCAAAAAAGTCTTCCTCTTTGTGCTCCGGTGACACAGGTGGCATTCCACATCCATCTGTCCACAGCTAGAAGTATTTTGGTAGAGGTAGAAAGGAAAGAAGGAAGAGAAGGAGATTATTAATTTTACCGGATAACTGCATGAATGCATCCTAAAAAATGCACTTACCTTAAAGCTTTTTTTTCCCCCCCAAGTTAAAAATATTCCTTTTTAGATTCAATGTCTCGTGATGTCTTTCCTCAAATTACCCATTTTCTTCCTAACAAAATACTCAGTATAAGCTCTGCTGCAGTAATATTATCAACATTTAATATCACTAGAGCTTTACTTGAACTTGTTTTACATCTAAAGCTGTCTAGTAAGTAAAAAGAAATATTCTCTTAAGTTAGTGATGAGAACCATATTAACTATATCTGACATACAAAATTATAATAATTAAATTTCATAGTATTTGATGAACAGATTAGAAGAAAGAAAAGCAAGACATTTAATTAATTTATTTAAAATTCTCACTCATTTGATCAACTTCAAATGAATTAGCCATGGACTTAAACACATTGAATTAAACTATCAAGACATTCATTCTGCATATATAGAAGAGAGCCATTGTCAAACTTATTTAACACCTCAGCAGACCTAAATAATGTGTACTTCGCTAACAACTTCTTCCTGTCAGCAACCTAACTTCAAAGCTTTGACAGCATGCCTGCATTTTTAACAGAACAGCATGTTCAGGACATATATATGTATGTATGTATGTATATATAAAACTTGATAATTTTTCAAATATATTTTTTATAGAAAAAAGGAAAAAAAACATTTATCTGTTCAAATTAAAACCCACTTAAATCTCAACTATTTTGTAGTTAACGCTATTGGCAATTTTATGTTTTTATATGATGTACTTCTCAGGAATAATTCAGTTACAGAAAAGCAAAAATAAATACAATATATAATTCACAGAGAAGTGCTGGTGTTTTTGTTATACAGTAGCACAAACAATTTTTCAGCACGTTTGAGAAACAAAGTAGTTTCCTTTTTGAAGAATACCTGAAGTTTCTGCCTAGAATTCCTGTAAGTTATTGTAAATCCTGCAAATGGTGTTTCGAGTAACCCAAAATATGAGGTTCAGCTCTACCCTCAATAATTTTTTTCAAAAAACAACAACAAAGTGGCAAATAGTTTACTCCACAGCTTGTAACCTCACTGCAACGTGTACCAGTACCTCCAATAGGCAGATAATCTTTCACATTAACTAGAAGCTTAAAATTGCTCTGGATGGTAAAGAACAGAAAGTTTTTGAAAAATCTAAATTGCATAAGACACACATTACTCACATCAGTACCATGCTTTCTTGTTGCTTGCGTTGCAAGAGATTTAATTTTCTCTTTGTAAAGTTGAGCAGCACGACTGTTATACTTTGCATTGGTATCACTTGTTGTGCATCCGTGTTGATGGAAAAAAGCAGACTATGAAGAACACAAGATGCAATGAAAAACAAATTTAAAATCAATACCACTTAACATAAAAATATATCGCAATGCAGCAAACTACTCTCCTCCTGTATCTAAATATTTTAAATTATGAAGTCTGTTTAAATTTCCAAAATAAGAAGAAAACTCCATTATGGCAACATATGTACATGTAAAACAACAACAATAAATTTAAAAAAAAAATAGATTCGTGGTATGTTTCAAAAGCACATAGAGATACAAGCTTCCAATCATATACAAAGATTCGTAGTTTTGAATGTAACAAGGAAAGGAAGAGTTAACTAACTGCCAACACCTGTGCTTCAAAGGACATTTCTGATATTCTAAAAAGTATCACTTGCTTTCATCTCGAGCTTGCTAGAAAGAACAATGTATGCTTGATCAAAATGGCTATATAAAAAATGGTCTTCCTTAAAGTGTATATCCACATATACATGTATGTACCTACATATATATATATATATATATATATATATATATATATTCACATACACACACTATTTATATGTGTGTATTCACATACAAATAAAAACTTTGTTTGAAAGATTAAGAAA
The DNA here is from genome assembly GCF_963932015.1 of Anas acuta. NCBI lineage: Eukaryota > Metazoa > Chordata > Aves > Anseriformes > Anatidae > Anas > Anas acuta. The sequence goes on from NC_088979.1 coordinate 131,089,794, forward strand.
TGGAAAAGCTGGGCATTTTTTTAGTACCTAGAATTAACTAGCAAATGATGTCACATGTTCTTGCACAGAAGAACTTAATAGACTATTACAGTAAAACATAGTAAACAGGTTTCCGATAGGGTCAGCAAACCAAGACAATTGAAGTCTGTAACCTCAAATGTAAATCTAATATATAAGTACCAAACTTCATATAAAAGTTAAGCCACCATACATTTCTGTAATTACAACAAAAACAGTTATAAACATAACAAGTGTCAAAAGGACTGTGTATATTTGCATTTAGGTGTGTATATATATATATATATATATATATACACACACACACACCCCCTATGGAGCTGACATTCAGAGCTTTTCTTTGTAAACCCTAATTCTTATCATTTTAAGTGTTTATTCTGAAAGCAAAAGGAACTCACATCACCAAATTTTCTAGCAATTTCATACACAGCTATAAAGCTCATAACTGATTCAAGATTCAGTATCACCAGGAAATTACAGAATAGAAATACTAAATGTTAATCTGAGAGTATTTCTAAGCAGTAGTTGGTAAAAAATGGAATTCAGGATTTTATTGGAACAAAAAGGAAATTGTTTTTTAATGCAATTAGAGAGAAGATGTTGCTTTTACTTTTTAAATGTTGAAGCAGTTTACTAAGATGGTCTTTGAAGTTTCAGCCATTTATCCTGCTAGGTAATCCAAAAGAGGTCATTATGAATTTCAGGTGTAAGAGATGTGGGTATATTAGACCTATTGGTACAATGCATGATAGGAAACAGTGACATCCAAGCAGAAAGACAAAAATCCATAAAATTAAATAATAAATGTTTACTGTTAATCTTCTGTGAATATGCTTTCTGAAATTATCTGAAGTACTTTTCAAAACTTGCACTTCCTTCCTACCAATTGCCTTTAAATCTACGGCTAAAAAAGGAAAGTATTTTTCATGCAGAATCTACCTCTTCTGATTAGTTAAAACTATGATCTTTATCTATTAAGAGGCGTAAGAGTAACTTGATGAGTAAATTCATATAACTGCAGTATACAGAAAGATACAACTTAGAAAGGATAGGCAGAAAAAATAGGGTAAAAACACCACTTTAGTTCTGAAGTTACACAACCACTCAGATCTGCAAACCAGAGACAGTGACATGCTGAATGCCTAATTCAAAGAAGATGGTTTGACTGGAAAATGCAGAAGGGGAAAATAAATAATAATGATCCTTGCTCAATTCATCGTTCTTTGTATGGAAATATTTAAAATATTCTAATACTGAAATATTTAAAACATTAAATATTAAACTCAGAGATGGTAAGATTTAGGAGAATATTACAATGACAAGACTCAAGGAAAGCATATTAAGAAAGCAAATTAAGAAATTGTAAATGGAATTAAAGCTTGGTTGAGAGGGAACACAAAGAAGCTCAAGACTTACAGTTTCTTAAACAACGTTTAAGGACTAAACACAAATGAAGAAAGATAAGGGGTAAGTTTCCAGGGCACTGGAAGAAAAGTAGAAGTTTCTTATGAAAGTTACATGTTTGCTTCCCTCAGCTGTACTACTCTGTGTCCAATCTCAACTACCAGTGGTTGATCTTTGAAAAAAAAATATGGGAAAAGAGGTAAGATTCCAGAGGAGCTGACTGAAGAAAGTATTGTCTTTTTAAAAGGAAATTGAGGACAATACAGCAGTCAACACAAAACCTTAGTTTAAAAGAAAATATTATGAAACAAACTTATTTTTAAGTATGTAAAAGAATTAAATCAAAAGTAACAGATTATATCAATTAGCCAAAACATTGCCATTTCCTCTCTCTGACAGTGTAGCACACCTTATCTTGACTTTAACCGTACCTAAAGCCTAAGTCATATCTTGACTTCAGCAGTGACATGACCTTTGGCAAGACATGTTCATGAACTACATACAGAAATAAGGTCACAGGAGAACGCTTGTTAACTAGGTTTACAAGCAGATGGAAGGCCATCTTTCATCAGTTATCAATGTTTTGCTGTTAAATTAGATGCATTTTCAAGGAATCTGGTCTAGTCTTTTCAGTGATTTTTACTAATGACTTCTAAGAAAAAAAACTTTTGCAGACTATACCTACATGAAAAAGTTGCAAGAAGTATGGTGAAATCAGCACTCAAAAGAATTCTTAAAAACAAGAAAAAGTAGAGAAATGGACTGGAGAAATAAACAAATTCTAGATTGAGATGTGAGCCAATAAGGAAAGACAATAGCTTCCAAGCCTAACAAGCTTCAATGTTCACGGCAAACACTCAAGAGTACATACAGCATTTGCATTTCCTCCCACTTGCATGCATCTCAGTTGAAACCAAGACCAATTGGAATCCAGTTCTGTAGATCTGAAGAGAAGGAAACATTTTTAATGTTATCTTCACAGACATTTAAAATCTAATCTACCTTGTTTGTGTAAAGAGTTTATTTCCCAAATTATCCGGGGGTAGTAGAGGGAGCATTGAATATGAAGAGAATTCTAACAGTCATAATACTGTGATCATCAGGAATGCATTCTTGAAAGACCTCTTTGTAACATTCTTTTATACAGTGACAAAGCAACAGAGGAAAAATACAGATTTTAGTTGATAAAAAACAGCTGCTTTTATCTGCAGTCCATTCTTAGATGCATTGCTCTCACACACTTCCAGCAGTTACATATATGAAATGGAAGGTTCTATTTAATAGGACAAATACACCTATAGGACATAAATCGGGTTACTCACCTGAAATACGAGAAGCTCATTAAAACTGCACCAACTGACTGAGCCTATCCAAGTGCTGCCACCAAAGGGGAGTATAGTCCTTTACACAAAACCCCTCACTTCCTACCCCATTATGTTGCCACCACAATGCTAGTACTGAACTACTTCAAGAAGCACAGTAGGCAAAAAAAAATAAAATAAAAAAAAAATTTAGGTCTCTAAACTGGCTTGCTAGGCTGTCAGATTATCATTATGATCAATATACTGTAGCACTGCTGAAGATAATAAAGTAGTATTTGCCTCAGTCTTGACTGGAAAAGTTATTTTTCAGTTATTCTTCCCCTATCCAACGCTGTAACGCCATCAGAGAAGGCATTGTCAGGCACAATTGGCCCTTAGTGAAGCTGTGTTGGCTGTCACCAATCACTCTGGTTTCTCTTCAGATCGTATGAGTCTATGACCTCATTCTTTTCCAGGTGCCTTTGCATAGTTTCCGGGAAGATCTGCTCCATGATCTTGCCAGGCACAGAAGTGAGACTTACTGGCCTGTAGTTCATTAGCTCTTCCTTTTTTCCCCTTTTTAAAAATGTGGGTTTTATTTCCCCTCTTCCAGTTCACTGGACTGCCACGACTTCTCAAATATGATGGACTGTGGCTTACCAACTACATCTGCCAATTCCCTCAGGACCCGTGGACGTACCTCAGCAGGTCCCATGGACTTGTGCACCTTCAGCTTCCTTAGCTGGTCTTGAACCTGATCTTCTCCTACAATGGGTGGTTTTTCATTATCCCAGTCCCTGCCTTTTCTTCTGGGGCTTGGGCTATATGGTTGGAGCTCTTGCCAGAGAAGACTGAGGCAAAAAAGTCATGAAGTACCTCTGCCTTCTCTATATCCTGGGTGATCAGGTCTCCTGTTTCCTTCTGGAGAGGGCCCACAATTCCATTAGTCTTCCTTTTATCACTGACCTACCTATAGAAGCCATAATCTTCAATGTACAAACAAATCTGCCAACAAATATGCGCTACTAACAAATACTAGAAGCAGGTAATGGGAATGTGTGCAAGGTACAAATTCTACCGAAGCCTACCTATTTACCTCATTCCCCAGTAGCTATCAGATAAATCAAAGCTTTTACAAACATTAAAAACTTTCAATCAGAAATTAAGAATGCATTTTCCTCTCTGAACAACCATCTCAACAAAATAAAAAACATCAGAAGTTGAAAAAATACCATTTTTAATGTAAAAAGTATATAAACTACTTACCGAACGAAACTTAAGTGAACACCAAGGGATCGATGGGTCCCTGAACAATCGATACAAAGAAAAACTCCATATGTTATGCTTGCCCAGCTAGGGTTTTTTGACCCGCAGTCAAAACATACCTTTAAGAAAATAAAAATCATTAATGTGACTTATGCATAACCACTTGTTAAAGTTGTATTATAGGTCATTCTAACATCCTTGTAGTGATCAGAATTTAATGAATTCATCCTTATAGCATGGATGTCATCTTTCCAGCTCAGATTACATGACAACTTCACATAACCCTAATTTTATAAAGAGTAGTTGCACAACCTGCCCAAACTCATATGCCTTCACACAAACTAGACAGGACAACACAAACTCCTGGTTTCTGTCCATCATCAGTTTATACGTAGATCACAGGTTGAAAAACAGTGGGGCAGAGAACCCACATCAATCTAGTTCAAGTACACATTTAACACTTCCAACTTAAGTACACACTTCCAACTCTACTGATATACAAAAGCTTTTAAGAAATGTTTTCACTTCCTTGACAGGCTGGGAAGAAAAAACAAACAAACAGAAACACTAACAAGTCTCCTTGCTAGAAACTACACTGATGTAACTAGAGATTTGTGTCTACATACCCAATCAAACAAGCCCTGAGTTTACATTCAAGTCAGCTAACCTATCACCAACCAAATTAATTTCAAGTAGATGACCAAGAGCACTTTGAGGCTAAACTCCTAGCTTTACTGTGGGCCTCTGTATCTTATGTAGTGCGCATTTATCAGGCACAAGTTCACCATCAGATTCAACACTGACTCATCCTCAATAAAAACATTTTTAAGTCTGGGCTTCAGTTAGACCAATAACCTGGAACACAAATGGAAAGCATGGAGGTTACAGTTTCTGCATATGCAAGTCCACTCTTTCTCTCTCTATGGAGGCTTAACAGTGCACTACTGGAAGGAAAGGAGTCTGGAAAGCATGTATGTGTCCCAGTACTGTTTGTGCGAACAGGGTCATCCACTGACATACAGCAGAAAGAAGAAATAAGAGAAAATCCACACAGAATGAGGGATAGAAGGAGGGACTGGAGAGATGCCCTGAAGTAAGCACAGATAGGAGAATGATATGCAGGAAGTTACGGAAAAAGAATGAGTAACTCTTCATGTATGCCACATCACAAGAAAACATACAGCCTGAAGTAGTCAGAATTCATCCACTTTTCCTCAATTCCCTCCATTCTTTGAGCTAATTCCAATATAAATAAATAAATTACCTCATCTTCACTTTAAATTGGCTGTATTCAAACAGTTTCTTACTAGGCCAAAAGTAGGATGAAGACAACAAAATAAGACAAGATTCTGTTGGAGATCAAAGCCAAGACAACAGCCTTGGTCCTGCTTCTAACACAAGAGAGAAGAGCAGACTTAGAGCTGTAAGTTTCATTGAAATTCCTCAGAGCAGAAATGGGAAAAGAGAATCTTAAGGTGGTTAAAAAAATCCCATGGTTAAAAAGGTTCTGTTATTAACATGCCTTTCCTGGAACAAATATAAGTGCTTCTTAATTTCAGCTTCTTAAAAGTTAATTGCATCACCTTGGAAGCTAGCTGCCACAAAGCAGCATAGCTCACTGGCTTCACATATCCAGGACCTTATCAACCATCTATCAGACACCTGTGAAAATTATTCAAAAATTGTAGCTTTAAGGATTGTGATGCAACTCAGAATGACAACTAATTTTCTTGTGAAAGTAACATAAGAACTATAATTTCCATCCTGTTATGTGACAGAAATAGAAACATTTTATCAAGTTAACTTACTGAAACAAATAAGTATAAGTTAACTTACACTCATGTTGCTTGGCTTCCTCATTTTAGAGTGCTTTCCACCACATAAATTGTAACAAGAAATTAAAACAAAATTAAAAGGGATTTCAGAGCCTACCTATGAAATCATTTCCATTTTAAATATGGCAACTGTGTTTATTGGAGTGAGTTAGGTACAACTAAGATATGAAAGTCTTTATAAAAACTAATTTGAAGGATACACCTAAATAATCTATTGCTTTTTAACTACACCTGTATTATTTTTGCTCTTTTAGTATTCAAGCATTTCATGACAGTCTAGACTCGGGAACAGTCACTTTGGAGAAAAAAAGGAGTAAAAGTTGCAATCAAGATGTTTTTACCAGAATTAACAAAAAGACAGGTCCACAGCAAGTCATTAAAACAAACATCTTGTATGAGAGGTTGAAGTTAACAGATCCTTTATGCCTGTTGGTAAATAAGTTCATAGTACACGTTGTTGTTGGATATGGCAACATGGTAATATACAGCCTCTGGAAATGCTAGCTTTGACACTTCCAAAGAGCTGGTGGGGCTCAGCAATCACCTGCCACTGAGGTCAGGGTTACAAAGGCACTTTTAACCACGCAGTGTTGCTGCTGCCACAGGTAGTTCCGTATCTCCATGCTCGCTATCCCTGTTGTGCAAGACCAGCACACAGCCGCCTGAATGCTGGACCCACTGCTACTCAGATGGCAGTTTCGTGACTGGTCAAAGGTAATCTTCATCCGAGCAGCCACTCTGTTCCTTTCCAACCGCTGTATCCTGATATGCTTTCTTTTCTTGCATCAGCAGTAATAATCAGGCTTGTTGATCCTACTGGAAACCAACACTACAAAAGCGCTTTGGCTCAGATCAAAGGTAGGTCCAACTCACATCACAGCCACATCATCAGCAATACCAGTGTAAGGGAGGGAGAAGAAGCATTTGCCAACAGAAGGAAACTGGACTGGAAGCTGGACTAGAAGCACTGTAAACTTAAAATGACTTGAGTGAGATGTACTATAGTATATTCTGCTGGGGTGAGGGGAGGGAGGGAACATGACCACAACACCTCCCAACAGACACACAAACCCCACAATTCGCACTGTAATAACAAAACTGCAGAACTAATAAACCACCACCACAGCACACCTACTTGGTTTTCACCCAGTTCAGAACCTTGATTTAGGTCTCCAAGCAGAGACACGAATGCTATCTTCAACAAGAGAAGAGAATGAACCAGAGAGCGGGAACCAAAAACTACCTGTTTCAGAGGAACAGATTTGTGCAAACTAAAAGAGTCTATATACTACAGTCTCAGGGTACAAGTTATCACAACTGGTAAGCTTTACAAACGTTTAAACAATACTGGGTACCTTAAGAACTATGAATGTCTTTTATGTGTACAAAATACGTCCCATTTAGTAACTGTAAAGCATTCGTTAAACCTTGTCAGGCGGTCCTGTACACAAAGACATGAAAATTCCAAAAAGCTGTTTCTCATGCTAACCAAAGGAAACCAGAGGACGAATTACAGGTATGCTATTTTCAAGACAGTTACTCAAATGCCCGATTAAACACGCTACAATCCACACGTTAAACTGCACGTTTATTTAAATGAGAATCGTTTTCCCTAGCCTCACGTGCCCTGGGAGCTACCACCACGCACCTAGCACAGCACAGAGGTGCGTATATGTTATATACGTATATATACGTGTATGCGTATATATATATATATATACACAGACGTGTGTGTCGGGGCTCGGTGGGACGAGGAGCAGGCCTCCGCGGCCACGGCAAGCCCCAGCCGCCCCGCCGGGACCGGCTGGCGGACAGCGGAGCCCCGCCAGGCCCCGGGGCTCCCCGCCCGCCCCCCGCCCCGCCCCGCCCCGCCCTCGGGCAGTGCGACGTGTCACCGCCACGGCGGAGCCCGGCCGCCGCCTCCCGGCCGCCGCCTCCCCCCCGCTCTCCGGCGCCCCGTCCTCCCGCCGCCCTCACCTTGTTGGTGGGCACGGAGCGGAGCCGCTTGAAGATGGCGGCGATGTCCTGCTTGCTGGGCTCGCACATGGCGGCGGGCGAGGCAGGAGGGCCGCCACGGAGAAACTGCCGCCGCTGCCGCCCGCTCCGCCGCCGGCCGCTCCGCCCCGCCGCGCAGGGCGGGACCTCGGGGAGCCGCCCGCCTGCGGCCGCCGGCGTGGCGAAAGGAGGCGGTGGTTGCCGTGGGTACAGGCGAGGGGGAGGGGGGGCCGGGCTCCTCGAGATGGCGGGCAGGGGGCCCGCGCCTGAGGAGCCCCAGCCCCTCGGGGCGAAAAATAAATTAAACGTGGAAGGACAACAGCTGTGCTGGTGGCTGTTTTGGGAAAAAAATGACGTGGGGCAGGTGATAACGTGCCTACTTGGATAACATGCTTTATCCAATGAGTAGGTTTCAAGCGCTCTGTAAAACTTTCTTGTGAAACCATCGTTCCCGCTCAGCATTAGCACTGAAGTATGTGACCAGGGACAGGGTGCTTGTGGCAGAGCTTGGCCCCTCAGCACTCCTACTCGTAAGAGAGCACCGGGGTCTCAAGATGTTACACCCCCATCTCCCCTACTCTTCTGAGGTGTAATTGGCCATGTAAGGAACAACCAGAGTTTGGACAAATTTTCTATAATACATTTTCTTTCAATTTGGAGGGTGTTCTGGAGAGTGGCTGCTCTAGCCTTCTGCTACCAGCAGCACCATAGATTATCTAGGGCCCAAAATAGCCATGTTCAAGTCCTTCCGTGACAGTCTAACTTCAGCACCTCGTTTCACTCTCTTCCACAGCAGCTAACAGCCCCCCATTCTTACCTGTCAATGAGGAAATAGTCCAGGGTGATGAAAGCCATTACAATCAGAGTTGTGGCAATGTTGCACAAAACATCCACACAGTGCATGTTGCTGCAAGTTACAAGCAGTCTTGGGGTAGGCATAGGTCTGGGAATCACTGCTGGAACACCTGCTGCCTGCTGTCCCCTGCACCAGGCCCTCACCACTTCGAATCAGAGGCACATGAACCAATAGTGCCTTTGCTGATCAGTACAAGTCAGTCGTTTGTTATCCTGACAGGCAGCTGAACACACGAACATTTCACTCCTGCTGGAGAGGAGCTCTGAGGAAAAGGACCTGGGGGTCCTGGTGGACGACAGGTTGACCATGAGCCAGCACTGTGCCCTTGTGGCCAACAGGGCTAATGGGATCCTGGTGTGCATTAAAAGGAGCATGGCCAGCAGGTCAAGGGAGGTGATCTTCCCCCTCTATTCTGCCCCGGTCAGGCCTCACCTGGAGTACTGCATCCAGTTCTGGGCTCCCTGGTACAAGAAGGACAGGAATCTCCTGGAAAGAGTCCAGCGGAGGGCCACAAAGATGATACGGGGCCTGGAGCATCTTCCTTATGAGGAAAGGCTGAGAGACCTGTGTCTGTTCAGCCTGGAGAAGAGAAGACTTAGAGGGGATCTCCTCAGTGTATATAAATATCTGTGGGGTGTGATTCAAAGATTGAAGCCAAAATTCCTTTAAGTGGTATATTCTTTATTGCAGCACTGGATGCACAGGGGATCTCTCCACCTATCGTGCATACCCAAAGCGGAAAGCAGTCTTGAATTTATACAATCTATCAATATTCTACAAGCACCTATACATATGCATTACCTATCCCCGCCTTCCCTCGCTTCTCATGCTAATTAGCCTTTTGGCACCTTGCACCTGCGTAGAGCCTCCCAAGAATTGTAGGCAGGGGTCTTTGGGACATGGGCAGGGTCTTTGGGAGGAAGACCCTGAGTCTTCCTTACAGTGTACTTTTCACCTTTGGTCAGGAATCTGCTGAGTTGGCATGTTTCTTAATTGCAAGAGCTGGTTGTTGCTAATTCTCCCGTTTGTTGTATCTTTATAATGAATTCCAATGTCCAGTTTCGAGATTTATAGTCCTTACATTTGTTCCTCTGTCCATCTGCTGCTTCCTTATCATGAGTTCCAGTGTCGTGTTTCGAGATATACAGTCCTTGTCTGGGGATTGTCCTTGCCTCCCCATTGCCTCCTCAATACCTCCTTAATATTGTCCTTGCCTCCCCAATGTCTCCTTAATCAGGTGGGGGACAGAAGGATGTAGCCAACCTCTTCTCAGTGGTTTGTGGGGATAGGACAAGGGGCAATGGATGCAAGTTAGAACACAGGAAGTTCCGCACTGACATGCAAAGGAACGTCTTCACAGTGAGGGTGACGGAGCATTGGAACAGGCTGCCTGGGGACATTGTGGAGTCTCCTTCTCTGGAGATATTCAAGGCCTGTCTGGATGCCTACCTGGGCAGCCTGCTCTGAGGAACCTGCTTTGGCAGGGGGGTTGGACCCAATGATCTTCTGAGGTCCCTTCCAACCCCTACAGTTCTGTGATTCTTGACAGTGTTCAGAAACGCTCTACGCCGTTTGTGTCTCCCACTGTGCCTCTATTCTAAGGCCACACCTTGCAATTCAGCTACACGGATGTGCAGGCTAGACAGACTCCTGTTGCAAACTGCAAGCTTAGCTGATTGCTAGGAGATGAGTTCTAGACCAAATGCATTAAAAACATGTAGCACACACTTAAGAACCTGGGGGAGGTAAGCACATCCTGGAAGCAGTCCTAAGAGCAGCCTCATGGTTGTGGGAGAAAGGTGATATACAATGAATGAATGGAAGTAACAGTAAAAAGAATGGCTGAGCTCTGCCAGAGAAAAGGTAGTGCTCATAATTCACTAGCTGCTCTTGCATGTTGAGTAAATTAAAAATAAAATTAAAAAAAAAAAACTACTTTTCAAGGGTGCCTGTAGATTGGGCACTGAGTGTCCTCTACTTTGGTGAGCAACTGTTAGATGCAATGCAGGTCCGTAACCAGAACCAATAGTAGACCAGCACTGTGAGCAAGACTGACTCCCCCCATCAGACATTGCTCACATTCTCAACCCTCAGCTGATTTTCATCTTCACTGTTGTGGTTTAACACTGCTAGACAGCTAAGCACCACCCAGCCACTTGATCCAGCCACTCCCCATTTCCAGCAGGATGGGAGAAGATAATTGGAAGGGCTAAAGGTAGAAAACTAGTGGGTTGAGATAGACAGTTTACCAAAAAAAAAAAAAAAAGGGATACCAAAAAAAACAGTTGTTCACCACAAGCCAACACCCAGCCAGTCCCCATGCAACAGCAGGCCTGGTGAATAGCCCCCAGCTTTTATTGCTGAGCATGATGCCATATGGTATAGGTTGTGCCTTTGGTCAGTTTGGGTTAGCTGTTTGCCTGTGCCCCCCTCCCAGCTTCTCGTGCACCCCTAGCCTCCTCACTGGCAGTACAGTGAGAGAAACAGAAAAGACCTTGGTAAACACCGTGTAAGCACTGCTCAGAAACAACTGAAACAGTGTGTTATCAACACTATTTTCATCACAAATCCAAAACACAGCCCCATACGAGCTACTATGAAGAAAATTAACACCATCCCTGCCAAAAAAGACACATTAACAAAAAATGTTTAAGGCCATAAGTCTAAGCACATACTCCTTCTCTGACCCCATTATACACAGAAAGTTGCACTGTCACTCTTTGTCCTTGAGAAAGAATGCTGATTTGTTCAAAATAATTTGGAAATACCCTCCATACCCTATGCTCCCTTGCCTGTGCTTCACATCCTTTGAAAAATTTGGTCACACTGAGGAAAATTTGTCACTGCTCACATACATAGTGCATAATGGTAACATGCTGCTTCATGCCAACTACACCTCTAGAAATTTTGGGTTACCTTCTCTCCTGCAAATATCCTTAAACATACGACATAGTCCCAGACACCTATCTTTCCAGTACGCACAATCCATCCAGCAAATCTCCTCTCTGGAGTAGAGAGAGCAAGCATCCAAATGCCTACTTCCACAATGTGGGAATGAAGCTTAGGAATGTTGAACTACATTAAAAACCACTTGAAACCAGTTCAGCATATCAATAATACACTTTTATTTAGTACTAAAATGCATTGTTTGTACTGATAACATCAAGAAACAATCAGTTCATACACAGGCAAGGTTTCTTGAGAGTAGTTTGCTGTTCAGTTGTTGCCAATGCAGTAAATTGAGTGTTCAAAATTAGGAAGAAAATTTAGTTTCTTACCTCATAGATCAAAGATACAGATTGTTGACAGCTGAAAGAAGCATCACTATGTATTGTCCTGTTTCTATATACTTCCCAAGGTATCCACTACATGCCACTGGCACCGGCCTCATTTAACATTCTACAGTCAGTCTTCGCTACAGAGAAGAGGTTACAACTTCTGCAACGTAGACAGGTGCTCAGTAAAACTTCAGGTGTACATAGGTGTTATTTCCTGAATGGAAGGTTCAAGAACCCTGTAAAGTACTTTTGAAACTTTTTGTTAGAGGATTAATGTCATATCACACAGGAATCTGAATTTCTAACAGGAGAACAGAGGTAAAGCAGGCTGAAATATTAAACTGACAACTAGGTATGCTTTCATCCACAATTAGCAAGCTCCCTGATGTTCTGAGGTGAATAACTTTCTGCCAAACCAGAAAGGTTGGAAAAAGCTGGAAAAAGGTTTAAAAATTGATTATGTAATCTTAGAGTTTTTTGTTTTTTTTTTTTTTAATGAGACAATTCTAGGAGAACAGGAGGTACTGCTGCATATACCCTTCAGTATACCATTCTCTCCCTTTTCTCCTTTGTTTTACAATAATCTACAGCTATTTTAAAACAACCCAGATCAACAGATTAGGTCAAAGCTATCTCACCTACCTACAGTGGTTTCCAATTAGAAGACCCAGCATCTCTACCTATCTCCAGTTGTGAAGCCTGCTTTAATTCTTAGCTTTTCAAATGATATTTTTTTTCAAAATTATCAGCTCAGCCATGGCAAAAAACAGTTTTAGTACATCAGACCAACTCTACAGACATCTCAGCAAAAGATAATAGCAATGGATTGGTTTGTTCAACTGACAAAGTAAGGGCAATAACATGATTACGCAGAGTATAGCTCTGCTTTTAGAATCTTGCATATGTATACAGATTTTTATCTCATAAACTACAATATAAAAACACAAGGAAATTAAGAGGCAGCCTGACAACAAAAGAGCTCATAATTTTGGTGTCAAGCTTTAAAAGCTTCAGAAATAAATGAAGAGGAACTTTAATATTACTTTGGACTATGCATATGGAGCTGCTTATCTCTACACATTCACTAATAAAATACCCTCTTTTTTATTTCATTTTATTTTTTAAATAAAAGACTCTCTTGCTATGCCTTGTTAACTAGACAAATTAGGGGAATTAAGCACATGTTCTGTGAGGAGAGGCTGAGGAAACAGGACTTGTTCAGCCTGGAAAAGAGATGACTCAGGGGGTCCTAACAGCAGCTTTCTTCCACCTACTTGGAGGCTATGAAGACAACAGAGACAGGCACCATTCAAGTACAGTAGAACAAGAAACAATGGTCACATTGCAATAGGACAGGTTTTAACTGCAGAGAAAGGTGTGTGTGTGGATAACACAATAAGGATAATTAAGCACTGTAACAGTTTGAACAGTGAACTTAAGGAGTCAGTCCTTGGAAGTTTTCCAGACCAGCTATAAGGCCTGAATGCAACCTGGTCTGAATGCAGAGTTGACTGTGCTTTAAATTAGACACTGGACTAGGAACCTCATCTGGTCCCTTCCTCTTCAATTCTATGGTTACTTTACTAAATCTGACAACCAGCAGTAGTACTTCATTTAGATTAAAAGATACATATACAGTATTGATGTGGGAGACTAAATAAAACTTCTGGCTAGCCATTACAAGAACCACTATGTTATTCACTACCAGTCAGCAAAATCCCACAGAGAAAAGATTCATGTATTATTTTTTCTTAAAGCTCAGCTGCTCACCCAAGCTATATCAGACTTGACCATACCAGGGAAAGCACCCTCACAGTAGATTTCACATAATCACAAAATACATGAATCTCCTCTTCTTCCATAAGCATTTCGCTGCAGTGTCTCCTTACAAAGAGCCCCTGTGCACTGCACCTCCTCTTGTTGACAGCACAACACTATTAACTGCATACTCTTCTTTATGATTCTTTTAGACAATATGCATTTTGTCATCTTGAACTGCAATGAAATGCATTATTTACTTCATAAGATACTTACTTACATACTTAATTTTCACATACTATGAAAGATTAAGAATGCATTCTGTGTATTTAAGAGATTAACAGATTTTATTGTTTTCTAAAATATATTACAATACAGAGACCCAAAGCAGTAATTCCTGACAAATTCAGTAACCATCTTGTGGATGAACAATTATGTTGGCAAGTTTTCCTTGACAGACACATACATACATCCACTTTCTAAGCTTGCACATTTTGATTCATTGAAAATGTTGACTAAATATACCTATCAGCTCAAAAAAAGGTTCAAAACTACCAACAGTGTTTTATAGTTACCTCAAAATAGATTTGTTAGTTTAATTACAGTGTAGCTTCCTAAAGTAGCATATCTACTCACCTGATAATTGATTTTTTTAAACACAAATCTGCTGTAATTTACAACCCAGTTTTAAATGTCACAAATGTCATACTATTTGACAGGATTACAGATGACTGAGTTGCAACTGCAAACAAATGTAGTTGTTTGTTCTTTTTACAGTGTTCTGCTACAATAATCCACATAAGGACTAATGCTAGTTTATTTTTTGACCCACAAATTTATCCAAAATACAGATTTTGAGTATGCTAGTGTATTTACTGTACTTCTGAAAATCTAAATCACAGAATACTTTGTCTATAGTACAGTAATGAACATGGCAGGAGAGCAGATTTAAATATACCTATAATTTAAACTCTTAAACCAGTCTAAATCTTATTCACATCGAAAGGCTTGATAACTAATAGCCATGCTCTTTATATTTTGGAATATCAAATTATATATACATATACACAACAGATAGCCTCTTAATAAAAGCATTATGGTCTATTTTACAACCTTTGTTCAAAAAAATTAGTCTTCACAGATTTAACATTTCAAATTACCCAAAAATCATTAGCAGTTAAAAGGAGTTTGTTTTTGTTTGTTTTCCCTGCAAACATGCTGGAAATAGCTAGTATTCCGGGGCTTACGTATGATTTATTTTTTTGTTTATAGAGTGCTCTTTATAATCTAGGTGGAAAATTCATTTAGGTGTCAAACCACGTAAAAAACATTCATAACAGAATCCCAACCCATGACCTGCTACAAGTAACCTTCTGTAACAGATAATTATTAAATACAATATTTGTTTTACAGCTTCAAGCCACACTGAAAACAAAGATTACTACAACATGGAAAGGGTTTTCATTCAGTCAACTGTTGACTAAATCTATGTCATAATTTAAGTATTATTTGATCAAGCATACAAAAAGGTGCTTAACTACATAGCATTTAAATAAAAAAATACTGCATCTTTCAGACATTTCTAAGAACAAATAGAAAATTAACTATGATAACCTTAAAAATTCAAGTTGCAAATTACTGAAGGTCACTTAAAACAACCGATTAAACAAGAGTCAGCATAAGCCACATACCTTGGGTAGGATGAGGCACAAGCATAGGAAATGCAAAAAAGTTTAAGACTCACAATAACAGACCATGTGGGAAGAGAAAGCTTAAGTAGTATTTTTCCACCTAACCCCTTTCCACTGCATTGTGCACAAGTTCTGAAAACATCAAAATAGTTGTAACTTTTGTCTTTAAATCGCTATGATTTCAATATCAAGCTGTCTCTCCTTTCCATTAAAATATATACACTATACATCATTCAGCTTCCTCTCACTTTAAATATATACTGTACAGGCCTTCAAAGCTTTTGTAATACTTCTATATTAACTTTGTCCTTTGTCACTGGATCGGTTCTACATAGTTTGCTGGGTATAAACCAACTTGTCCATTATCCAGACGTCCTTTGCACCAACCCTGTTCATCTTCATTCTCCATTTTAGTTAATTCATCCCCTGCAAAAAGAAGGAGCACTGTTAACAAATCTGTAACCTTCTAAGTAACACCAACAGAAAGATAAGACAACAATTTTTAAAGTGGCCACTTTTCTTCCCCTGCTCACCTAAGGTACCAGCAGAAAACTTCTCTGCTCTTCATGCTTTTGATACTAATACCACTCACAGATTTACATATAGGATGAAAGGCCCCCAGTTTCAAGAAAATAGGGGGAAGGGAGCTACTTTGAAACTAAAACATTACACTAATACAATTTCAAGAATAGCATTTTAAACGCAATAAAAGAATGCAACTTTTTTCAGCTTATACATGGTGTTATTTCACTACAAGATCGAAGGCTCCCTTATATCTAAAGGTATGAACATTCAAAGATAGTTGTGGATAGTAAAATTACCTCTAAGCAAAAAAGAATAATCTTACACTGATGACTCAACAAAACGTCAGCACAAGTGAAACGTTTCATCAGGCTTACTGTCAATATTTGCTAGTGTAAGAGTTGGTGGAACATAAGGAGTAAGATGTTACAAAATTAAGAAGTGGTAGTAAAATTCTCTTAAACTACAATTGAAGCTTTTCAGCACACCACTGTGATGCTGGAAGATTTTAAAGAAACTAACACCTTACTCTTTGCAACATCTTTCCTCATCCTTTTAAGAGATAAATACTGGGATAGAACTACTTTTACCGCTCTAGCTTTATATTGCTGGAAGATGATGTAGAGTTCTAGCTCAAAAAAAGTAACTCAATTTGATTCTTAACTTAAACAGCAAGAGCTAACACCAATTATTCATCCTGACATTTATGAACTATAAACATAACCTCTTTTTGACCACCGCACATGTCTAATCTTCTACATTCTCACTCAGGATATACTTAGATATTACAGTGTCTGTAGACTCCAAGATCCTGTCTATAAACATATGAAGGTCCACCATGAAAAAAAGGCCACACCACCTAAGAATTATTTCCCCACAAGCAACTTATTTGCATCTTATTATTTCTCTGCATACAACAGATTTGTGTTTCATCTTAGTAAGCAAAAGGAAATATATGCTGATGATATTAACCAGTCCCTAATGGCTGTAAATACATAAAGTACTAAAGAAGTCTTAATATTAGTTTGAACAAAAAATAACCTAATATATATATATGTATATATAGTAAGAAATGGATGAACTTCATGCATCTTCTATAGTTGCCCTGTTAATTATAAAAGGTTAAAGCTTCATCTCCTCTAGTTTGCAGATCTACCAGATAAATAAAAGAATGCTATGAACAAATATTTAGCACTGTAGGCTGTATTGTAGTTGGCTTATGGAGATCTTTTACATTTTTTTCACTATTATTTCTAGCCAAGCAGAATGAGAGTGTACAATTCCAAACTTCCTTGCCACTCCTATTAAGTGTATTTTTAAGTGAAATCAATGCCTAATCAAATCCATGCCACACTGACAGTAAGCATCCATGCAATTGCACTTGTACAGCTAGGACTTGGAAACCTAGTGAAGTTGGAGGTCTGTTGAAACATTGCCACTTTTGACAATTACCTGCACAACCGAGTTATAACAAAGTCTTTACAACTACAATAAAAATAGTGTGTACACTATCACGTTTTGATAACATTGCATGGTTTATATTTGCTGTAGCTATTTATTCTCAATCATGACAGAGTGCTAGACATACACTAGACAGTTATGTCCCATGCTTTTATGCAATTGTAAAGGCTCTCAAAGTATGGATAGTAATTTCTGCTCTTTGGAAGCCTACCACAGCTGTTTGCCAATGAAAAACACGTATGAAGTAATCCACTAATAAAAAGGTTAGTTTCAAACATTGAAAAAAATATACATTTGAGGGATGCCACACAGTGCATATATGCTACAGCATATGCCCAGAAGTGATCATAAAGGCTTTGTAGGCAAATTTCTTGAATACTCAAGGAAATCCAATTGGAAAATATCCACATATGTTTAAACAGATCTGCAAAATGAATTCACCAATTCATCGGTGCTGACAGCTGCTTAGAGTCTAGGCATAGTCCACACAGGAACACAGAGATAGATTATGTTTTAAACTGGCTCCTGCCTGACCAAGTGTGTTTTGTTTTGTTTTTTGTTTTTTTTTTTTTTTTTTACTTAATTTACTGTACGTTCAGTGTCTACATAGTCACACTAATACTTGTGTGTAAAAACTACATACGTTTGCCTATAGTCATTCTGTAATTCAGCTCCTGTAAGGGGACTCACCGCCTAGCATGATCCCTTTCTTCTGATTGATGTAGTCATATACTTTGGTGTTATAAAGTACTTTAATGTTCTTCCTTTAAAAGGCATTAAGCTATTTTTAAGTTAAACCTACAAACACCTCTTACAGTTCACACATGCTGTACTTTATTTTTACAGACCGCCCCCGTTGAGAACCACATGGTTTAAGTGGTTTAATAGAAGTCACTCAGCCGGTACAGAATGTCTAACTTTGTACTTAACCATTACATCTGTGTATACAAACATTGCCTAGTTCTGCCATGGAAAGGCTCATTACTGTAAGCCTTTGGAATGCCAGATTGACTTTACAGGCATAATACATACATTTCAAGATTAGCTTATGTCCCTCCCCTGCTGAGAAAAAATGAGCAGCTGAAGTCTACAGAATGAAGAATAATTTTAGCTTCTGTACATTCCAGAGAAAGCTCCAGATGTTTTATTACTACTGTTCTTCTGTCAGGGTATAATTTAACAAAGTTAAAGGTCAAACCAACCCATTCCTCCTCTTTGGAAGTCCACATATTACTTGTCTATGAAAAAAGAAAAGCCGTAAGTAGAGTTTCACTATTAAAAGAGGAGGGAAGAGTGAAAGGACAGAGTACCACCAGGGTTCTGGGGTTTTATGGGGTGATTTGTTTTTATAAATAATCTGCATTTGTATTCAGTTTTGAGTATCACCTCCATAAGCAAAATGAAAGTTTAACAGTTCATTGATCATATCAATTGACTACATAACTGACTATATCATTGACTTGTTTACTATACTGACTTTGAGTTGCAACATATAAGACCCATTGTAGATGGTGCAGAGTAGTATAATTCTTATGAATGCTAAAGGGGAAGTGGAACAAAAACTTTTCTCAGACCTTTCAACACTTGAATCCGGTTTGTCCTCTACAAGTACGTCAGTCATTACAGGAGAAAAAAAGTAAGCAACAAGCAAAGGAGAAGAGACATGATTAAATAGATTGCCTCTCTCATTTTCACAAACCAAAGTTCTGTTTTTGTTAATCTACTCATGCAATCTTATTCTGACTTCCTGTTTAGCAAACTTTTAACATGCAGTTCTAGGCAAGACAGTAGAACACCTGCCTGTTACGTGGTCAAAAAGTATAGATTTCACCTTCCACCACTAGAGGGTACTGCCTTCAGGCTGTACAGACTGAAAAACTTTAAAAACTATTTCTGTGCTCAGAAAGATGTTCAGGCACTCACTCAGCACACAACTTCTGGAAGAACTAGCCCATACAAACTGGAGGCAGTAGCATCCACGGCATGTAACCACCATAACCTTGACAACTTTGTATTGTGGAAACATACTATCACTTGTGTGTCTCTTGTCACACAGGCTCGTCACTTCTATGCCTCTATTCTGTTCTCTCAACTGCAGCAAGGAGGTAAAATGCAAAGAAAGGAACAGACTTTAAAGCTCAAGGGAAACAAGACGTCACCCCAAGAAAGGAGATGTTTAAGTCAGTGTACTCTAACATAATGCAAGATGACAAAACTGGATAAATACAGTAGAGCTACCATGCTTAGGTACACCAGAGGGAGCGAAAGGAAAAAATTCTGTCCGTGACTAAGTTTTCAACTAAAACAAACAAAAAGCACGTCAGCAATGTCAAAAATTGGAGGCCAAAAAGAACGTACTTCCAGTTGATTAGATATTATTTATTGTTTTAAGATTTGGTGCTGTAATCTTTTTTTTTTTTTTTTTTTTTCAAAAAAAGAACTTTGGGGCCAGGATCTGTGCACAGCTAAAAGCAACAGCTTCTGCTATCACCAACTAAGAAAAGGAGATGAGCTTATCAGTTCTGCAGCTCACCGTTTTGTTTAACACAAAGACAGTAGGAAGGGAGTATACCAAACAGATATATCAATACCTTCCAAACAGATTAGAATCTGTTACTTCCAAATACAGGATACCAAGAACTGCTATCAGGAAGAACGGGGGCTAGATAGGATCCTGTAAGTGGAGTTGTACATTCAGAGAGACAAGTGACTTCAGAAAATAAATGCTGAAGAGAAAAACTCCTTATTTGTCCCATTTCTTCTTTTGAAATGCTTTAAGAGAATGCTGCACACTTACCAGCTTTAAAGCTGAGTTCATCTTGCTCTTGGCCCTCATAGTCATAGAGTGCACGCACTCTCACTTCCATTGCAGGAGAAGCATCTTCATCAAATGGGTTGGTGTCTCCATTTGCATCAGTGGAAGAGAAAGGATTGTTGGACTCTTCATCAGACCAATCTGCAGGGTAGCTTTGGTTTTTTTCATAGCTGCTAACACTAAAACCAATTTTTAAATTACTTTTTCTGCCCTTGATTAGGAGATTAGAAACACCCCAACATATCAGTTCCCCTAGTTAAGCTTAAACTTCTCTGTAAATCCCTGTTTTGAAGCTTTATTTCTATATTATCTACCTTTAGCTGGCAATGCCTTAATCAGAAAAATAAGTAAAGCCACATTCTTACAATACATTTTTAAAGTTAAAAAAAAGGGAAAAGGAAAAAAGTGAAGGACAACTTTCCCATAAACTCCAGCAACTTCTCTAACAAGAAACTTGTAGAATCCGTGGGGTTATTTATTCTAGAAAGGTAACAGCTGTTCAGATATTAGATGAGAACAATGAGATATTTAAATTGCTTTGTAGAATCTCCCATCTCTCTGTGGACCCCTACAGTAGCTTTTAACTTTTTGTAAGTTGCAATCACCAATATAAAAGCCTCATTATAAAGCAACAATTTGATTTTTTAAAAAGCATTCAATGTTGAGCATGCACATGCCATTTAAGACAGTGATACGATATCCCTAGGTAGGTATACTGAAGCAACAGGCAGCTGTCTGAGAAAGTCCTAAACAAAAAGAAAGCAATCATAAAAGCAGACTTGTTCAGCAAGAGAACACAGCAGTAAAGCTCCAGAAAGCAAAGCACTTTCATTAGAAAAAAACATCAACTTCAACATTTTATAGGACTGGTAAAGGAAGGAAAAAAGCAACGGCAGTTCTGTTAGGAACTGCCGATAACCCCAGTAGTTTCAAACCAAAGAAGATCAAGGCAACAGATGTGGCATCTGTTAGGAAAAACAAGTTAAGTTACAGTGTTGTGCTTACACAACCTCTTAAAAGGGCTTCATGCACCAACTAGCATAGTGTTACAGAAACCAAAAACTGAAAATCCTGGATAGAGAAAGTGCAAGTGTGAAAACGATTAAGAAAACAACATTTCACCAACTTTTTGATCTTATTGTCCTCCTTTTCACTGACAGTACTCCCAGTATCTTCTTCATCTTCAAAGGGATTGTAACTTGATTGTACTGACTGCACTGTGTTACTCTGGACACTAAGACTGCTAATTTGGAAAAGAAAGAGCATTATGGTGACCCTATCTGTTTAAGGGTAAACACACTGTCACTGGTGTCCCATTAAGTAGTTTCTTAGCAGACCCCTTCTCCAGCCAAAAAAAAAAACAAAAAGAAACAAACAAACAAAAAAAACCACTATCCATCAAGTGTAGTGAAAGATCCTAGAAAGTTCTGGAAGTCTCACAGATGATACATTTCCTCCAGAATTACAATTTCTGTTGTGGACCACAATTTTTCTTTTTCTTACTGCCTGCAATAAAAGGCAGTGCTATTTTTCTACCCAGTTTCATTACTTTCTGAGGAAGCTGATGCTAACAGTTATGTATTAATGACATCCAGAATTGTGAAGCAACTACACATTCTTCAGACTAAGATTTAAAAGTAAAATGTCATTTCTAGAGATGGGAAAATAGCAACAGACTAACTCTCAGATTAACTACAGAGTTCAGTTACTCATGTAATTCGGTTTCTTATAATTCACAGTGGAAAGAGAAATGTAAAATAGAGAATAATTCCCAAAATATTTTGTGAGCTGCAGAAAGCTGTTTTAAAAAAGCTCACAGGTGAGTAATGTTTAGTTGTACACTGGCTTTTTCATCCTGTATAGCTTGTAATATTGAACAGTCCTTTCTGTTTAGTCTTTTTAGGCATGAAAAAAATACCTGCTATGTTTGTTAGGCTGGGAAACTTGATCTCCTGTCTGATTAATACCAGTCAGAGTCACTCCATCAGAAGCCTTCTTCTTTTCTCTTCTACTGAGAGTGCGATTCAGATCCGCAGACCACTCCTAACAATGAACGCAAAAAAGTGATTGAGCAACCTAATTGAACAAGTAATAATCATATTTAATTTTTCAGACTGAGTTATGGAACATACATTCATACATACAGCTGTACAAATAGTTATTTTAAGTGTAAATGTTTCTCTTAATGTTTCTATAATAGTTCTCATCCATCCTAACAATGCTAGGATACCTGTGCTACTCACAAATACCAGAGTGACCTGTACTTCCCTGCTTAGCATTCTGAACACCTTGAAAAGACTTAAAATATCAGACATATGACAAACAACTGGAGAAGTTTAAGGAGTTGGTCAGTGCAGCTCTTTCAAAGTGGTACCAAGAGGTTTGACTGTTTCAAATAACGCCAAGACATCTAACTTTATACGTACATTTAATTTTAAAAAGCATTACAATCTACTTTACGTAACAGGTTTACTTCTCAAGAAGCGCTCCAGGACTGGCTGATAAAGGAGCTTATTTTTAAAGTCATTGCATAGAACTTCTCTTGTCCCTGAAATGTGAGCAAATACTTAAAGTACTGCACTCCAGATCTAGTAAATTTATTCTCCTTAAAAGCCATCCAAAAAAAGTCAAGGCTCAAATCAACACAATTGTTGACAAAATGCGATGTCATTTGTTAAGCATCCTCTCCTTGATGTTCTGAAACATTCACAAGTTTCAGAAGGCAAATGGACAGGCATGATGAGATCTGAACAGAACTTATACCTTTCAAGTCAAACTAGGCTGCATACCAATATAAAACAGGCACCAGAGAACTAACTGGACACAAGTAAACATCCTACACTTAGACATGTTTCATATTCAGAAGCCTTAATAAGTTTCAAAAAAGTGTCAGGAGATACTTGCAATGCAAAAAATAACCTGTCAAATATTAAGAAAAAATAAAGATTTTGCAAGATGCTATTATTGGTTTGTACATGTAGCATGGTGAGTCTTAAGTGATTTCTGACCAACTTTTCAAAGGCACCTTATTATTTTAACCTCATACAAATACATACTGGATTTCTGAGTCACCTCAATTTAAAGATTACTGACCTAAGTATATTTGCAGTTTATAATGCAATTTCATATTTGTTTGATCATGACTTTGTTTTACTTACATCATCCTTGTAGCATGTAAATGAAAAAACACTTGATTAGAAAAATAGTAACAACAGAATTTTGTGTTAATTACCATGCTTTTTCACAAACATTGTATTTCCCCACACAGAAGTAACTGTAGTTCCATGCTTCAGGAGAAGAAATACTGCAGTACTGGTAAGAGTTTTCTTCCCCAAACCTTCAAATCTGAAGTTATTCAATGTTTAAAAGTGATACTTTCCATTACGTTTAAAATGGAATACTTTGTACTACATAATTGAGGTTTCCACTCTATTAACTTAATGCCCAGAAATTATTTCAATTAATCCCATGGTTCTGGTCAGAAATTCATTCCAGCCTTTCAATACTCCACTAGTATGATCTTCACTGATACATTTTGATACCTGTTTTTCCTACACTGAGTTAGCAAAACATTCCTCAAAAGCTTTATTTCTTTTGAAAATGGTATTCAGCAGTATAACTAACTGGTGCAAGGTGGAACTTTTTTTTTTTAATATAATGGTATTGGACAAAATAGTTAAAGGCTTCAAAGTTTTCAGAACTGAAATACTTAAACCTATTTCAACAGTATTTGCTGCCTACTTGACCATTAAGTGATAACAAGGAGATTCAAAATTGAAGTGTGACACTATAAAGGGAGAATCACATATACAAATGTCAGAGGTACAGCAACTAAAACATGGGTTACTAATGATTTCAGCTTCCAAAAAAAAAAAGTTTCTCACCCTTTTCTGTTTAAACTGGTATTTGATACAATCACCTCCAAAAGTAGAGGCAGTGAGGACACCAACGGAATCAAGAAAAGAAAAATTGTTAGGGCTTGTAAAAACAACAAAATTCACTGCTGTAAGTCTGAATCTAAGAGTTTCACCAGAAAGGAGCGTGACAAAAAGCAAGGACATAAAAACCAGACATAAGTCTGGGCTTTCATTACTCTGATCTTACCTCAAACTGAGGCCAATTCATTGACATCCCTGGACCTTGATTAGCTCTAAACCACCGCAAGTCTTCAACAGCATCTGCTGTTTTGATGTTCTGTTCCAGTTCACGGTAGATATTTTTGTAACTGCAAAACAAATTTGTCTTCAAATTTAGTACACCATTTAGAAACAGCAAATCCTCTAACCACATTAAATAAAAAAGTTCAAAGTTCACAATAGTATTGAAAAAAATTACAGAAAGACGTTTCAAAAGCTCCCTGGGACAGGCTATTAACTGCCTGTAAAAAAAGGAACAGTAACAAATTTGCTAAAAGTTCAGTGAAAGAAAATCCTTATTTACAAGATTTAAGTATTACTACTGTTTTGTAAAGCAACTTATTTAGCTGTCAGTAAGATTTAAGTAGGAATGTTAACATCAAATGTCAAGCTTGAAGTTTCTTGAATTTAAAAGCTTGTCTATGCAACAGTAGAAACTGTTTTTGTGCTACATTTACATTCTGTGAAACTCAGTTCTTAATTCAATTAGAATTATGATTCATTATAAAAATTAAAATCTCAAACCTGAAACAGAGTTAAATGTGTTTTTAAAATGCATAAGAAAGTGTCTATTTTTTATACCTGCTAATGGCTTTTACTGTTTTAGGTACTCTGATTTTAATTATACTATTTACTTAAAATATCAAACACTATAAAAAAGAACCTTGCTGCTTTTACCTATCTTTGAGTGTAATTGTTATTTGTTACATCGAATTCTAGTAACTTTAAATTGTTCATAGAATAGAAGCCACATTACAGATACAATTTTGATCCTAAACCATGCATGTGGTATATTTGTTCTACAGGCTATGATTACATATACAACTCTCCCCTCTCCCCCCCGCTTTTTTTTTTTTTTTTTAAACCAAAAGGACCAATATGGTGCAATATGGAACCCACACAGTATAAAGAGGTCTTAACACAACATCTACAATGCTCAAATATGACACAAAATTAGCAGTCTATCCTCAAGCTAGAAGGAATTTATGGAAATCCTTCCAGGTCAAGTCACACAAAATCTAGACTTACGATTCATTAGTGCTACATTATCAAGGAGTCAAAGTATTTCTTAAGATGTATTACCAAACTTGTAAATTTCTATATTTTGACTAACATGTATATGGTATTTGACTACAGTGGAGTTTCTTTGAATGTATTTAAGCAATGGAGAGGCATGCATTTTGAGAAACGGAATTAATCTGTTTGAATGACTCATCAGTTAACCCAAATCAACAACCAACTGGACATCTACAGTCACAGAAAACAAGACATGACTACTTTCTGGACTGTGCTCTTCAGCTTTATCAGTCTGTCTTAAAGTTAAAACACAGACCTCCTTCTAGGAGTTTATTTTACTCTTTTTATCTCTTTATATGCAAAGAGAGCAAGATAGTGAAATAAACAGTTACGGTTGCTTTGTCTCTAGTTTTATCCTAATAACTCCTTTCCTTGTTTTCACCTTACTAACTTACCATAAGACACTACACCCAAATCTCCCAAGTACCTTAAAAGGAAAACCACTGCCCCTCCACTTGCTCACCTTCTACAGTTTTCCCCACCCTGCCTTTTTAAGTTAACCACTTCTTATTTATTTCTGATCTGTTGTTTGTTTCAATGCAATTAAACTGAATTCCAATGGATGACAATCCTAACTATCTTTCTCTCAGAGGAGAAAAAGAAACTGCTTTCAACAGTAAGAACTTTGAAGCAAACCAAAATGATGATAATGCCAAAATAAGTGATCTTGCTCTTACCTATTGCTAGCTATATATATTCTTGCCCCATCACCCCTTTCTTTGTGCCAGCACTAAGATTTGTGGGGCTGAACTCAACTTAAGTCAACTTAAAACACTGATTAGAACATCATTCAGAACAAACCAGATTCTTTCTGCCCTAGGTTACCTTGACCAGCTCATTAATTCCTATTGAATGGACTACTATATCAGTTCTGTCACCACCAGAAGACGGAGTAGAAATAAGCAGCTAGCCAAGAGTACACTTTTTTCCTTTTAAAAAAAGCGCCAACTTAGACTACATATGAAAAATTGCTATTACAAGTGGGATGTAAATTCCACCACTGTTGCAACATTTGCTGCAAGTACTCCAGCAGCTTACCTCTCAAATGCAAAACAACACAAAATCATTTAAACTGCTGTCTTGCTGACAGATAAGTATTTTTGTATCAGAGTGGCCTGTAGTAGTTGATGACATGCTACATGGTCTGACAAAAACTTCATGAGCTCTGGTTTGAGTACTATAGCAGAAGTTTAGATCTCTTGGAATTCAGGGAGGAAGGTCCAGGCAGAAAACAAAGTACAACACATTTTTTACACATACTACAGTATAAAAAGCTGACTTTGAAATTAAGTTCAGTGATGGTCAGCCAATGGATCTTTAACACTTCTACAAGTTAAAGGTAATTCCTGTATTACTTTAGACTGAGCTCTAGCATTTCAACAGTAGATGTGTTCACAGTAGGAAACTTATGCTGTCTTACACTAATAAAATCTAGTTTGTTCTCCAATACACATTGAAGACATAACACAACAAAACTCTCCTTTCTCAGTCCTTGATCCATTTTCTTTAAGCTCTGAATCTTTTCAAATTGGTACACATTTGATTATGAAAATACATCAAGGATGAAGACTTACTAGTTCATCTAATAAAGTTCAATAAGACTAGCAAATGCTAGGGATAGATGCAAGTCTGATCGTGGACAAAACAAAGAAGGTCCTTCTTACACTGTAAGCAAATTGAAGCAACAAAAGTAGAAACAATTCAGGTTTTAAACTTATCTACTTGATGTACTGAATATTTTTTGCTCATTAGTGTTAATTTTAAGGTCTTACACAGTTTTACCTTGCAACATTAGACAAGTCAAGATGTTTTTGAACTTCCAGTAACACTTCTCGAAAGAAACGTAAGCGTTTTTCCTCAAACTGCTGACACTGTTCAAATACCTGCTCCATGTTTTCCATATACTGAGGTGTCACGCTATCTAATTCTTTAAGTGATTTTTCATACTTTTCTTTTGTCTGGGGAGGGAGGAAAAGAGAGGAAAAAAATAATTAGCAATATTTTATTACCATCCTACAAGACTCAATATAGTAATGGACAAGGCCTAGACTAGAAGATCCCGAACTGCATTCTCTTTTTATAACTTCAATCTGTGTTAGATCCCAATGAGAGTTATCTAACAAAATTATCAAAGTTATCTAAAAAAAAATTACAAAACTATTATAATAGAGTTCTAGGCCTCCTCTCCAGCTTTTCAAAAGAAACCATGACAAATGTTAATGTAACACGATAAAAAACAAAGGAGGTACAAAGTACAACAGAGTAAACAATTTTTCAAGTTACAGGTCTTATTTAAAGATCTCCAAATAAATTCAGAATGTTAGCATTTCCCCTTCAGCAATCCACATAGTACGCTGAGAGGTATGAAGAGAATACTGTTGCATAAATTCCTGTGAACATAAAATCACATACCCAGTGAGCTCTATTAAACTGAACCTCAAACTTTAGACTAATTTACAGCAACAGACCAGAAACAAGAATTAAAAGATCCCACCCAACATAACATCAGCCTCCCAGATCACAGAGCAGCATCTCAAAGGGAAAAGTTTTTTCAAAAAAGTCAAGAGTCACATAGGACAAAGCTCTAGGCAGAAGCCTGCTAGAGAGATAAACCAAACTGGCTAATGGAAAAGCATTTCCTCAAGTGTATTTATTTTTATTTAAATAGATTATTACAACTTACTTTCTTAAAAAAAAAAAAAATCCTACAGTCAAGATCAACAACAATTTAAATCAAGCTTTAAGCATCTATCTTCACAGCCTCTCAAATGAAATAACTCAATCCTCACTAGTAATTAAGTAGAATAACACAGTGAAAATCCAGGAGTTATACTTCCTTCCCTATTCAAAGTACTTATGTGAAAAAGAGGTAATGTATTATCCATTCTTTACAGAAGAACTAATCAATGACACGGGAGAAAACTGTTAAATATTGGTATAGGATCATAACTGAAAGTGTGCTGCACTGTGGTTTGTATCACATTCAGGAGAAAAAAGCTTAGATATGCACAAGCTATAGATTAAATATACCTTTAGCACATCTTGTTTGCTTCTCTCCACTTTGTCTTGTAATTTCTTAAGTTGTTCAGGATTTAGTGCTGGATCAGCTTTGCTATTTGTCTCTCTGGATATAGCCAGTTTCTCCTCTTTACAGGCCGCATGGTATGCTTTCTTTGCAGCTTCCACCTAAAAAGAAGATTTCAATCTCTGCATCTGGAACACTTTATAATACAATAATCATGTTGCAATGAAGAAAGTGGGAGGTTTTGTTTCAGGATATTTTTTCATTTTCAAGCAACTTTTTATTTATGCCAAGGAATGAACACTAAACAAGAATCGATAGAAGGAAACTATAGTACTTAGCAATAAACATTCTTTCACCATACAAGAAATGTCACTCATACAAGCTTTGAGAAGTAAAGAAATACTC
The DNA here is from genome assembly GCF_963932015.1 of Anas acuta. Lineage (NCBI taxonomy): Eukaryota > Metazoa > Chordata > Aves > Anseriformes > Anatidae > Anas > Anas acuta. Next base: position 131,118,637 of record NC_088979.1, read on the forward strand.
AAGAAAAGGTTTACAAAAAGTTCTAAATAGAACTTTTTTCCTCATGCCCATGTACTCCTTTGCTCCCCTTCTTCTACAAACCTGTTATTTAAGAATAATGTTGCATAAGAAGGAGAAAACACACATTTTTCCTTTGCTCATTTCTTCAAGCACTTTGCAACTTCAACGCATATGATCAGATTTAATTAAAATTATAACTTAAATTCCACTTTTTCCAGATTTTCACTGAAGTCACCAAGATTAATAGAGACCAAGAGAAAATATTTATTTTCAGAAGAGGACAGAAGACAGGAGATCTTTTTGAGAAAGGAGGGTCCAGCAGAGAGAACAGGGAGCTTACTCCCTTATAAAGATTTGAGACATTAATATATTATAACACAGGATATCTAATACATGATCTACTGCTGTACCTCTTTCAGCTTTTTTGCCCAGGGTTTCTGAGCTTTCCTAAATCCATCTTCTGCTTCTTTGGTTTCCTTAAATCCTCCCATCATTTGCTTATGAAAGGCTTCCTTCTGCCAGTTCTTGACTTTTTCAAAGTCTTCATTCATCAGTGAACCTTTTACTTCTAGATGTAGTTCACTCACTTTTTCAGCTTCTGACATAAAAGCACACCAAGCCCTTTCTACTGTTCCATACTGTGGGCCTAAACACAACAGAAAGTGTCATTCTCAGTAACCATCACCCACATGGAACTTATATTCCCAACAAACTACCTGGAGCTATTGACTTATATTCACTTCAAAACAATAATTCCTAGATATTGATGTAAATCTAGAAAAGGGAATAGTTCAGGCAAAATTATATTAGAATATTACAAGTTTTTACTTCAGAATAAATAATATTCATTTAGCCTGGCCTGCACCTCCCTGTACCATGATTCTCAGTATGACACCTATTAGCTCCTTTTTGAACTGTCTTCAATTTCTCAACATACTTTTTGAACCATGGATAACCAGGAAAATACAAACTAATTCAGAATAATTAAAATGGTACCAGATTAGCCTTCCATTAAAACAATAATTCTCTTCTATTACTTTCTCCCAACAACAACTTATTTTGCAGACAACTTTTCAGAGTTCTCTACCGTTATTTACCTAGAAATAGCTACTATGTTAAAAACAAATCTATTCAGATATCTCAACACTGGAAGCAAGATTCATCTGTTTCGATAAGAAATAAGCAAACTAGAAAAGGAGCAGGGTTTTTGTCTTTTTGTTGTTGTTTTGTTTTTAATCCAGAAAAGCTTACTCTTGGAAATATTCGTTTGTTATGCGCTACTGAGCCTTTTGAAAAGGCTCCATTAGAGGCTACATATTTCTACTTTGCACTTACCAAAAACATTCAGAAACTTTTTATTAAAGATTCCAGAATTCAAAATTAGAATCTATTACCTTTTTCCACAAGCTGTTTCCATCTTTTTGCCCATTCTGTAAGTTGCTGAGCATAGCCCTTCTCTATTCGTGCCCGTTCATGAATACAATTCATGAGATCATTGCAAAGTCTGTGACCATCATCAATTCGTTTTACTGTGCGCTTGTAATTTCCAACCTATAAGGAGACAAACATTTAGCAATTCCTGCTTGAAACATCTGAAAGCAAGCTAAATCTCTGATTAACACACATACTGTTACCTACAAGGTAAAATAATTTAACAGGAATTCATCAATTACAGCATACAGTACTTTCAATTAATCTTAAAACCTAACTGCTTTGGATAAGATACTGAAGACAAGTTGAAAAATAATCTGCCCAGAAGATGCTGGAAGCCCCTCGCAAGAACACCACAAAAGCCACGTTCTCCTGAAAAAAAATAATAATAAAAAATAAAATATATATATATATACACTAAAAATGAAAGGTAGCTATTCAGTGGACAGTTTAGTCAGCAATACAACAATGGCATTACAAAAGAAGCTACATGTTATTAGTCCTGCAATGTAATTATGGGTAGTTGTTACAATAGTCATTAAGCAACTGTTCTGCATTATTATTGCTTGGCAGTGTTTTACATAATCAAGATACTTAAATACATGATTTCCCTCTTCTATGCTTATTGCAGAGTATCTAATAACTTAATTCTATATTCTGCTCAATTAATTTTAAAAGATTAATAGAACTGTAGAGACGTGCAAAGGAGTATCATAAAATCTTCATCAAACATTAGAGGTTTTGTTTTCCAATGATGTAGTACTGAAAAACACACCCAGTGTGTTTTATATATGCATATACACATTATGCTGCATATACAGGAGAGATCAGATGTGCCCTGCATTACAGCTGTGCTTCAGTGCCAACGAGCTAGGTAGTGTTATAAATGAAGTCTCAACTCTGAATTTAGTAACATAAAAGAGTATTTATAAAAGGCAAATAAACAGCGCTGGGCGCGTGGGGAGTCTATGCTCTACCAACATGCACACGCAACTGTGGAACTTTCCAAATATATATAGGACATTGCTGTTACATATTTACAAGAAACCCGAGTACGCCTATGTATATCCTATCCCCGCTTCATATTATAATTCTCTTTGTGGTGGTCGGTGTGGGTGAGAGGCTCACGGTTTCCCCATCACCATTAGCAACCTTTTGTTCCAGACTGCAGGAGCGGCTTCGACTGTCTCCCTCATCTTCTGCACATGCTCTGCCCACCACAAGGTTCCCGAAAGCAACAAAACGTGATTGCTTTTCCCGCGTTTCGTTAACACTTGAAACCACGCTAAACAATAAATGTTAACAGTTCTAACCAGCAACCTCCCCCCCCCCCCCCCCCCCGCAACTTCTGTTGAAGGGAAAACAAGCAATCCCAGATGGCAGGGCGTCGCCTCAATCATCCTTATTTCCTCTAAACTCTTTACATTCCTGATGACCTCATCGTTAAAGAGTTTGATGTTATCACCAACCACGAGGCTTTCCGACTCCCATTGCCAAATTCCCAAATCTCCCCCTTCTTTATTAATATCAACCATTTTTCTGACACGAATTACTACTCCATATATAACAGTAGCAAGTAGTTCTAAATTCTACAGTAGGCTTCTATGTGGGCTCAATGCAGATAGCAGTGACTTGAAGTTCCCAGACCTATTTGAAATAGGTCAAATATAATATAATGAAACCTCTTGTTTCATTAACAAGAAACTTTCTGAGAGAGAAAGCACATAGGTGTTCAATGTACAAGCAAAGACAGATGGATATGGAGGAAAATGTACAATATATAATGAACATTTGTTATATAAATGAACACCCTTTCATTCGTGTGTATACCAACAAGATAACCTCAGTCTAGGTTATGGGAAAAAAAGCCTGACACTGAGGACAAAGTAATATTTCCACTGATTTCAAGGTCATTCAGGTTGGCTTTTGTAAACATTAAACAAGACATAAAAATCTCAGGTAAAAATTTGCACAGCCTATTAAATATTACAGTCAATTTCTTATCAGCCCTAACCACGGGACTGAAAAAATAGATTAGCAGTAAGGTAGTAGGTCAACCATTCAAATACTTAAAGCATGTTCGTCGTTTTCAGATTCGAATCACATCCTATTCGCATCTTAAATATAGGAACCCATCCAACTTTCAGGTTCACATTTATGAATAATTTTGTCAGCAGATGTATGTGCAAGCCATCCACTTCAGAAAAGCTCCTTGAAGTACACAGGAAAAAAATCTAATATTCTTAAAAGAAGAAAAACTATATTAAATGCTGGAAAAATAAGTGGGGCTTTATCAGCGACTATGCCAATAAATGCAGACATACTTCAGGCCACAAATATATTGTCAAGATTCCTTGTCAGAGATGCAAAAAAAAAAAAAAAAAAGAATCCCAAAGCAATCAACCACAGGACAACGATTCCTTTAGACACTGGCCTCAAAGCATTCATTCTGGCATTTTTTGGACTACAACCATTTCAATAGATCAAATAAACTTTGGTAGCATCTAAGTAAAGTGTTAGTTAGCAGTCATTGATTTGTCTTAATCTTGTCAAAAAGTACCCTCTCCTTTTGGAGGTGGGAGAGGGGGAAGACTTAAATTGTAATACAATTGAAGACAAGAAGCTACCAGCATCACAAAGAAGCTGGTATCAAAATCAGACACACAATGTCCAAACATATTTCATATATTCTTGTTAATAGATGAAAAGTAACATCTTAATTTCAGGGGAAACAGCAACTGAGAAATAAGTAGTTTCAGACTAATACCATACACTAACAAATATTGTATACACGTGTAATCAAAGCATCTAGAAACTCAACTACCTCAAATACTATTTTCTATAGTGTTTGTAGTAGAAGGGACAAATCATTCATCTGCTTAAAATGACTCCAGATGTAGGTTCACACCCAAGTGCACTTAAAACAGGTTACACTAATTTGGCAGAACTATTGAAAGCCTTATAGTAGCATTAGTTTGTGTCTCGTTACATGCCCAGGGATTTATGTCTCTAGCAGGAACATTTCCTTTCATAAATTTTCACTTCTAAATTAGCATTTTAAATGCTGCTGCTGCTGGCTGCTCCATGGTATTTTTAATGTTTTCATTTTGAGTTTTATGAGCAAATTCTAACCACATGGTAATACACAACAGTTGCCAAATTTCAGGCAGTATGCAGAGAAATAAATTCAGTTTACCTATCACAGTCCACTCACTACTCAGTCTTTTGTCATGAGATATTTCACCCACACCAACCCTTCACCTGAGGAGAACTGAAGGAACTAGCACCATAGTTTCAAACAAAGCCTACAATACTAGACAATAACAATCTTGTACCTCAAAGAAGGCCTTCTGTATTAATATTTTCAAACCAAACCCCAGATGTTCAAACTACTACTACATAAATCACGTTAAGGCATCCTATTCAAATTCCATGCCCCATGAGGATAGCTAGTTTTGGAAATAACATTTTTCTGTAAATTTTCTTATGACGCAGAATTTAAGTTCTATACTTGGCATTTCACATTTTTAAAACCTAGTGATTTACTAATATTTAAAACATATGAAGCATCAGCTAATCTCCCTAGTTTATCATCTCCCTTTTTAGAGAAATATTTACAAGGCAAAACTTGCTTCTCAGACCCTGATAGGAAGTACATGCAAGGAGCAGAATGGTCACAAGTATGTCCATATCACATATGGATATGTTTAAAACTTCACTTTAACCTGCTTCCAGTGAAGCTCCCCACTTCACCTCTGCCTAAATAAGCATAACTGCAGATAAGCATGTACATTTCACTTTTCCAATCATTTTTTGCATCTCTTAACTGACAATCCTGAATGACTTCTGGCTTTCAGCTGCTCTTAAGTCCCCCAGTGATCCCTTCTTTCTTTTCTTTCTTGTCTGCAGCACAGGTCAGAAAGGACTGACCTAAAGACTCCAGGATACAAGCCACCCTACAGATGGAGCCCACAGGACAGGGTGGCAGCAAGGAACTGTTAGTGAGAGCTCCAGGACGCACCTCCAAGCAGGACCTGTTGAAAAGCAGGCACTTCTTGGGAAGACACAGTTTGATGAAGTGCGATAACCACTCTGGGCAAGATTGGGCAAAACCTGCATTTGAGTGTTCTCAGTACAGTTTTGTAAAGGAAGTCATGCTGGACTTTTGTCTCACTCAAGAAATTTAGGATACCACATTAATAGCATTTAAACAGATGGAAGGACAAAGATGTAAACAACTTATGAGCAACCAAACAGAATCCACATCAAAATACCACAGTGCTTTAAGACTAGAGTCACCAACAGACATCTCCCTTCCCTTTGTGAACATGTGCCTATTCTGAGTGCTGATTCCCTCCTTAGCCCACTAAACTGCCCCCTGCCAGGGTTGAAATTTGGTACTATTTTCATATAGCAATACTTTCAATATAAAGTATTCCATAGAATACTTTAATATTTAAAGGTAATACTAACTGAAGTGATTTAAAATAGATTCACAAACATTTCTATGCAAAACATGTTATAAACCTCATAGAATTATTTAAAAGATTTTCTATACCTGCAAATTGTTTTAATTTGTACAACGAAACCACTGCTTGAAAGTTGCACTGTCCATAGATTAAATTGCAATGCCAAAACTTTGAGAGAAGTGGAATGTGCAGTCTGCCATAGAGACAAGGGAGTCAAGTAAAGGGAAAAGGATTTCAGTTTTTGTGCATGCCAAGGAACCACTACATTAACTGAAGAGAACTTAAAACAAGTAAAAGCTGACAAACACACTAAACACAACCTGAATTTTGGAAAAGACATGCCTTAACACATTATTTTATTCAAGATTCCCTTCTCTTCAATTTCTGAGGTAGACTGCAAACATTGCGCAAGGCTTCCCCCCTACCCATAGTCAGAAGAAGTATTTGAAACAAAACAAAAATGACAATTATTATTTTTAGTAGCTGGCCAGAAGAAAAAAATAACCCTGCATTTCCTTGTTTCAGTCAGAGCTGCACTTACATAATGCTTCGCAATTTTCAGATTTCTGCATTAGCACTGTTCAGTACATGAACATAGGATGTCACCAGCTACAACAACATTCTTATCTCTCTGAGTCTGGGGGATTGTTTCCTGTTAAACAGATGGCATACAATGAAGACATGACCTTGTCCTCATCCTACAAATGAAACATTCATTTCAGGATAGTAAACTGTAAGACTACAAGATTTTATTTATTTATTTACAGTTTCAAGAGCAGTGACATCTTTTACTACAAGATATTTAAGAACTGCTTTCGTTTTAGCATCAACACAACGTGTTCAGTTGCTGTTCACCATTTGTTACTAGAACCACATCAAGAGGAAATAATCCCCCCAAAAGTATTCTTCTTCAAAATATTGCTCTGATGGCCAATTTCTTGATTGAACTGGTGAATTTTGTGAAAACTGTGATTCCCAGTTTTAACTGTGAAACCATCCCCCTGCCTCTTTCATAAATGCAGTTTGCTACCAGTTTCCCCTTTTCCACTACAAATAATACTCCAAGCTTTGCTACTAATAAAATTCAGGTGATTCTAGTTTTTGCCCCACCTCTCCTCTTACAGAGGTTGCAAACACCTTCAGATCTGCTTCAGTAGAAAAAATTCCTTCTCACTGTGATATTTCCTCTCAGATATGATCACAGCACTCGAAGTCATCTCAAATCTTTTCTCAAAGCTACATTATCATATCAGTACCAGTGGTTGGCTACATTAGTACCACCCAGGTACTAATGTAACCAACCACTGGTACTGATATGATAAATGGGGGAATATTTAAGAGCTTACAGCCACAGTACTGTACTTTTTTTTTTTTTTTTTTTTTTACACAATTTCACAGCACTCATGACTCTCCCTCTGTGTTAAATTATTTAGGCACTTTTACCACAACTAACAAACTTTGTGGTGGTGTATGTGGTGTTTTTATTTTTAAAGCATATTCATAGACCAGGATAAAATTGCACGAGGAGTTAAACATACTAAGTAGGTTTTTCTGGTACACTGAATGAAAAATAAGGGTATTTTAATTTGTCAGCAACACAAAGTGGCAAACATTCAGCTACTGCTAAATTCCAGTCAATTAATTGCAGCATATTATAGTTGCTATAACCACTACTATACAAGTTTCAAATGCCTGAAGTAAGATTTGATGTTTCTTCCAGACTTGCCTAGCTTATCCATAACTAGTCAGCCTTTATAAACTGGAACCATTTGAAAGAAAATAAATTTGCTTATCTCTTAAGTCACCATAGCATATAAGTTGTTTTCGTGTTTGTTTTGTGTTTGGTTGGTGTTGATGGTTGGTTTTACTAGCAAAAATTCAGAGGCAAGAAATGCACAATAACGAGCTTTGAAGGCTTCATCAAATCCACACCTACCGATAGTCAGTATGGGGACACACTATTACCAACGTTCCTGTCAACCACTAGTATAAATCAGGAAGTTTTCAAACACTTCAACCACTATTAATTTTTATAATACTCAATGCCATAGCATATATTCTCCCTCAAAATGAACATGCAAAACAGAGATTAAAGGCACATTTTGAAACCCTGTACAAGATTGTCATGTGTGCTTTGAATCTGTGTGGATTCAAAGTGGTTTTTGCACATAAACAGAATCATCTTGGTGCATAATTAGCACATACATAGCTTGAGTACCTATATAAGCTCTATCTTTGTGTATGTAAGTTTTGAAAGTTTACCAATGTAAATTCATCACTGGATGCAAGAAAAAAAATCTGAGGAAGCTCTTAAGCCCTTTAAGATCTTAAAGGCTACTGACTTTATATATCTGTGAGCTTAAGAGCTCACAGTATCAGTAAGCAAATACCTGGCAATATAAATGGAAAACATTGTTACTAGAAGGAAAAAAAAAATGCATAAAGAAGATGACAGCAATCTACTGTTACAGAGTTCAAGTGTTTTTAAAACAGAAGAGCAAAACAGACATGTCTCCTATGGTAGAAGTGTTCAGTAACAAGTAACTGAAATCCCTCAACATCAAAACATCTTTTTAACATTCCAGAGAAGTTAGTTGTTTTTTGTTGTTGCTGTTTTTTTTTGTTTTGTTTTGTTTTGTTTTTTGTTTTTTTTTTTTTTTTTTTTTTTTTTGGGGGGGGGGGGGTTGGGCAGGACTCCTCCCTTTTAAATTCTCCTGTGCACCTAGCATGTGCACCCCCTTCAGAAATAATTCACATAGATGCTGGCTGACAGCAGTAAACACAAAGCAGAAACATCAGGAACACACGAACAGGCAGGACCAAGACCATCTCAGCAGGCTGCTCATAATGAAGTTTATAACTTCAGACTGCTATGGAAGTGATGTGCTTAGCACCGCAAAATGCACACCAGGTCCTGTCCTCCAAGGGAATCCGCCATAATCCTGAGTTTCTAGAGCTAATGCCAGACACTCTTTTAGCAGTTGTTCAGAATGCCTGTTTTTGTCTAGGTTAGTACTTGTTTTCACAGCACAGATAAACAACCCTGCAATAAATGGCGAGGTCTTCCATATTGTTGATGCTAGCACAAAATAAGAATAAGGACTCATACCTAGGGTTTAGGTGGCACTGTCAACAAAGAACCTGTGTATCATTAAAAATAATGATTTCTACAGGCTGTAGCTTTACATTTAGATGCCTTACCTTGAAAGATATACATACACTTCTACTTTGATCTCTAGAAATGCTTATTCATCACTTTTCTAACATTCATGGGTATTTAAGTGAATAATTGCTTTGAGCAAGTTGAGACCAATGCTTTCTTCTTTTAATATGACCACAACAGTGATAAGAAGGCATAAGGCTTGGGCTTGATTAAAAAAATGCATCATAAAATTAGCATTCCATTTATTACAACAAATTCTTTCATGTAGATTGTAATGCTACTTGAGTAGAACAAAACCTATAGGGTTGTCTGTTTCTTGTGTCTTACTAAAAGAACAAAGCATGTTCTAACACGCTAGTTTTTTCTCAAAATATATTGATTGGATGCAAGCAAGTGGTATAAACAATTATGACAAACTGAGATGTACTTATAACAGCCATGCAAACGCTGAGAATCCATATAACAGGTGGAAAAAAAGTCTGAAGGATTTCAAATTGAACACTGGGTTCCAAATTCCCCACTTTCCCTTGGAAAAGTTGCTGCCATCAGCAGTAAGCTTTAATTTACTGCCATCAGCAGTAACCTTTAATTATCCAAAGCATGCTACCTTTGTAAGCTAAGTAATACAGATGAATGAATTTCTTCTTGAAGCGTATCAACGAGATTCCTCCATGTTAAAATTTCTGTACCCATAGCACCATGAGTTCAGTCAAATACATCAAGGTACACTGAAACTTGTCAGAAAGATGAAGAATGAAAGTGTTTCCATTTCTTAAGTAATACCAGGCATTACTAGAACTGGAACTTTGATGAAATCTTTCTGTGGCAAATACCTCTCAATTATCTCTCAGTATCTTTCCTTATTATTTTACAATTCCTTACATGCAAGTATGTACAAAATGCTGCCTCCTAGAATACTTCTATTTGTTGAACACTTGGAAGAAGTAGGTGTGTGTGTTGGGAGGGAGGAGGAGGAGGGTCCTTTTCAATAGGCCAGATCCTTCTCCTGCCAGGAGACAAAAACCCAGGCTGAAAGTTTTGAAAGTTTAGCTAAGCAATAAAAGTTTCCTCAATTTAATTGTGAAAGCTGCTATTTCTAATTCATGATACAAAAAGGTATTACTGAAAGCCTATTTTTTTTCAGTTATACAATCTGTTCTTATATTGCAAAAATTAAAGAAACCAAACACTTAGAGCCAGAAAACGGATTAAGAACAAAAAGTGTTTTATTTCCTAAAGACAGCATTGCATGAAATTTCTGCCAAAGGCAATGTCAAAAACCATGAAAGCAGTTTAGCAACATTTCACAGAAGGACCCGGAGGCTGGCGGTGGACTTGAGGTCCCCGAATTTCAATAAGCATAATTTTTATCAGCTCAACAGAACATCAACATTCAAGAAATGAAAGTGGTTGAATTTCCAAGATACACAGCAAGGAAAAACATGGCTCTCACAGTAAGTTCTTATGGTATGTCCCACACCTTGCCACCTCACTTTTTCCTATGTGTCTTTCAAGGAAAAGATGCATTTTGCAGCATGCTCCAAAAGTAAATAAGTTTGAGCTATTTTGAAGTATGAGGGAACAAAAATCCCCATGTCTGTCTCTTCTGTGCCATGGCCAGGTTTAAATACACACACTGCTTCCGGTTGTGGCAGTAAAACACAGCAGGGTGACTTAAACTGCAGGCTGTCTTCAAAAACAAATGAAAAAAAAGATGTCATGTCAAATAGCTTAAACATTTATTTCTGGTGAAATAGGGTGCACATGACAAGTCCACATTAATGATACAACTTCCACAAAAGGATTAAGAACTCTGTGATCCTTGTTATGAAGCATGAAGTACTGAGGCTACTGCTCCAGAGACACTGCATCATTTCTAATCAAGTCAGACAAAAAGCATTGACCAAAGCAGTTTATTTAACCAGCTGGAGAAAAACTAAGACTGGAATTCAAAGTTGCAATTTTCAGAAATAACTGACTTGGAAGGTACCAAAATTTAGCCTAAAATTCAGACAAACTTTGGTTGCAAAGGTGGTTCCAAGCCAAGTAAAGTAGTTAAACTACAAGTTTGGTAGTTGTTTGACAGGCTGGCCATTCTGTATGTCATTGGTAATACCGAAGAGTTACTCTTAAGTTCAATTCATTAAGATTTGCACAAGATGTCCTATACTTCAGGTTCACATTTTACTGATAGCAGAAGCCTGGCAAACCTTGCCCTCAATTAACTCTTGAGCTCAAGAATGAGTCCTGCCTTACTGTTTCATCAGGCTTCCCTGTAGCAAGGCAAGGTTTAGACTAAATGGTGCTTTATGACAAGACGTTACTTGGCCTAAGCTAGCTGCTGGACACCTTATTCATTCACAACAAATAATCAGAATTACAAACCCAAATCAGCAATGATGCTCACACACGGGAGTGTAGAAGTCACAAGAAAACTATTCCTGGACAATTGCTCAATAGATTCAGCATCAAGGGGACACTGCAGCAGACAGTACAGCTGTAGGCACTTCACCTTTTTCCCTTATGCTGTGCTTTAGTCTAGGCATTTTGTCCAGTGTCAGGATAAAAAAAAGCATCACTGTCACATGATGTAACGTACAACTAAAATGCCTGTAAACCAAAATGTTCCATGTTATTCATAATTCTTACTTTAACAAGGTATTGCCAAGACTATCAGTCTTCTGAATAGTTTAAAGCCCAGTCATCCTATGATAACCAGAGTGCAAAAAAAAATCTGTAATTTCCATTGTGGATAAATGTTTATATGAAATGTTTTTCTCAAAATAGCTTAGTAAACATGTTTATTCTCTCAAACTACACTGACTTTAAATTCATCAAACATAGAACACATGAAGGTCAGGATTTGCTACCAGGTCAGTCCTTCCTGTTAATAGCTTAGTATTACTAAGTATTACTAATAGTATTACAGATCATTACTACAAAATGATCTATCACATTATTTATAATTAAAGCACTCTTTTTCACCGTTAGTTCAAAGTATCTCGAGTGTATCCATACAAGCTTCATCTCTGCAGAATGCCAGGGATGTCATATCACACGTTTTCAATACTCCACGTAGTTACATGGACATTTAGGCAAAACTACTATGTGCTTTCATCTACACATACAGCATTTTATGACAACCTGGTATGCAACAACAACAAAAACTTTGTATTCTGCTTTGCTTTAAAAAAATACAACAAAAAACACCATCAGTGGTGATATTTCAAGCACTAACCAACTATAAAACTTTAATCGCCTCCTTCATGTTTCAAAAAAAAAAAAAAAATCCCTCAGATACCACTTAGTTTCAACACATTGACATTTCAAGCCTTTAGTCACTTTGCAAAAATAATGACAAAGCCTTTACATCTGTAATAAGAACACAACCATCTTTTAAAAATAAATATATCAGCATTTGTAGCCAAAACCAAACTTGTCAGACCTAGACTCTTAGGACAAAGTCTTAAGTCTAAGAGCATAAAGCAGAGGAATAGGCAAATAACGCTTTCCTGCATAATTCAATACTTAAAACTCCAGAAATCATGAAAATTATCCACAGTTTTTTCCTAAACTGCCAAAAGCTTGCTATGAGGAAGAATGTACCCTTCTTCTTTGAAAAACTTGTCTACTTGCTCTAGTCAATATTTGTTAGCTCTCAGAACATACTACTTTTTCAGCCTGATGCGCTCAATTTCAGAAAAAAAGTTAACTATTCAATCTGAATTTTTTTCCTCTTGACCATTTTAACATAACATTTGCAGTTATATTAAAAAAGAGAAAGAGCAGAGCAATGAATTAATCATAAAGGAAAGAAACCAATTGGTATACTGAAGTTTAACTCTTTCTTATTTAAGGATACTTCAAGAAATACTCATGCATTACATGTTAGCCTATTGAAATTGCTTACAAAACAGACTGCAGTTTTGACTTTTTAGAAGGAATAAATAGAAAAGACCAAATTAATATATTTAGATAGTGTTTATGATATAAAATAAGCCACTAATAGCATTAACATCAATAATGCTTTTAACCTATCTGTAGTAATTGTCAAATACATTTAAACTATGCTTGTAGAGGTCCTAACTTAGGCTAATTGCTATTTTTGAGCATCTATATGTCTTTAATATTAAAGATTTAAGGTCACTTTTGACCAAGACATCATATTACTTCACAGAATTCCCATTGATACATCTTCTATGCTTTGAGAACTGGTTACTTAACAGAACACAACAGTTTTGCACAAAATAGCGAGTCAGAAGTTACATTCTCCAGGCAGCTACAGGATAGCCAACTCACAACAACCAGAGAAGTCCAGTATTCTTTTTTGCTGAGCACCTCCATATCTTTCTTTAAAGTATTTCTACCAAGGAAGCCTGTCCAAAAGGTTTCCTCAGTCACAAAGATGCAGACTAATTCAGGTTGGATGGAACCTCTGGAGGTCACTTAGTCCAACCCTCTGCTCAAAGCACATCTGATAGATCAGGTAGCTCAGGACTAAATCCAGTTGAATTTTGGATACCTCTAAATGGAAATCCCACACCCTCTCTGCAGTCATACTACAGAGTGTCCCTACAACAAAAGGATTTAGGAGACTTAGAATCCAGTATGTTTGAAACCACCTTTTCAGAAAGAGAACAAATAGTCATTTTTAACATAACAGTAAATAAGTCTCCCAATAAATGACAGTTGTCTACTCAAAAAAAGAAACTTCACTGGCATTATATGGGCCTTTTAGATGTTGTATTGAGAAATAATGGGAAATTTGCATCAAAATGCAATACACACCCTCTGCCCTCCCATACCACCACAGATTGTAAGTGGCTTAGAAAAGCTTTAATTTAAAAGGAAACATGATAATGTTAGGTCATGGAAACCAACCTGTCTGACTTTAGTATCTCCAGTAACAGAACTGTTCAGACATTTTTCCCCCCAACCATTTCTATGTTTGTTATAAATAAACTCAAAAGAGCTCCCAGTCACGTAACAGAAGTTTGCCCTACTAAACATGAGTCACCTAGACTACATTCTGACCTTCGGTTACGTTGGTATTGGCTGTGTCAAATTTTGTCAAATTGGCTGTGTCACTTGTTTGTTGCAATTAACATTTGATAAGTGCTTTATGAAGTTTGTCTTCTTTTAATTAACCTTAATCAAGCTACCATAACATCTGAAAGTCTTCAGACTTGGGCAGCACAAATTAACGTGAACTTGCAATGTGCTTTGTATTATCCTTCCGCATGAACGCTCTTACACTGAGATAAACACAAGATAACTTCCCTCAAATAAGTTTATTCTTGCACAGACACAAATAGAAGATACAGTAAACTCACACAGTAGCTTAAATTTCAAGCTATGTACACTTAAAATAGCTTTTAACCATTTACTTTAGATTTACCATTGTTCATTCAATTTCATTGGAAATTTTAAAAACTCTCGACCCACCCCTCTTCAAGGATAAAAAAATGATGAAGGTTCAATTCTGAATTGCACATCCTACCAAAATGGATGACCAAGTCTGTGCCAGTTAAAAAGCCTTGACAGAACTGGGACAAAATCTAAAACATCACTTTTACCCTGAAGGCTATTTCTGCAGATCACAGTAACTACTGACATCTTATACTGCAGTTCTCTTCACAATTTATAATGTGAAAAAAAAATATATGTAATAAGAGTAAAGATATAAAATCAAAATACTGTGAATAAAATACTCAGATTACCTCCCAGAAGCTATCACTAGAAACTTCTACTCCAACAGAATCATCGTATGTGCCAGACATTTCTATGTATGGTGAGCTTCCAAGTATTCAGAGCTCAAACACCTTCAGAATCTGTAAGATAAAAAATATTTATGAACATTATTAACGAGAAACAGGTATCAATTAGAGGAGAAATTAAGTATCATTAGATTCTTGGATATCTAAGGGTGCAAAATAAAAACAAGAGGTAAGCACAGAGGGTATGTAAATAAGTACATTTTGCAACAGAATATTTTTCTACAACACAAATATCATGATAGAGCCAAGAGTTTTGCGTTGTCCAGAAACTGTTCAATCCAGTTATCAAATATCACTGAACTCTTAAATTTATAATTTTCTACCATTTAATTCCTTTTTTTTTAAAAAAAAAAAGAAGTTTGAACAGCACGATCTTCACTTGTTAAGCATTCTACTTTACAGTATTTTGTAAGAGACAATCAGCTGACCTTTAATATCTGTACAATAACCTTCACTGCTTGCAATTCCTTTTTCACTGGAAATCTACGTTATGTCATGAAACTCATTGGAAATATTTAAGATCAAGAACAATTGCAGATTTAAAAATAAACATTTTCAGAAGAAAGAAGTGTAATTTCTATAAGAATCTTAATTTCCAATCATTTACTTGAAAGCTAAAGGCTCCCACAAAAGCAGACAGCTTCCTCTCTCAGCAATAATGTAAAGCAAAAAGTTGAAGGGATACCTTTGGAGCCACTGAATTCAAATTGCATGAGATAATGCCAGCCTCCTCCCCAAGTGGCTTAGTACATACAATAACCTTACAGACCCAGTTATTTCGCCCATTCACCTGTGACTAGACCTCTTACTGGGCTAGTTAACTAACTGAGCTGCTTATATTTTCTAGGCAACACTCCCCTATGGATTTTAAAGCAGATAATTGATTCTAAATGATGGTACGATGACTATTTCTTCTATTCCAATTGTACTAAGAAGTTATGGGTCCCATGGCTGAAAGTCTCCTTGAAGGTGACAATTACTTTCCCTATAAGTTGAAACTCCCACACTTAGTTTTATTGCTTTTTATTTATTTGTTACATATCATATTATTTCATTGATTTTAGTGTTTGTTTTGCTGAAAGCAAGTAAGTCCAAATGTTGACCTTTATTAAGTCATTTCTTTAACAGTTACGGTGTTCTCACTTACATAGACACACCTTTATGGAAGAAAAACATCATCTTATCCTCATGGAAGGGGCTGACTGTTTATAGAGCACTGTGTATAAAAACCTATTTTCACCATAAGCTAACATTTAAGATAAGCATCATAAACAGTACTGAAGCAAAAATTCAGACACTTACATCCACAAAAGCAGTTTGCAGGGTGGAGGCCAAGAGATAGGGGAGGAAGGAAACAGCTCCCTCCCACAACACATACATGCAAAATCCCTGCCTTACCTCTACTGACACTTGAACAAGTTCTGCTTAGAGTTCTCCTGTCAAGCTTGCCTACAACTACAGCTAGAGGTACCTGTGAATAAATGGAATCAATACCTCCCCTCCCCCCTTCTGGAATAAATAAACTACAAGGTGAAGCTCCCTCCTTCTTTTGCCCTGTGAATTTTGCAAAAATGCCACCTCAAAAGTGCCCACAAACCTGGCTTAACTCGCAATCTTAGTGGTTAAGACATGCTGCTGGGAGAAACAGAATTGAAAACCTTCCAGGCTGAGGAGGGAAGGTAACACTGAATTTGCGTTTCTTGGATACTCCAAAAATGTCTGTGTCAGAAGACAGAAGCTAGCTACTAAAACAGGCAGCTCTTTGGACGGTTGCATCACAAACAGGGCAGAGAACTGCTCCGGCTGGAGAGACAAGCAGCTTCTACTGAACAGTTTTTCATTTAATTCACTTACATAATCTAATTCCCAGAAGGCTTAAATAGCCCTAACACTGAACACAGAACTGAGGACTAAAAATTGATGTCCCTATTCTAGATTTTATTTTGAAAAGCTGGTCAAAAATACACGAAGGGTTCCACAAGGCAAGGCAACCTGCAAGTGACAGCAGCTATTCTCTTAAAAACACCCCATTTTCTCCATAAATAGTCACAGAAGTTCATAGTCATCTGGCCACAAACAAAAAATGCTCACTTACAATTCCTTACAATAAACAGCCATTACAGTTCAAATATACAAACAATAAGGTTTTCTGTGCCTATGGAAGAAAGATGATATATTGACACAACATAGTTTTACAAGCTAGTGTAACAATCTTCATATTACTCTGGTTGCTAATTACCAAGGTTTTTCCATATGTGCTTGTATGGAACCAAGAGGAACTGGTGCATTAAAACACTATTTTTTATTATCAGTTTCTTAGTAGCCTAAATGCAAGAACCTATTATTTTCAGGTAAATGTCATCCCTTGCAATTCTTACAGTAAAGAAAGCAAAGATTACATATATGAATTTCTGTTTTCCGATAACCTTTCCCAGATAGCTGTAAGCAACACAAGAAGGGTACAGGAGTGATATAATCTTGCAAGTAGTTGGATAAACTCAAAAAAAATATATAGTTTGACATTAAACAGCTTTTTCCAGTAGTTTGTTTGCTTCATAGTTTTCACAAAAATAAGAATATGCAGAGGTACCTTTAAGCATAACTCCTGATTATTATTTTTTTTTAATCTGATCAAATGGAGACAGAATTTAAAGACAAATTGCTAGATCAATAATCATTGCTAGCTATTTTCGCAGCCATTTGTCTCCTCTTGCTATCTTCCCATTAAGGCAACAGAAACACTCACGTTACTCTGAAAGCCTCAGTGAATGAAGCAGTGTCCCAGGAATGCTATGCAGAATGCAAGGAAACAAGGTTCCAAAGGTTCTCAGGCAGGTTATGGCTGTCATAAGAAGATCTTTAAACCAAAGTGTTTGCTATCATTTGAGAGAGATCAGGCAGACAGTTGTAGAGTTCAATGTCTCAGAAAAAGAAACCTTCATGCCAGAGTATAAACACAAAGACAAGTTTCATGGAATAAAGACACCATCACCACCTCAAAAAAAATAAATATATATATATATATTTATAATTTATATTTCCCCCTCCAGCTACAGAAAAAAAGTGAAAGTATCCTGAAGTAACAATACAGTGTCAGCTTACCTTTAATAAAACAGCCTAGGCTGTACTGGCACTGGGAAGTTTAATCTGGAAAGCTACACAGAAAAATTGGAAAAACCTGAAACAGAGGAACATTTTCTTAAATGAAGGAACAGGTTGTGGGGATTTTTTATTTTTTATTTTTTAGAAATTTTATTCCTCCACACAAGCTATCACACAATTTTATTCCTCCATACAAGCTATCATTTTTCCAAAGAAGCATGGAAATAATCAGTACTCAGGAAATTCTGATATATTTAAGGTTTTCATATGCCAAATACTAGGCTGAGAAAGTATGAGCAAGCACATTTAGGGAAATATTATGAAGTCATAGCAACAACTGGCACAGAAAAACACTGTTTATACAGCACTACTTAAAAATAAACTGAATAGTGAGATATAACATCAAGCTCTATGAGTCATGCTACTCTCATGCAATAGAATTATTATGGCAGCCAGTTCTTAAGCACATTTTTTGTTAGGGTTTGGTTCTCCCATCCTTCAAACATATTTGCAGGGGTTTCACAATTAAAGGCAGTTACTTTTTATAGTTAAATGGAAGACTCTGGAAATCAAGGTGTAAGCCTTGGAACAACTAAGGCTGACAGCATAAAATCCAGGCAATTCAGATCAGTAAGATCAAAGAGATTGCTTCTGCACAGATCCTCCACACACATCTTACATGAAGTTGGGGGTTCTTTGGTCAGCAAGGCTGTAAGCAGCAGAGCTGGTAAATCCCTAAGATAGCAGGGTGCACACACCCAGTTCCCATATATCCCACAACCATTCTGCCTCAAGCACTCCAACCTTTATCTTCCTCCATGGCTCCAGGCCCTCTTTGGGAGTACCTAGGCTGACTTTTTCTTGTCCCTCAACTACTCCCTGCACAAATGGTAGCCCAGTCCTCTGATGGTTCTGCCAACCTCCACACGGACTGGCCAGCCAACTCAGTGAATGAAAGGGGCCGTTACAGAGCCCAAAAATAACATTTTCTTGAGCAGGTATATCAGTTTGTGTCACACCCACCCAGCTCCCTGCTGTCCTGAGGCAGGTAAGAAATATGCATCTTCATCTCTGCTCTTCTTTAATGTGTGCCTGAAATGATAAATTGATTTAAAAATGATGGAAGGAGTAGCATGGCAAGATGGCTGCCAGTTAAAGAAGGCAAAGATGCCAAGTCTCACTTTCCTCAAAAGCATATTAAAGGCCTTCACTGAACAGAAACAAGCTCCCAATCGTGCTCTGTGCCTGCTCCTTAACATGCTTTTGGCCAACACAAATCTTTTAACTTTCATACTTGTCAGGGTATTTTCTTTCCTCATGCCAAAGAATTTACAAATTTTCATTAATAAACAAATTCTTAATAATTACTAAACATGAGGTCCAAAGATCTTAAGCAAGCTTTTACCTGCGTCACCACAGACACAAACAACCAAACATGAAGCAGCATGGAAAAGGCCTTACAAATTCATAGCCCTTGCTGTCTTTTGTCATAAACAGGCCCAGAACACATTGGGTAAGAGAATTTATATAGGCTAAAAATAAACCAAGAATTGCAATGGAAAAGAGTAACTGGATAATAAGTAGTAAATACGACAGTAACTACAGAAATGGTACAGACAAGCAAGGCTTGGATTTCTCAACGTAGTGATTTTTGAGCAATATTTTTAAAATTAGGACACATTAATCTTGCACAACACAAGGAAACATACCAATAAACAAATGAGCCTCCTCTTTAGGGAATATTCTAGCAGAACTACATGCTAAAGTTCTTGAATTTCTTCTCTATTGCTAGTGCCCTCCAATGTGAAAAGATTTGCTATAAATATCCTGAAGGATAATACTCATGAGAATTTTAGAAAATATTAACAGTGGGCAAGCAGACCTTCGGAAACTGCACACATCATCTGAATATGCTGCTTCTGCGCTCAAGATGTTGGCTGTGATGTTGTTACCTTGAAAACAATTTACAAAACTCAAAAATGGTTCCTTCACTCGCATTAAAATACTTGTTTTTACTCCTTTTCTTCAAGGTGTCAGGTGGTAGAGATTAACTCATCACACAACTTGCAAAAACCAATGCAACAAACGCAGACTTAAGATGTTACAATAATCCAGTCGATTCCAAAGCCTCTCTTAAGGTGTTTTCCAACAGAAAGATGGAAAAAATGCATAAAGGCATTCTTCAGTTTTATCTCTGAGACCCCCAAAACAGATGAATTTTTCATGATCTCTTACTGTCAATCACGTAGGACTGTTTGTTGAAAGGTAAGATTTTAATGTTCAGAACCCCTCAGAAAATGTCTATTTTGATTAGAAACCTCACTGCAATTGAAAAGGATTTAAAAAAAAAATAAGGTCTCAGTGCTGCTTACCTGAAACCTACAGAAAAACGTATTAGATTTTGAGTCCGATATTCTAACATGAAGGATGTCTGCAGATAAAACAGTATTTCAGGTACTTGAAACCTGAAGGCAACGCCCCAGCCTTGTCCTGCAAACCTGATCGACACTTCCCAAAATGTACAATCCAGATAACAGACTGGAGACAACACTTTTCATACCTCATTTCAAGAACTTAACCATTTCCAGAATTGAAAGAACTATCACAAGTTTTCAGTGCCCACACAG
This sequence comes from Anas acuta, assembly GCF_963932015.1. Taxonomy (NCBI): domain Eukaryota; kingdom Metazoa; phylum Chordata; class Aves; order Anseriformes; family Anatidae; genus Anas; species Anas acuta. Next base: position 131,139,206 of record NC_088979.1, read on the forward strand.
CAATGATTCTCCCTCCAGTTATTGTTTCACTTGTGATAGGCTGCTTTAAAGTAAGGCAATAGCTGTCTAGTCCAGGTGACAAATTAGTCCACAACCAAGGAAGTTTCAGAGTAAGATGATGACAGGATCATTTAACAGGGTCAGCTATGAGATCGGACCAGATTGCTCAGAGCTTTATACAGTCTTGAAAACTGGGGAGGACAGAGACTGCATGAGCACTCAGCCCACTTTATCTTGGTATTTAACTGTCTTGGTGAGATGGAAGAAAAAAATAATAGGAAACCAACTAGTTATGTTGTCCTTGTGTTTTCTTTAAGGACTCTTTAGAAGCAAGCTCAATGACCAGTCTCTAGAAGGGAAATGCACCTGTTCACATTCCTCTTTAAACTTCTTTTTGGATATATAGGGTGGCTTGTCACTCTAGATCTGACTCAGCAGCATTCCAAGTGTGATGACTAGGGAGTGAAACACATATAAGGACACAACTCAACTTGGATTAGCTGCTCATAAGAACTTTCAGCTATGGTATTTTTTCCTTATTACTCATTGAAATCTGAGGGTTGTTCCATACAGAATAGCAAGAAAACAGAACTTCATTGTACAGAAACAAACGTCCCATGCTTGAAGTGATAAACCATCATGCTTTTCTACTACGTGTAGCTACCACAGATATGCTTTACAAAAACTCTACCTTGTATTTCATGGTTAAATAAAGCAATTTATACATTCCTTCCTATTTTATTTTGTCCAACCAATTTGTTCTATGAGAGCTCCTGATTTCTTCGGGGTTGCAATTTGTGGATGGTTTACGTTGCCAGAAAAATAGAAAAACTATAAACTTATATTAAAAAAACTGTTAGAAACACAGCTACCAACATTGAGAAGTCCATAAATGAATAAGACAAGTTAACTACGGAGGTGGTGGGGTTGGTTTATGCATTTAAGTGACATGAAGGAGTTTTAACACCTGGATGCATCAAACCAAGGTTGTTCACTACTACTCAGTGCTGTGAACTCTTCTAACTGCAATCAGTAGATGCAAGTGCATATTATTAATAGAAGTTAGGCCTCAGACTTTTGAAGCTAGAGTCTCAAGTCAACAACTTTGGGTTAATTCTTATTCTCCGATCCATAAAATCAGAAGAATAGCACCCTATTTCATTTTTAAGAAAATTCCTTTGTTTCCTCCAAAAAGCAACTACAGCACAAATACCAGAAAAGAGTTTGTAAAAGGAAATTGAATCACTACTTCCAGTGGAATTCAGATTGTATGTACGTAAGTCAGCAGAGCCAGGCACTAAATGAGTTTTTGAAAGATGGCAGCAACCTGTTTGGTGAATCCCATATCCTGAGCACTGAGGCAAGGAATCTAAGAAATGCCCACCAGTATGATCAGTACTGCACACATTCGCCTGCGACTGAGCAGTATTTATTCTTTTCATTTCCAGTTTGAATAACCAAGTATTTTGCTACCTAGACATTTATTCTCCAGTTATCAAGAAAGATTAACCAGTACAGAAGCTACTAGCTTGCGGCAGTCATTCACAACTTTGAGTAACAAGGAATTCCTTACATGTCTGCATTGCACCTAAGAGGTGGGACCCAAGTGAGGACTGCTTGCGTGACCCCATGCAGGAGAAAGACAGACACCTCTTCAGCAGCCGCAGGCAGTCCAAAAACCATGGCCAGTCATCCCCTGATGCCACAGAAGAACTGTGAAGGAAAGAGACAGAAAAAGGAGGAGGAGGAGAGGCACCCATCTGCAGCCAAAGCAGAGGGTGGCAGAGGAAAGGCGCTTCAGCAGGTACATGGTTACTGCTGGGTCCCCCACTGCCCTGGCCCCAGCCAAGGATCAGATGCTGCTGTTAAATGCTGATTAAGTAAGAAATAAAACTGAAAGAAGAAAAAAAAAAAGAAACAAACCGCAAGGAGTCAAGAACTTGCTTCGAGACAACTTCCTCACTGCCGTATATATTCACCAATATCCACATTCATTAAATATTTTTAACATGCAACAAAAAACTGAAAACAGCATTAGCTCACTGCCTTAATAGTCAAGCAATGAACAAATATTTGGTTCATTTCTAACACACATCAGAAGATCACTAAAGCAGTCAGAATTGCCTTGATACTTAACACATCTTGAAACAAAATCCAGCTATGCTCATAGGACTATCTCAACTTAGACTCTCCAGGTACATCCAACCCTGTGTGACTAATATTTTATGATGTATACATTTTACAACGTATAATTTAAGGAAGAAGAACAGCTATTTTGATCATTATATTTTATTAAGTTTGAATATTTCCATATTCCCCTGTTTGAATATTTCCTTAAATAAATGAAACTTAGACTTACTGTTTAAGTGTGATCATCTTTGAGTACATACACAGAGTGCACAAGTGTGTCTCTGAAGTGCGAGACAACAGCCACACATCTTCAGTCACACCAGGAGGTTTCATACATGTATAATAAGTACTATCTCACTCAAGCACTCTTGAGAAGATAGACCCAAGTTATGAGCCACTGTTTGTCTGTTTTTCTGTTCAAAGACAATAAAATTGAACCCTTCAAACCTCTCTGGGAATACTCTCTTGTAATCACATGCCTTTACTACAGACATGAGCAATGGCAGAGCGATGCAATTGTCTGAGAACTAGCAATCATCCCCTTAATTTGCTATCGGACATGTCAGTTTTGTTTGTTTTCATAATCAACACCTATTCATCATTACTAACTCCTACATGCTGCCAGCATATCCTCCCTCTGCATTTTTACAACTAGCCAGGATGACTTACACAGCAAAATAAGTGACCAGGAAAAAATTATTTTTTTTTTCCCTCTCAACCTGAGGGATTATTTTTATTGTGCATTTTTTCTTTCAACTGATAAAGTTATAAACCACCTTCAGAGATTACACAGAGGTTACCAATTTTAACTGAAACAGACTATGAGTGCAGGAGGTCATTAACACCACAAAACTCCAAGCTTTAACTGGCACAGCTATACTGGCCAAGGACAAAGTTGATAAACTCTGTGCAGGGATTTCTAGAAGATTTGGATTTACTTAAAAACTTAACATATTTCTATCATACTTTTTTGCTTAGCTGTAAATGTAACAGATGGTGAAGTAACCAGAATAAACCATGCTAGGAAAAAGTAGTCTCCAGTTCTGCAGAGACAAACTGCACCTGCAT